>NC_068374.1:12248749-12848749 GCF_023724105.1 Carassius gibelio
GAAAACCAATCCACGGAGGCTTACAACCCTGTATTGTTTATCGGACTCTTAACAACATAATCGTCAAATTCTAAAATTCACTTCCCCTCGTCCCAGCTGCCCTGGAACATCTCCGTGGTGCCACAGTCTTCACCAAGATGGACCTCCGCAGCGCCTACAACCTCATGTCAAGCATGTCGCTAGCCTGATTACCATTTGAGTAACACGTTGCTAGCATGTTTCTATCATGATTAACATGTTTCTAGCATTATTACCATGTGACTAGCATGTTGTGAACATGATTAACATGTTTGCTAGCATGTTTCCAGTATGATTAGCATCTTTTGCTAACATGTTGCTAGTATATTTCTACCATGATTTTCATTCGACTAACATGTTGCTAACATGTTGCTACCATGATTAGCATGTCATTAACATGTTGCTAGAATAATTATCATGTTGTTAGCATGTTTCTAGCATGATTAACATCTTGTTAGCATGTTTTTAGCATGATTAGCATGCAACTAACATGTTGCTAGCATGTTTCTAGCATGATTATCATGTTATTAGCATGATTATCATGTTGGTAGCATGTTGCTAGTATGATTAGCATGTCACTAACATGTTGCTAGAATAATTATGTTGTTACCATGTTTCTAGCATGATTAACATCTTGTAAACATGTTTTTTAGCACGATTATCATGTTGGTAGCATGTTGCTACCATGATTAACATTTCATTAACATGTTGCTAGAATAATTCTCATGTTGTTAGCATGTTTCTAGCATTATTAACATATTGCTAGCATGTTTCTAGCATGACTAACATACGACTAGCATGTTGCTAACATATTTCTAGCATGACTAGCATGTTGCTAGCATGTTTCTAGCATGAATAGCATGATAAGCATGTTTGCAGGCATGTTTCTAGCATGATTACCATTAGACTAGCATGTTTTTAGTGTTCCTGTAGCACAATTGGTAGAGCATTGCATTATCAAGCACAAGGTTGGGGGTTCGATTCCCCAGGAACACGTGATAGGTAAAAATGGATAGCCTGAATGCACTGTAAGTCGCTTTGGATAAAAGCGTCTGCTAAATGCATAAATTGAATTTCATTTTAATTTATGTTTCAAGCATGATTAACATTTGACATTTAATATGTTGCTAGCATGTTTCTAACATTATTATCATGTTGCTAGCATGTTGTTAGTATGATTAGCATGTCAATAACATGTTGCTAGAATAATTAACATCTTGTTAGCTTGTTTTTTTAGCATGATTAACATCTTGTTAGCATGTTTTTTTAGCATGATTAACATGTGACTAAAATGTTACTAGCATGTTTCTAGCATGATTAGCATGTTGCTATCATGATTAGCATATCACTAACATGTTGCTAGAATAATTATCATGTTGTTAACATATTTCTATCATGATTAACCTCTTGCTAGCATGTTTGCTAGTATGACTAACATACGACTAGAATGTTGCTAACATATTTCTAGCATGATTAGCATGTTGCTATCATGATTATCATCTTGATAGCATTTTGCTAGTAAGTACATTTTATTTATATAGCACATTAAACATAGCAAAGCTATCCAAAGTGCTTATCAATGTAAAATCAAATTAAAAGTAAGAAAAAAAAGACATAATACAATAAAACAGCAATGAAGTGAAATTAAAATGCTAAGGAGAAAAGATATGTTTTCAACCTCTGTCACCCTTTAGTTTTCATACGGGAACGAGGGACAGATAAAAGAGCCCTGTCAGCAGATCTTAAAAGTCTGGTAGATGACAAAGGGATGATAAGATCTTTAAGATAGCATGGAGCTTGATTGTTAAGAGCTTTAAAAACAAACAACAGAATCTTAAACTGAACCCCTAAAATGGATGGAAGCCTGTGAAGAGAAGCTAAAATTGGATTGACATGGTCATATTCCTTTGCCCCAGTCAGCAGCCTTGCAGCTGCATTTTGTACCAACTGGAGACGTGAAAGCGATGACTGAGGAAGACCTGAGTACAGTGAATTACAGTAATCTAAACGAGAAGAGATAAAAACATGAATAACCTTCTCCAAATCCTGAAAAGACAAAAACTGTTTAAGTTTGGAGATGACCCGTAATTGGTGAAAGCTGTTCCTCACGACAGAATTAATTTGTTTAGAAAAACATAATTCTGAATCTTTGATAACGCCAGGTTTCTAACCTGCGAGGAAATTGAGGTGAAGTGATTGCCCAGCTCCTTAATAATATCCTTTCTTATTTTTGGGGGACCAAAAACAATAATTTCTGTTTTGTTCTGTTTTGTTTGTTTTTTTATATCTTTATTTTATCATGTTGTTAGCATGTTTCTAGCATGATTAACATATTGCTAGCATGTTTCTAGCATGACTAACATACGACTAGCATGTTGCTAACATATTTCTAGCATGACTAACATGTTGCTAGCGTGTTTCTAGCATGAATAACATGTCCCTAGCATGTTTTTAACATGATTAGCATGTGATTCGCATTGTTGCTAGCATGATAAGCATGTTTGCTAGAATGTTTCTAACATGACTAACATGCAACTAGCATTTTTCTAGCATTATTAACATGCGACTAGCATTGTTGCTAGCATGATAAGCATGTTTACTGTCATGTTTCTAGCGTTCCTGTAGCTCAATTGGTAGAGCATTGCGTTATCAAGCACGGGGGTTCGATTCCCCAGGAACACATGATAGGTAAAAATGCATAGCCTGAATGCACTGTAAGTCGCTTTGGATAAAAGCGTCTGCTAAATGCATAAATTTAATGTAATTTTCATTTTAATTTATGTTTCTAGCATGATTCGCATGTGACTACCATGTTTCTAGCATGATTAGCATTTCGAGCATGTTGGTACCATGTTTCTACCATGACTAACATGCGACTAGCATGTTTCTAACATGATTAGTATTCGACTAGCATGTTTCTAGCATGATCAGCATCTTGCTAGCATGTTTTTAGTATATATCTAGCATGATAAGCATTTGACTAGCATGTTGCTAGCATTTTTTTAGCATGACTAAATGAGACTAGTATTTTGCTAGCATGTTTCTAGCATGACTAACATACGACTAGCATGTTGCTAACATATTTCTAGCATGATTAGCATGTTGGTAGCATGTTGCTAGTATGTTTCTAGCATGATTAGCATGTGACTAGCATGTTTCTAGCATGAGTAACATGTTAACATGTTTCTAACATGATTAGCATGTTGTTAACATGTTTCTAGCATAACTAACATACAACTAGCATGTTTCTAACATGATAAGCATGTGACTAGCACGTTTCTAACATGACTAACATGCTTGTCACATGTGACTATCATGTTTCTAGCATGCTTAACATATTGCTAGCATGTTTCTAACATGATTAGCATGTGACTAACATATTTCTAGCATGGTTAACATGATGCTAGCATGTTTCTAACATGATTAGCATGTGACTAACATGTTTCTAGCCTGATTAACATATTGCTTCCCTGTTTCTAGCATGATTATCATGTTCCTAGCATTTTTCTAGCATGGCTAACATACGACTTGCATGTTGCTAGCGTATTTTTCTAGCATGATTATCATGTTGTTAGGATGTTTTCAACATGATTAGCATGTGACTAGCATATTTCTAGCATGATTAACATGTTGTTATCATGTTTCTAGCATGACTAACATGTGACTAGCATGTTTCTAGCATTATTAGCATGTCGCTAACATGTTTCTACCATGACTCGCATGCGACTAGCATGATTCTTACATGATTAGCATGGGACTAGCATGTCGTTAACATGTTTCTAGCATGATTAGCATTCAACTAGCATGTTTCTAATATTATTAGCATGTTGCTAGGATAGATAGGTAGATAGATAGATTAGAAATATTAGATGTGTAGATAGATAGATAGATAGAAACAGTCAGATAGATAATAGATAGATAGATAGATAGATAGATAGATAGATAGAAAGGAAGAAAGAAAGAAATTAAGAAAATGTTTGAAGATGGGCCACTGTAGTCTTGGCTCAATTTGAGCACTCTGCAATGTAAGTCTATGGTTTTTTTAAATGATTTTTAATATTAATTTTTAAGAAAACTGAAAGTCAAATCAGTCTGAAAAGTCTGACCCGAGTTTGGAGTTTGTAAAGTTAAAGCTCTAGTAGGAGATAGAGTTGAAAATTTTGGCTCAGAAGAAGAAGAAGGAGAAGTTTAAATAGGATTTCAGTAAGTTGGCTTTCTCAAGCCAACTTAATAAAATGCTCCTTTTTCATTCCACCGAAAATATGCCTGGAGTCCACCGTTGCTATAGTAAAAAATGACTGACAGAAAAATCATGGTTTACATGGCTCTTACTTTAGTTTTGTTGTTAATGTTGAGGTTATTTCAGCTTCATACAAAGTTTGCTTCATACATTTAGTTTAAATGCATTGCTAAAGAGAGCGAGTTTTACCATTCAACTAAATTGTGTGTGCGTTAGTTGAATGACTTCAGATTTTTAAAAGTTGACATATATGTAATGAAAGTTGAGTCTATGTTGACTAGCCGCTGATGACAATATTAATGAACAAATAAGCCTGAAAACTTGAGCTGAGATGCTTTGTGTACAGCTATCAGAGCCGGATTATCCATAAGGGCACTTGGCCCAGGGGCACCGACCATTCACAACAACTAGGGGGGCACCACATGACACAAGCTTTAAAAATATTTTTTGTAAATTGTTTTATTGTCAACTTGAAATTCTTTAAAGACCATACATAACCCATTTATGAACACTAACTTAACAACAATAATAATAATAATAAATTATAAATCAATAAAGATTACATGACAACTATCAGTACCCCCCTTCCGTCCCCAATCAAGAGTTGAGTTGGTCCACAACAAGTACGCCGCGCAAATGTGTCATTTTTTTAATGGTTACAGAAAATGAATCAAAATGGACAGACGTCAATTGAGTGTTTTGCCAAAAGAAAGTTAAAGAAAGACAAGGACGCTAGACGTTTAGCTACAATTCAAAATGTTCCAGGGATCGAAAGTTCGAAAGTAAAACAAGTGAAGAATGAGTTCAGGACGACAATGACACAGAAGCGATTGACTGCACTCTCGCTTGCTCTCCCTGTTTACCATTGAAGTTAAAGTTAAAACATTACCGTCTAAAGCCGTGAGAGGGCGCTCTATGCTGCTCATTGCTCCTGTAGTCTACACTGAAGCCCTCTCGCGGCTGTAGACGGCAATGTTTTCTCTTGGTTCTTGGTTCTAAATAAATGTGACTTATAGTCCAGTGCGACTTATATATGTTTCTTTCCTTGTCAGGACGTATTTTTGGACTGATGAGACTTAAACTTAGGTGTGACTTATAGTCCGAAAAATACGGTAGTTGGACAAGTTAATAAATTACATTTGATTTGAGAAATCACCTTAATTATGTCTGGGGGGGGGCATTTGAGGTATAGTGTTTTAATACGGCCCTAACAGCTATGGCATAACTAGTAGTTTGAAAAGTGCTAGTTCAAATGCCCTGTTTCTCCATTGGCACCTTTGTCTTTTTACTTTCAGTGAAAAATAAATGTAGCAAAGTTTAATACTTTATTTTTTTTAAACTCAAGTGAAAGTAACACAATTTAGCTGAAAAAAGAAAAGAAAAATGTATTGAAGTACTGTAACTAAAGTATTTGTAATTAGTTACTGATTGGACTACAGGCTTTCTTAAATCATCAATACACTGATTCAAATTATCTGGTAAGAGATATGAATGTGAACTTTAATGAATGTGTAGAACAATAGTAGCTTTGGGACAATATAATAGCTTCTTTAACAATCACATGGTACAGCTGAACACTTTGCATTGTGAAGGATGTTACAGATGGTAGTATACGGGACTTCCCCGCGGTGTGTGGGGTCCTGTCACTGGACATTATAAAAGGCATTCACAAATCACATGCTTTGAGAATATATATATATATATATAAATAAATAAAAATGTAAACCTTTTAAAAACCTTTTTTTGTCTTGAGTGCCACATTTTTTTAACACATGCTTGGGACACAGTAAAATGCAAATGTAGTGCAGTGGAGTGGAAAAGCGCATGTGGTTTAGTGATGTTCTAAATCATCTACCAGGGAAAATCTATTTTCTCTCACATTTCACTTGTCATAAACACTATAGGCTTACTTCTAAGACAACAGCAACATTATCAAAGGGCATATTTTTATGCTTAACATGGCTTAATTCATATTCTGCAGAAGAGCCCAGAATATGAACGCAACACGTGCGTTTCTGTGCTCTTGTCTGCTGCTGCTCTTCTCTAACAATGACTTGTTTCAAATGGCAAACGCTTTAGTGGTTCAGGGCATGGACGACTTGTCAACAGACTCTGCCATGCAATTGCTGTCATTTATTCTCGAAACTGAATGTGATCAAGACATTTCTTCAGAGCACAATGTTAGAAGAAAGACTGTCCAGTTTAGTACCGATAATGTCTGTGCTCGTGAAATCAATGTTAAAGCTGCAGTGAATCACTTTGAGCATGAAAATGCAAACATGTTTGTTTGTCTTGCTTGTTATAAAGTTATTCCTTTAATGTATATATAATTTTTTTACTGTTCACTTATGAGATAACAGTTATGAGATGTGTGCTGGCCATATGCCTACATGAATTTCATGAAAATATGCACATTAAATAGCCTATATAATGTTACTGAATAATAATGCCAAATGCATCAATGCAATGATAATTTTATCACATTCATTACTGTTAAATTAGATCTGTAAATGGGGAGATAAACTATAATTGTAGTAATATAATTGTAGCAGGTGCACAGTACATTTTCATACATGAAAGGTTTACCTTGTTTTTCTCTGTTATTCTCTGCTGTCTCGGAGCATTTGTGTTTATCTGAAATGCATACAGAATGAGAGACATAAACAGAAGATACAGAATAATAATAATTGAGATAGTATTCTATAGCACTAAAATGGTGCTAAATCATGTGTCCCATTAACTCACTACGAGGATGTACCATTACCAGTCTTTACTCAAATGCTAGTATTAGTAGTGAGTCTTGTCACAGTGATGACAGTGTACCGTTTCCTGCAGCATGTGTACTGTAGGTGCTTCTAGCGAGTACAGGAGCATTTACACTTGCACCTGTTTCAGCTTTCATTTCAACAACATTGGCTCCAGGCTGAGCACTGCTTCTTATCTGGACTGGGGATTTATCAGCTGAAAGAGAGAGAAAGCTTCATGATTCTTACAAAAATGTACATACTTTACAACTTTTATATAACTTACTTTTGGTAACACTTTAGAATACTGTTTCTTACTGCATAACTAATATGTTATTTTGAATTATTTGAAGAACTAACAGGTTATTATTCATTAACACTTAACTCACTACTGTTAACTATGGAAGATGTGTTAACTAATGTAACAATTTTATGATTGTGTTAAGTAACAGTTAGCTTAACAGTTAGCTAATCAATAACTCATATATTCTGTCATACCTCCTGAAGAAGTACTATTAATTATCTACTAGTTAAGGTTCAAGAAAAATAACTATGAAGTAACTACCGTATTTTCCGGACTATAAGTCACACTTTTTTTTATAGTTTGGCTGGTCCTGCGACTTATAGTCAGGTTGACTTATATATCAAAATTAATTTAACATGAACCGATAGAAATTAACCAAGAGAAAACATTACCGTCTACAGCCGCGAGAGGGGGCTCTATGCTGCTCAGTGCTCCAGTAGTCTACACTGAAGACATAGAGCGCCCTCTCGTGGCTGGAGACGGTAATATTTTCTCTTGGTTTATTTCTATCGGTTCAATCAGCGACTTATAGTCCAGTGCAACTTATATATGTTTTTTCCTCATCATGACATTTTTTGGACTGATGCGACTTATACTCAAGTGCGACTAATAGTCTGGAAAATACGGTACTAATGAACAGTTACACACAATTTTACACAAGTACAGTTAATCACAATTACAATTACATGAATTGTGACCCTATCATGTAAATGTTATTAGCAGTAGTATTAGTAGTATTAGTAGTAGTAGTATGAAAATACAATATTAATAAATGCAATACATTTTATAGAGGTTTTCCATGGGTAGTGAATTGTTTTGTAAGAAATCAGCTTCTGATAGGAACACCAGCACCACTCCAGTGCCTTGCGATAACTTATCTTAGTTTTTATATTTTATTAACAGTACTGTAGGTGTGCCTTATCAACATATACCACATTACCATTAATTAAATTCCTGTATTTAAGGCAAGTACTGAGGGAAAGTTAAAATACAGGTAACTAATTAGTAATTAAAGAAAGAATTATCAAATAATTCTGCAAGACTTACTTAAAACCTGAAACAGTATTCTAAAGACAAATTATAGGAAACCCATTATAAATTAATAAAGAATTATTAGATAATTCTCTAGGACCTATTTCAAACCTGATACAGTAGGCCTATTCTAAAGTGAAAATATAGGGAACCCATTTTTAATTGATAAATAATTATCAGATAATTCTGCAGTATTCTAAAGTCAACCTGTTAGTAAATAATAATTACTACATCATTTTAAAAACATCAAATTAAACGTACACTCTAAAAACCTATAAAAGTAATCATAAACTTTGTAAAATACACGACACAACTTGTTCATGATGTTTATTTCAGATGAGAACTTTTCTTAATAGAGCATATTTTATTCCATTTTAACATGTATACTGCCCACATTTAAACTAATTTAACAAACATTTTATAATCAAAAGTTAAACATTTAGAAGCAAAAAAATCCATATTTAATTTCCATTCTAGGCTAATGAGTGTAACAAAATTGCTACTGTAGTAGTACTTTGTTCTTGTCCTTTTACTCAAGTAATTATTAAAATGAATAGGCAACTTATAATTTTACTGGAGTAATATTTTATTGGAGTATCTGTACTTTTACTCAAGTACTTGATTTGTGGGCCACAGCCCGATTATTTTAGTGATTATTTGCGTATAACTGTTCAGAAGTCATTATTCATAGTTATTATTTCTTGAAATTGAACTAGTAGATAATTAATAGTAGTTCTTCAGGAGGTATGACAGAATATATTAGTTAATGATTAGCTGTTACTGAACACAATCATGAAATTATGTTACATGATGATTAGTTAACACATCTTCTTTAGTAGTTAACAGAATAATAACCTGTTAGTTCTTCAATAATTCCTTATTAGTTATGCAGTAAGAAACAGTATTCTAAAGTGTTACCGTACTTTTTGTTTTTGTGATTGTAATGATGGATTGATGATACTAAATTATTTCATCGCATAATTTGTATCAGAGTATAAAAATAAATTATATTACAGTATAAAACGTTTTAATCCATCTTGTAAACTGGGGCTCATAGTTCTATTAAATTTATTTGTGTAAGACCTGCTACTGTTGGGCTGTGTTCTGTAATTGCTGTTTTATTTAGAGAGAGAGAGAGAGAGAGAGGATCACTGACTGGGAAACATGAATCACACAAACACTTCAGCAGAGCACAGAGGAAAGTGTAAGTCAAACAGTTACACTGCTAAACAATGACACGTTACAGTTCGTGTTACAGTCACAGTGAGTTAAATGTCACCTTGCTTGTGTTTGTTCTCCAGCTGCTCAGCTAGGTCATTCATTCCTATCTTCTTCAGGATGCTGACCGTGATCTTCACAGCTTCTTCTGGTCCAAAACACACCACCAGCTTATCCACTGTTTTTAACCGATCTGCATCCTCCATTTCACATGCTGATATACGGTCCTGTTTCTTTAAGTACCACTGAAACTTCTTCAGATCTTCTTTTCCCAATTCCTCCAGTGACTTCAGAAGCAGTACTTCTGCATCCTCCATTTCAGACGCTGATATAGTGCCACTGAAACTTCTTCAGATCTTCTTAGACCAATTCCTCCAGCGACTTCAAAAGTCAAGCTGAGAGACCTATGAAGTGTCAGAGTTGTGTGTAAATATGCTGAAAATACTGTTTGTCCTCAAAAGACCCACACATAATGTATCTGTAATACCTCTGAGTAAAATGATTGAGATTGAAATAGAGGTGACAAACTGAGGCAGACAGACCACACTGAAATACACTGTTAGGAGAAGAACAGATAGGCTGCAGAGGTTTCTCTTAGATCAGAGCAGAATTAGCTTTGTACTCAGACTAGCTGATCTGAACCATGAAAATGAAAGTCTAGTTGATTTAACTAGAGCGATATCTATATACCGTGCTGTAATAATCCTGTGATATGTGTACCACAATTTAATGAAAATCACTGTGCTGCGTAAGTGCTAAATCTTTCACAGTCTATAACACTAGCACAGAATCAGTTCAGAATCAATCACCAAAAGAATCAGTTCAGACGCTCTGTGTATCGGTCTGCTTCACGCTGAATCACACATGCGCAGCATCATCAGCTCCTCAGTTCACGAATCGGACGCGTCTGACAGAAATGGTTCTTGACTCGAGAACGAGTCAGTCTATTGTTCGTTATCTGGCTCGGCTCGGTGTTCATCACAGCAGTTCATTCAGTGTACTGTTTGAGTACATGAATTACTCCGGGATATTTGTTTGTTTGAACTCAGAGGGAGTGTCAGCCACATTAAAAAAGTTAACAGCTTAAGTCATTCGTGGATTAATGCGTATTAGAGATGCAAACCGTTTAAAATGATTCAGTTCAATTTGGTGAACTGTTTCAAAAAGATCCGCTTACATCGAATGATTTGTTCGCGAACCGGATATGACAAACTGCTTTGTTTTGAACTCTCTCTCACAACAGACACAGAAGAGAAGACAATGCTGAAGTCGTAGTTTTTGCTATTTTTGGACCAAAATGTATTTTCGATGCTTCAACAAATTCTAACGGACCCTGTGATGTCACATGGACTACTTTGATGATGTTTTTCTTACCTTTCTGGACATGGACAGTAGACCGTACACACAGCTTCAATGGAGGGACTGAGAGCTCTCGGACTAAATCTAAAATATTTTAAACTGTGATCCAAAGATAAACGGTCTTGCAGGTTTGAAATAACATGAGGGTAAGTTATTAATTACATAATTTTGTTATCTGGGTGAACTAACCCTTTAAGCTTTGCATAATTAAGGGCTTGGCCACTTGAGTGACAGGTGGATTGCCACTGCTGACACTGCTATCGAGCTAGGTGGGCGTGGCTTCAGCAACTAACTCCTGCCTTTTGCCAATTTTCGATTGCCCATGTTTTTATACGGTCTATGGCTGAATAAACTTTAGGAAGCTGACTGAGTATCAGGTAATGTCTTGCAGGCAGCGTTTTTTGCACAAAGTCACCTCATGAACTGGTTTTGGACAGGCTTCTGAGGCTGAGTAATTGTATACAGTAGGGTTGTAGAAAAAAATCAAATGCGATTTTCATGCTCATCTCATCAGTAAAGACGCTCCTGTAATTAGAAGTATATCTCCAGCACGTTAGTTCAGATCAGGGTTGCCAGGTTTTCAAAACAAATCCTGCCCAGATGCTTCTCAAAACTAGGCCAATCGCGTTTTCAAGGAGGTTCTCCGATAAAAATTGCTTCCCGGGGTTAAAATATACATTTTTGGCCAGGTTACCTTGGTAAAATTAGCATTTTTTGATGCTAAGGTACACAAATGATGATGCATCCTGGTGATAAAGGCTTATACAGTAGCAGCCATTTTTCTTCTCACCAATGAATCAGTATCAGTGCAACACTAGGGACTGTGACACTTAGTCCTTTATTGAATCAAACCTAAGTATCTAAATTCTTACTGAAAAGCTCTTATTGGCTGTGTGTTCTTGTGTCATGTTTTGTGCAGACACATGGCTTGGTTTTGTTTGTTTCTATGTTTCTATGTTGTGCTGCGCTGTCCATTGTCTAAACCCTGCCCTTCTTGTTACCTGAGCTGACTGACTTGCCGCACATGCTCTCCTTACCCACTTCATTTCCTTCCCTATTTATTCCCCTTGCGTTCTCAGTGCTGTGCTACTTTATTGTGGATGGTTTCCCGTCAAGGATGATTTTTCTTCCAGTCCTGCCACTGCCTGCTTGGACTGTTTTCCGAGTTTAATTTTTGTATTAAATTTATTCCTTTTTTAACTCTAATAAAAATCCCCAAAAGGAGTCCTCCCTTTCCCCTTACCTCACCTGAAAATGAGTAAAGTATTCAAAATAAATGTGTACAACATGTTATCCATAAATTACATTTATATATCCCATATTATCAGGTATTCTCATCTGCTTACTAATCACTGCAACCTGTCTCTGCCAATCAAGTTAGTTCCCCTTATCTCTGCATTCTCCCTCTGTGTTTGTCTGGCCTCATAGCTTCTGTGCTGAATTTCCGGACTACCTGCACATTTGCTAACCAGCAATCTCCTACCAGGATAACATCTCCATTACTCAACGCACCTAAGCTCTGTGGTTTCCCATGGCTCATCAGGAGGAAACCGGACATTACCTGATAAACTGTGCCACTGTGTCTTACCTGCTTCCATACAAATCCTGTGGGGATTGTTGACCAGATCACTTTTTCCTTCATTAATAAACCTGTTGTTTGTCACGGATATTTTACTTCAGTTAAACCTCTAATCTCTAAACTTCAGATGATTTCAGCACAAGCATGAAAGCACAGGTTATGTGGGAATCATTAGAATTCATTATTATTGTATAAAGCTATTCAGCTCTACTTTTCCAAGATCTAAATGCAAAGTGATCAAACTACATGGATTTATGAACACTTTTAAGGAGTTTTTCTATATCTGGGAGTTACTTGTATTTCTGTAACTCTGCTGTTTAACACTTACTATACAGTGAACTGTAAAATGAAGTCTGTTTTTGTGGTGGATGTGTTCAAATTTGATCATCTTGATGTTTTATTAACAAGGTTCGGGAGGAGCACGATCAGATAATCATCCAATTTGGCACAGGTGCATCTCATTTAGCTAACCATCTAAACTAGCACAACAAGTGTGTGTATGTATGAATATATATATATATATATATATATATATATATATATTGTCACGGGAGGAGCACAAGACAGACACAGTGGACGTGGCATCAGGCCTCGGAGAGGCTTTTATTAACAGAAATCATAAAATAACAAAGGGAATAAAAGTGGCCAAAGGGGGAAAGTGTCCAAAATAACAGGGAATCTGGTGTCCTCGTCGTGCTGCGGGGTTTGTGTAGGTCGGGCAGTGTTCAATGAGGAAGGGTCCAGGCAAGGGGCGGAGTCCGGCGGCCGCACGCGCTCCCCTCCTTGGTCTGGGGCGCGAGGGGCGGTGGCTTCTCCTAGCGTCCGCGTCTCTCTCGTTGGCCGCAGCGCTGGTAGGGGATGGACGGCCCGGCATCCTGTCCCGTCGGCCGTGTATACGGGTGCGGTTCCCATCCGGATCGCGGGTCCGGCAGCTCACGTCTTGGTGGCGCGGGAGTCCCTCAACGCACCCTTCCTGGACCCACGAGGACACCAGCGTGCATGCACGGGGAAGAGACCGGTCTCCTGAGGAGAGGCGCGTTGGGCTTTTAAACAGCGGCGGTAATGAGGCTCCTCTTCCTTCAGGTGTGCCCAATCACACGCCGCCAGCCCTGACTCGTCCAGCGCCCCTCCTCTCACACACCCACAACAGTCGGGAGCCTGGTGGAGGGCGGCGATTTAGGACGGGGTGCCGGTGACAATCAGGGGAGGAGGCAGCCGACTCGTCACAATATATATATATATATATATATATATATGCAGCCTTCCTACCTCCTATCCTACGACAGTTTTTCGGCATCCCTCCTGCACCGCATCTCCTCACTTCTAAGCTATTTTTATCCCAAATTAGGGATGGGGGAGTTCTTTGGGTTCGGGCTCCTCCCCCAGGACAGTACACCAAAATATGCGTATTATTTGCGTTCAGGTTAGATGTAAGGGTGAACACGTGAAATAAAAAAATTGTGCCAACATTTTCCTATATACTCTGTATACATTATGCATTTAGGACTCTTCGATTTTGTAATCATTTGAAAAGCCTTTACTCACCACCAAGATTAAGCTAGGGGTACATGTTTTTGTGGAGGAAAATGATCATGATGATGAATCCCCTGTAGATGGCTTCAGCGCGTTCCCGCGCTCACTGATAGTGCATCCAGCAATAAAACCCACTGGCTAATTATTCTCATTATAAACATGATCAAAACTTTGAGTGCCTGCCTGAGCCCGGCCCAAGCCAGTGTAAAATAATATAAATAATATCATATGATATAAGTCGAGCCCGAACCCATCGGAAACCCAGCTCTACTTCAAAGCATATTTTTGCCAATACCAATCACCGATGTGTTACATTTGACGGCTGCAGTCGGGAAAAATGAAAGAAAAACACTGTAGTTAAAATAATTAATATTCACAGATGAAAGTTTATTACTTGAAGTTATGTGCATTTCTTAGAATGAATTCAAGCAGGATAAATGTCAAGCCTGTGCCTGAGTCTGTGCTTATATCTTCTCTAATCTACATGGTATTAAACCATATTTTAGATTTGACACATTTAAAAGGTGTGCAGTATTATTTACATTATATGAATTATGTGTTATATTATAAAAAAAAAAACAAGTGGTTTACTTTGCATTGGAGCATTAAAAGTGGTAGCCTATTTTAGTGTGATAGACTACATGGATTAATATGCAAAATATCAATATTCTCACATATTAGGCCTATATTTTAAAATTCCTTTAATAAAGCAACATGCATTTTTCTCACACACTACTTTATTCGTTAACCTGTCATTTATTTTGACAGATAACTTCTTGGGAAAAAGATATCTGTCTGTACACTGATTAAGAAATTGTTGTGTGTTTTATTAATTATTTCCTTTATTTTAGTAACACGTGAGGCACTGTATAATTTCACTTCCATTATTTCCATTAAAATTAAACCTGCACGATTTAGATAAATAATTGACTCTGAATGGACTAATTAATAAAACATCGTCATGTTTAGACTCAAGTTCTCTCATTATAATCAACAACATACACACATTGTAAAAAAAGAGCAACTTGACAACTTCAGTGATTTTAATGGGAGCTTTCATATAATTTAAGATGTGAAAATGACCTCATTAAGAAAAAATGATTGCAGCCGCATTTAAATGGTGGTGTGTATCATATTCCTTAAAACATCAAACTAACAGTAACAAATTCTGAATATTTTTCCCTATAATACACAAGGCTTGCTTTTTCAGATTATGCCTGAATTGTTTTTATATATAGTAGTTAAACCATATTTTTCAAGTTTTATATACTGTACCCACTTAAATTAATTCAACTCTGACACTGTTTGAGATAAAGTAATCAAACCAACTGTAAAATATTCAGAACATTATTATCATTTGTATCACTCTCCCATGTTTTTTGTACAACACTATCACCTTAATGGCAATACATGTAATTTTCTTTGTGAAAAGGTTTTGTTATATTTATATATTATAAAATGCATAATCTCAGAGGGAGAAAGGTACCGCGCTGTCACTTTGGATGTACACTAAAATAAAATAAAAATCACTTCATAACATTAGGGCAGTTACTTAAATATATATTAAAAAAAATTTTTTTTTTTATAAGCTTCTTATTTTGTGATCTCATGTTTCATGTATATATATATATTTATTTATTTATTTTTACTGTTGATTTACATTGCATTTCATTGCCTTTACAATATTTGCCAATAAAAATATTTTTTAATCTGATTATGCATATTGCTCAGAATATTTTAATCTATATTGCACTATGCTTGTTTGGGAAATTTTGAGCATCTGCTGATCATGCAAGCAAACATCCAATCAGGAGCCAGCATCAGGTGCGAGACTGAGTGATCTAGCAGGTAGGCAGCCAATGAGGACACATGATTTTAGAGTGTAATTATTATTATTATTATTATTATTATTATTATTATTATTAATTGGAATGTATTTAATTGGGTACGGTAAATAAAACATGAAAAACATGGATTCAGTACTGTATATAAAAACAATAAAAGCATAAACTGAAAAACCAAGTCTTGTGCATCATAGGGAATAACATTCAGAATAGTTTACAGTTGGTTTGATTCCTTTATCTCAAATAGTTTCAGAGTTTATTTCATTTAATTGGGTACGGTATATAAAGCATGAAAAACATGGTTTCAGTACTGTATATGAAAACAGTCAAGGCATAATTTGAAAAACAAAGTAATCTGTATCATAGGGAATAACAATCTGGATATTTTACAGTTGGTTTGATACCTTTATCTCAAATAGTGTCAGAGTTTAATTAATTAATTAATGAAAAACATGAAAAAAAATTGGATTTAGTACTGTATATAAAAATATTAAATGCATAATCTGAAAAAAAAAAAAAACCGAGCCTTGTGCATCATAGGGAATACTATTGTAAATATTTTACAGTTAGTTTAATACCTTTAGATCAAATGGTGTTTTCGTTTAATGGATTTATATTATTTGCATAAATTAAAAGTTTTAAAATTATTATAAAACACATAAAATGGTAATTCCAAAAATGGAGCTTTGTGCAATAACAAGGATGTTTTTCTGAACATTTTATTATTGGTTTTATATTATAATGACACATAGTTAAATTGTTTAATTAATTTACATGGGTAATTTTATTTATTTATTTATTTTTTACATTTTTTCCCCTAAAAATTAAGCCTTGTGCAACGTAAAGGACATATATTTATGATTATCTGAGATACTTTGGGTTCAAAACATAACAGAAGCAAAGAGTTTAATTGGCAAAAAAAAACTAATGTCCAATGAATGTTAAACTAACTACTTGATCATCTGTTTGATCACAACATGTAGAGTTTTAAATAAAACCATCAAAACAACTTCAGCACAGCATTAAAGCAGCACAAAGTGACCAGAGAGAAAGATGAAACACTCACCTCAATGTTTGTACTTCTGTCTTTGTCTTCCTCTGAAGTGTCGTGTTGAACAGCAGCTCTGAAATTTATATCACTTCTACCAGGAAGAGACGTGAGAATGAGAAGAATGACAGTGAGTCATTTAAACTCTCATCTGCTGTTATTCAGTCAGTTCAAATGAAAGTTTGATTGTCAGGAAACATTGACACTTTAATAAAACTTTAATGTGACAGTTAGAATTCATCCAGGTATGTAAAAAGAGTATTTCTGACATTGTGTAGGAAGTTATGACTCATTCTATATCACTGTTATTTAAAAATAACTGTGGCTCAGTTTGTGTTGTGAGAATGATATTCTTACTGCTAAATCATTTTATTTTAGTAAGTAAAGTGTCTTTATAGATCACATATTTATACACAGCAGAAGTAAAGGTAAGTACTGAATAAGGTAAATTATGACAAAACAGCATACATAATAGAAAACAACCTAAAAGAAATACTGTAATACAGCAGAGAACAGAGATGTTTAAGCCTAGATTTAAAAGGATGAGAGAAGGTACAAGACAGATGTGAAGAGAGCTGATTCCAGGTGAGAAGGATCATAAAAGCTTCATCAGCATTTTAATTTGAGACAAAATCATGAGCCATATGCAGAAGTGCTTTATCAGAAGATCTTAAAGATCTGCTAGATGAGTGAGGAAGGGTAAGATCTTTAATATATGATGGGGCCAGATCACAGAGGGCTTTAAAACAAAGTTTTAAACTAGATTGTAGAATTCATTGGAAGCCGGTAAAGTGATGATTGTAGATCATAAGATCAAAGATTGACGAAGACCAAGATAGAGAGAATTACAACAATAGCCTATATACAAAAATACATCTTTACCAGGTAATACAAATGTGAGCAACTTTTCCCAGATCCTGAAAAGTTATGAAAATTATTTGTAACTGATAAAACTTTCATTTACTGCTTAGTTTGTTTGACTGATTAAAACTCAAAGTCGAGGATGACACACAGATGTCTTACCTGGGGTTAAACTGGAGGAAAATGACCAGGTAACATCTATAATTTGTGGGACCAAAAATAAGTATTTCAGTTTTGTCAGTTCACTGATAACTACTTTTTTTGTTCTCAAATGCAGTGCAGCAAAAACTGGATGCAATACCAAAAAAAAAATGCTGTGTGCAGTGACATTGTCAATAAGATTATTAAGCTCAGCTATGCGCACAATTCTCTGCAGGGCTTTGCAGTCTTGACTGGAGCGGTTTCCATACCACAATGAGATACACTGAGTCAATACACTTTCTATGGCCTCTGAATAGAAAGTTTTCAGGATTGCTGGTGAGACCCTGAATTTCCTCGGCTGTCGCAGATGGTACAGTCTTTGCTTGGCTTCATTAACCTGAGTTTGAATGTGTGTAGTCCAAGTCAGGTCCTTGTGGATGTTTAACACCAAGGTACTTGAAGCTGCTCTCACTCTCCACAGGAGTCCCACTGATCATAAGAGGAGTATAGGGCTGCTGCTGTCTCTTCCTGAAGTCCACAATTAACTCTTTAATTGTGACAAATGTGTCTTGGCACCATGATCTTAGTTTTTCTACCTCATCCAAGTATGCAGTTTCATTATTGTTGTAAATGAGGCCCAGAACGACAGTATCATCAGTAAATTTGATCATAGATGTGGAGCTTTGGGAAGACACTCCGTCATGTGTGTCGAGTAGGGGTGTAGCGATTCACTCGTTTTCTCGATGCATCGATTACAAACCCTGTCGATTCATATGCATCAATCTTGAAATGCAGTTTCATAACAAGGTTCGGGAGGAGCACGTCAGATACTTAGCCTAATTAGCACAGGTGGAGCCACTTAAGATAATCAACCTTAGGGTATAAATACAGCTGAATTAGCCTACCTGTCTCCACTGACGGTTTATCAGCATCCTGGTTCGCTCTGTCTGCCATCTTATCACAGACCCAATTTTTCTTCCACCAAGGAGATCCATACCGGTGATTTTTCAGATCTGCTACTTTTGCTGATACCCATGATCATTAAACACGGCCGCTGAGCACCATCAAACGTCGTTGCGACAGCTGCTCTTCTCGCCAAGCCACACGTCTTAGCCAATAGACCATGCAAAACCCGAGCTCACTTCGCTTGACACCACGATTGATCCGATCATGACCGGGCTCTCCTCAAGTGCTGGAATCACACCTCAGTTCTTACCCGCCACGGCTCAGTCTGTCGCTGCGGCTTTTCCGGCCGAGACGCAGTTTGAGGCTGCCTCCTATAGCGGCGCAGACCGCGCGTCATAATCAATACATTTTCAGGTGAAAATGCTAAATACAGGTTCGCGGCTAGAAAGTAGTGCGGCAGCTGCGTGGAGTTCTGATCACATACGTATTCAGAAATTCCAGATCCGATTTGAGCCTCGGATGCGTTCAATATTTGAACTCCTGCGACTAGACCGTATGCGAACGCCCAACCAGATGTGACGTTTTCTAATCAAATCTATCGGTGCGAGGTAGAGCTGCAACTAACGATTTTTTTTTCTTTCTGTCGACTAATCTAACGATTATTTTTATTACAATAAATAATTAATCTAATGTTCTTTTTTTAATTAGTTAATGAATCCTTTGGAGAACTTAAAAAAAAATATATATATATATATATATAAGTAATAACTTATATATATATATAAGTACAACTTCTAATATAATATTTCAACCTTTATTCATTTTCAACAAATGTGGTTGAAGTTTTTACAGTATAAAATAATAAAGAGGCAAAGAAAAGAATTTTACTATGGTTAATATGAGTTTTGATTAAACCACAGTAGCCATAAATTTACAGTAGTCTGAGACGTCATGAAATGTTCTTTAGCATCACAAACCATAAAATGTAGTCAGGGTTCTGCTATGGTTTAGCTTGGTTTCCAGAGATCTGGAGCTGATTCGAGGTAGCTCGGGGGTTCGTGACTGTTGTCTCGCGGCGCGCCGTCTTTTAAGGGGCCGTTCACATATCACGTCATTTCCAATGTAGATGCACGATAAGCGCGCACATAATGGAAGCGGCGCGGTGCACTCCTTTTTCCAGGCGTGTCCGAACCGCATCGAAGTAAAAACATCTAAATTTTCCGAATGCCGCAACCACAAGAATATCAGACCTGAACCAGGAAGTGGGTCACCAGATCACACGGTAACCAGTTAAACCTTAACCGGAGAGCGCCAAGATGTTTTCCTCTGAGGTGCTCGCGCAGCAGTGTCTGCTCCCGCAGGAGCCTTTTCTGTATCTCCCCACTGCTGCAGCAGTGTCTGCTCCCGCAGGAGCCTTTTCTGTATCTCCTCAAAAAAAAAAATCCTTTTTCATCATTCAATGGGTCGTTGGTTCTCTTCTGGCAAAAGTCGACATCACCTCCGCTTCCAAGTTATGCCTATCCATCCTAGGTGGTGGTGATAGTATTACTTATCGATTATAGTCAAGAGGATATTAGACTCATTCTCCTATTATTGTATTTTATTATCATTATTAGGCGGCCACTATAATTCAGCTACCAAACTGGTCCGTTATTTAATTTCACGCTTGCCCGTGCTTGCAAGGATGATTCGAGCCTGTAGGTGATGAAGAAATCTCAATCCACAAACAGACATACATCGTCTGCAGATACAAGGTATTTCATTGCACTGTAACAAGTAATCTGATATGCACAATATTTTAAACAAGCCTCACTAACTAAGTTTAATGCCTCAGTTATGTTAGAATGTATCTCATTCTTTTGTTTCTGTGGTGTTGTGTCGGTCTCATCATGAGGCACATGGTCCGGAGCGCGTACGACCAATGCATCAGTTTCAACTAAACCTTACTCCAAATATATTTACCGGTTTTGAATACTATATTTAACATGTTCGTTTACATCCATATTAGGGTTTAATTGTTGAACTTTAAATGAAATCCTCTATTGTTTCACCATTGATCGATTTCCAGATCATTTAGATAAATAACTTCCGTGTGCAGATGCGGCAAATTTTTCACAAGACAAGCGAGATGACCGTAGTACCCGATTACATGAACTAGCTGTTTTAAGCTAGCTGTTGTTGGTGATTCCATAGGCTCTCTTTCTTACACCTGCATGGTTTAAAACAGCAAAAAGTCATGCCATGACAAGAACAGAGTCTCTCTCTTCCTCCACCCAAGCACAATTACATACGTATACGTATCGTCAAACTCACGCACTGACAAGATGACGATTGACAATGGCCATATCGCTGATTAATGGCATTCATCTGAGGTACACTGGCACAGGAAATTCTATTTATTTTTTGTACATTTAATTTTTCAAATACAATGACTGCACCAAGATTTTCTGACTTTATATCGGAAGCAGCTCATTGAATTCGTTAAACAATTATGCAGTAATCCTCATAGCATCTACCCTTTAGACAACCAAATTGTCCTTAGTATTGAACTCTTGTCAGGCACTGCAAGAGTGCTCCCGGCTTGATCCAACCTTTGCCTTTTCCGTGTAAAAAAAAAAAAAACCCTCCTTCACTGTCTGGTGAGAGCCGTCGGTGAGAGCCTCCCACCTAGACCACATTACTTTTCCTTTCTACGGTCGGCGAGGCTTACCCATTCGACACCATGAGTATTGAGCTCCCGGCAGATGGTTGCTAAGTCTCCTGGCCAGACAACTTTTTTCATTCTTTGGTCAAAAAGGCTTACCCATCCGACGCTGTCAGTATTAAGCTCCCTCGGGATGCTGGCGCGAACCTCCAGGCCACACACCCTTACCTTTTCCTCCTACAGTCAGCGATGCTTATCCGTTCGATGCCTTGAGTATTGAGCTCCCATCGGACGCCGGTGAGAGCCTCCTGGCAACACAACTTTACCTTTCCATCTTACTGGTGAGTCTGGTGAGGCTTACCCGTTCGATGCTCTGGGTCCTGATCTCCCATCGGATGCGGTCTGGTGAGGCATACCCGTTCGATGCTCTGGGTCCTGATCTCCCATCGGATGCTGCGAGAGCCCGCGCAGTCAGGTTTTCCTTTTCCCGCTCCCCGGCCAGCGAGGCTTGCCCGTCTGATGCCGTTGAGTATTGTGCTCGTGTCAGATGACGGCGAGAGTGCTCCCGGTCGGGTTTTCTTTACTTGCTGCCCACAAACAGGTCTTATCCATCCGATGCCGTGAGTATTGATCTCCCGTCGGGTGTCGCAAGAGTCCTCTTTGTCGGCGGCCCAAAGCCTGTTTATCTGCTCAACCAAGAGGACTTACACGTCCGTCGTCCTGAGTCTTGATCTCCAGTCGGAGGCTTCATGGGTCCTCTCGGTCAGGTATCTGCCCTGGTTGCCCACTGACTAGCAGGGGCTCATCAGCCAGTAGGGCTCGTACGCCAACACCGTGACCTATTCCGGTCGAGACAACTCGGGCCCTCCTGGTCGGGCAATCCAATCACGTCGCTCCTCCGCTATCGGCCGGTGGGGCTCATCCGTTCCAATGCAGTGAGGTGCTCCAGTTGTGCAACGGCTTGAGCCCCCCACGTCGCTCCTCCGCTATCGGCCGGTGGGGCTCATCTGTTCCAATGCAGTGAGGTGCTCCAGTTGTGCAACGGCTTGAGCCCCCCCGACTGGGCGCCCTAAATAACATAGTCCGACACAAGCAGCCGGTGGTGCCTATTCCTCCAATAGGTAAAGTTGCAATCACTGGAGTACATGGGCTCTTCCGACCTGCCTTTTTTTAAATATCAGTCCCCGCCAGTTGTCAAAGCTATTGTGGGGGGTCCTTAGTCTGGCGTCTGTCCTTTCCGCTATTGCTTTTTGGGGGGTACTCTAGGTTCGGGGCATTCCCGAGCTCGGAGCCCCTTCCCCTGACAGCACGCCAAATATGCATTATAATACTTCAGCTAATTATATGTAAGTGTGAACTCGTGAAATGCAGTTTCATAACAAGGTTCGGGAGGAGCACGTCAGATACTTAGCCTAATTAGCACAGGTGGAGCCACTTAAGATAATCAACCTTAGGGTATAAATACAGCTGAATTAGCCTTCCTGTCTCCATTGACTGTTTATCAGCATCCCCCCTCCACCCCATCTCCTCCACTAGAGTTAATTTGACACTTTTACATATACGGGGGGGTACTCTAGGTTCGGGCCATTCCTGAGCTCGGAGCCCCTTCCCCGGACAGCAAGCCAAATATGCATTATAATACTTCAGCTAATTATATGTAAGTATGAACTCGCGAAACATGATTTTTTAATCTTGAATTGCCTGATCTTGAACAGCAATCGATTCAAAATGCTAAGAATCGAATGAATCGCGATTTCTATAGCGATTCAATGCTTTCAAAATGTATACACATTAAATTACTAAACGCACGAATTAATGGAGACCTTGAAGAGTGTTCGTGAATCGTGCCTCTTATCTATCCTCCACGCGCTCCTCTGTTTACCGCCTGATTAGACTGTCAAAGGATTGCGCTCGCGCTCCGTTTGTCTCTGATGCAGCCGACGTGTGATCTATAGGACTCGTGGCCAGTGCCGGAGCCGTCGACAGCTGTATTTATTGCATGGACGGAGCAGAAATGTAAGTGTCTAAATCATACACACAGATCCATTGAATGATAAATGTTTATAAACAATGCGGATGAATCAGATATACGAAGGAAACTTTTAAAATTATTTAATATCTGATAATCAGATGCATGAAAGTAGCGTTTGTTTCATTAGCAAACAGACATCTGGCGCGTTTTCTCTCAGAATCATTCGCTGATGGAGAGGAAAAGTTAAATAGAAATGAAGATGTTTTCACACTGAAAGAGAAGCGATCTCGATCTCATAGACGTTCCAGGCTATATCTGCAGCTAAACTGAATAAACGCAGAATAAACTGATGAAACAAAATCAAAAAAACCCACAAACAATTTATGAATGATGCAGTGCTAATTGACATTTATTACAGTACAGAAACTATAAAGTATATTTTCTACCTTATTCTGTGCAGACAATTTTAATAATTGCTAATTAAATGTAGCCTAGTATATAAAACAATCATAAAATTGCCATTAGGAAAAAAATATTGATTACAAATGATAGATTATTGTCCAGCAGTGTATTTGATTTATTACAGCTAATTAAAAGTAATTAAAAAAGAAGATAATTCCTTGCAAATAATAATAATTATAATAATTTCTAATTATTATTATTATTATTATTATTATTATATAGGCTACATACATAAAATGATTGTATTTGACATTTCTGTCACTTCTGAAATTATGGCTACGCCCCTGGTGTGACAAAATGTTAGCTTATACATAATACTCTTTAAGCTCTTTTTTTAAAAACTTGGCTTACATACATTTTTACGTATGCCATGTCACATCATTAAACTAGCATTTAACAATGGACAAAAGTTTTTTTTTCTAACCTATGGTTCTCTAACCATAAATGCTACTGTAATTTGCCCCCTGACTAAGCATTTAAATAATTTAGTAGAAGCATTTAAATAATCCCGTGAATCCACTTAAAGAATGCAGAATAGAATCGTTATAATCGAATCGAATCATATTTAATTGTGAATCGAATGGAATTGAATCATTCTAAATTTGCAAAAATCGTTCTTGAATCGAATCGAAAACCTATGAATCGTAATCGAATTGAATCGCTGCCTTGCCAAAGATTCACAGCCCTAGTGTGAGAGAGTAAAGTATTGGATTTAGGACACAGCCCTGTGGGGCTCCTGCATTCAAGGTGATGGAGTTAGAGGTGAATTGGCCCACTTTCACAACTTGAGGTCTGCCTGTGAGGAAGTCTTGAATCAGGTTGCAGAGTGGGGAATATAATATTGAAAGCTGAGCTATAGTTGATTAATAGCAGAATTACATAGTTCCCATTATTGCTGCCAATGTGCGTGAGAGAAGAGTGCAGGATGTGAAAGATGGCATCATCAGTGGATCTATTGGGGTGAAACTGAAGAGGGTATAAAGTATCAGGGATGTTTTTCTTTACCAGTCCATCTAAAACCTTCATGACTATTGATGTGAGAGTAACTGGACGATAGTCATTCAGACAAGAGGGGTTATTGTTCTTAGGCACAGGGATGATGACAGATTTTATTTTAAAGTAGGTGGGAACCACCAAAGTAGCAACAGACTAATTGAAAATGGATGTAAACAAACCAGCAAGCTGGTCAGCGCAGGACTTCAGAACACGACCAGAAATCCCATAAGGTCCAGCTGTTTTCCTGACGTTCACTTGCTTTAGGGCCCTAACAAAGTCTGTCCTCTATTCAGGATCTCATTTTCCTAATAGTATTTCCTGGAGCAATGGTTTTCAACTCTACGAGAAAGAAGGATACTATGATATAGTGGTGGAAATTATGATTCTTTCTAGAGATTCGTTCATTTTCAGTTCGTTCACCAAAATGATTCGTTCAGAATCGTTCACTGATTCGTTCAGTGACCATTTCTTCGTATTACACAAAATAAGCCAGCAGGTGGCAAAATAGAGTGTATTATGTGTTATGTCTTAAGTCAACGAATGTATTCACTTGTTAAGTCTAATTAAGTTGTTCAGATGAACAAAGCACAAGGTTTTCTTGCCTAATTAGCATTTTAATTGTTTGGTCAGACAGTTTGTATATTATATATTTACATGAATAAATCGGGGATTAAACGTGTAGTTGCTAAATATGAAAACAAGCGTATGTGCACAAGTACAGCTTTGCATTTTGAGAGATTGACATGCTAAAGGCAGATTAACCCGGTTTACTCTCATTCATTTCGTTCACGAACGACATGTGTGTATCAGTTCAGTCATTTCATTCACGAACGAGATGTGTGTATCAGTTCAGTCATTTCATTCACGAACGACATGTGGATCAGTTCAGTCATTTCATTCACGAACGACATGTGTATCAGTTCAGTCATTTCATTCACGAACGAGATGTGTGTATCAGTTCAGTCATTTCATTCACGAACGACATGTGGATCAGTTCAGTCATTTCATTCACGAACGACATGTGTATCAGTTCAGTCATTTCATTCACGAACGAGATGTGTGTATCAGTTCAGTCATTTCATTCACGAACGAGATGTGTGTATCAGTTCAGTCATTTCATTCACGAACGAGATGTGTGTATCAGTTCAGTCATTTCATTCACGAACGAGATGTATCAGCACATTCAACTCATTCACGAACGACATGGGTACCAGTTCAGTCATTTCGTTCACGAACGATCTCTAGATCTAGTTCAGACTCATATGAAACTCGTTCATTGAAGGGCGTATTCGTTCACTACATTCAACAAATCACATACTCTGTCACATCTCATACTCGAAGGCTATTGGCTCGAGGTTGAGCAATTCTTTGACAGGATGAAATACCCGGTTCACTGAGCTGCGCATGCGCTCCTTATAGCGCCGCGCTGCTGTGGAGGGAGGAACTTCACTGAACGAGAAATATGAGTCAGTGGATAGCGTGAACGAGAACGATTCGTTCACCTAAAAGATTCGTTCAAAAAGAACGATTCGTTCACGAACGACACATCACTACTATGATATAATGCATCAAAGGCAGATCGATTAAGATTGATTAGCAACAATACAGTTATCCCTGAGTCAACCACTAATATTACATCAGTGGTCACTTTTAGCAAGATTAGCAAGACTTTATAGTAGGCTGTAAACCCTGAGTGAAAAGGTTCAAATAGCTTTGCTGAATTTAAATATGAAAGCAGTTGGGGAAGCATTTCTTTCTCTAATAATATACTGTAACATATGGACAAATCAGACTCATTATTTTTAGTTATTTTTAACAAGTAATCCAAAATCACTCTATATCAAACAATCCAACCATGAGGGTCTATAGGACACTCCCACAAATTCAAATAACCCAAAAGAACAGAACAGACTTTTGTTTACCATCTGTTTACCTTCTCATGAGTCCATCAGCTTTGTCTTCTGTTTTCTGCTTGTGTGGGACCCTAAATCCTGGAATCGTCCCCTTGACTACAGCCATGTCTCAACTTTCCATCTGGGAGAAACCTCTCCTGATCACCACTAAGTCAAAATAACATGTAGGAGCAGTGTTGTCCCAACGTGCTGCTTCGGACGATAAGGTACATCCTTGCGCGTGGTGGAGTACCCCCACAATTAGTTGCCAGTGTCAGGTACGGGCCTTTCTCCATTTCAGTGTAGTTAAGGTTACCAGCCACCAGTTTTTCCCAGTCTGGAATCTGAAGTCGCGGTCCCCTCCACTCACGCGTTTGTCCAGAGAGCCCGCGAGACTCTGCTCCGGATGAGGGAGCGCACTAAGGCCAAGGCCAATCGCCACTAGTCAAAGCCTCCCGTTTACCTCAATGGTCAAAGGGTGTGGCTTTCAACTAGTAACATTCCTCTGCATTCCGTTTCTAATAAATTAGCTCCCAAGATCATTAGTCTGGTGACAGTCCGCCTTAAACTACCTCCTGCGTACAAGAGGATACACCCCGCCTTTCATTTGTCCTATATTAAACCTGTGTTTTATGCACGTATTAATCCACCTACTTCGGTTCCCCTGCCGCCATGTCTCGTAGATGGGGAACCGATTTATTCGGTTAATCGTATTCTGGACTCGAGATGGAGGGGACGAGGATTCCAGTACCTGGTGGACTGCGAAGGTTACGGTCCGGATTTTTATGTAAGCTACAAAAAAAAAAAATTCAAAAAAAGAATGTCATTAAAAAATGCCATCGATCTGACTAAATTTGACCATTATAGACCATTATATATTGTGACTTTAAAGATAATTGATTTAATTTTATAGTGAAACTACGGTAAAATTACAAATGGCATTGGTTTTTAGAGCATAACAACTTAAGGTCTATGAAACATTAGTCAATAAAGCATTTTTTAAACAATGGAAGTAAAATTTTTGAACTGAAATATTATTTCAACCATACAGCCTGTGATTTGTACTTAAATTAGCTCCACGTTTAAGAATAGCCCTGGACTAGGTTTTCTCTCTCTCTCTCTCTATTTAACTCTCTATTTAACAACATTAACTTACAATGAAATATGTCTTCCTTCAAGCATACTGAATGTTTTCCTGCCTTGCTGTGGGGCGGGAGAAGCTGATAAGGATTGTGCTTGGTCTTAAAGCCTTGCGCAAATGCTACTATCACAAATAACAGTGATGTTCTTAAAAAAAAAACAATTGATAATTTGTTATTATTATGGTCTTGTGGAAATAATAATATGGGCTGCAAAAAAATTATGGATAACAAGAGAACGGCTGCTTTCATCCTATTGGAGGAGGTACAGCGTGGTTTTATAGCTCGACCGGGAGGGCCCGAGTTGCCTCGACTGGAATAGGTCACGGTGTCGGAGTACAGGCCCTACTGGCTGATAAGCCCCTGCTATTCAGAGTTTAAGACTCAGAGATTAAGACTCCTCTCGGTTTGGCAGATAACAAGGTTTTTTGGACTGACCAACAAGGAGACTCTTGCGACATCCGTTGGGAGGTCGATACTCATGGCATTGGATGGATGAGACTCGCTTGCGGGCAGCAAGAATGGAACCCGACAAGGAGAAATCTCGCCGAGATCTGACGGGAGCCTCAGACGAGTAAGCCTCGCTGGGTGGGGAGAGGAAAAGAAAACTAGTGCTGGGAGGCTCTCGCTGCATCTGATAGGGTATCAACTCAGACATTGAACGGGGGAATGGGGGAAAAGATGTGAGGATAGCGGAGTTTAGACAGTATTTTAAAATTGGTTATTCCTTTGAAGTTAGCAGGTAGGCAATGAACTAGTTGCGAACAAGACCGGATGGTGACTGCGTGCGTGTGTGTGACTTTTGAAGGAAGGGCTGATTGCAGGTGGATGAGGAGCAGGTAGGTGTGATTAGTATTCAGGTGAGGGTGTGCGATGTGATTGGTTGGTGTTGAAGCCTGGCGTGTCTGTAACAAATACAGGTTTTAAAATATAGGTTAAATGTCACTAATTAAACTAGTAAATACAGTGAATTGTCTGACTCTTGGATGTCTGCATCTCGAGAATGCAGAATTCAAGTGACAAATTATGTTTTATAAACAAAGTTTGAGAGGAACACATTCAAACAGTCTTTGTAATCAGCTCGAGAGGAGGTATATCCTATATACCCAGGCTAGAGCCAACTCATCACCACCCCACTCCTCACTCTCTGCTGGGGATATGGGGAGAACATTGGGTTTGGGCTAAATTCCAAGCTCGGAGCCCTTGTTCCCCTTGGACAGCAAACCAAATACGGTTACTATATATTTTTTACTCTATTCAATCAGCTGTAAGTGTGAACTCAACAAAGCTACTGCCACAGGTAACCGGACAATATTTATTTGTTAAAGATTTTTTTTTGTGGCATCTCATGTATTTATAAATCAAAATATATTGCATTTATGAAGAGGTTCAGCACCTAAGGCTCTATCATTACTCCCTCAATGGTGTAGTGTCTTTGGGTGTATTAGGACTGTTTGTGATTTGGTCTTAGTGTGACTTTGGAATCCTCTTGACTACTCACGCTAAAATGCTTTGTGAAATACTCTTAGAGCCAAAATTTTGTACTCTTAAAATTAGGACTGACACGCCCAAGAGTTCCCTTTCGAAAGCTTCAGTCAATGCTGCGCTGCTCAGCGCATTGGGAAATGTCTTCTTCGTGACCAGCTGTGAATAATGTGTGTAACACGTCGATAGAATAGACCCAGTGGTAATATTGGCTCTGTTGATGACGTAATCGAGGCGCGCGCCTGAAACATGGGGCTATAAAAAGATACACCACAGGTGCATCAACAGGTCTTTTGTTTTCAGATCATTCTGTGCATGTGCGTCAGGAAGATTCTTCTCATCGGCTACAGATCTTCGTAGAATCAGTCAACAAAATGGTAAGTGTTGTGCTCCTCCATGCGCTCGTCCTATGTATGGGCTGGATACAAGTTTACTGTTTTGTTTGTTTGGGGAAAGAGCATTAGGTTCTGGCTTTAGAGAGGCGAGTGCGAGCATTGTGGACTGCTCTCAATGAAGATGCTTCGTGCTCGTCTGAACTGTTTTCAGACCGCACCCACCTTTTCATCGGAGGGACTCTCGTGCGGATTTGCATGACGAACGAGCGACGAACTCTTACCTTTCGCTTGCAGTGTCACCCGATCCGCGGATCCTCTCTCGTGATCTCGAAGCGTGCTCCGGTGCTTCTTCGGTTCACGAGGAGGATGATATATCTCCTGGGTCTTCAGGCCATGAGCAGCCCGCCTCTGAGCATTCCTTTCGCTAGAGGAAATCGGTCATAGGAACAGCTTGAGATGGTTACTCGCGCAGTGGACAGGTTGCAGCTTGACTGGCCACGCGAACAAGAGACCCCCAAACATAGTAAGCTGGAGGATAGGTTTCTGTCGGGTGGTAGGAGAGTGAGACCACAACATCAGTCTCTACCCTTTTTCGAGAACCTCCATGATGAGGTATCGAAGTCATGGAGCAAAGCGTATACTTCCTGGGTCTTTGTGCCCTCGACGTTGACTTTTTCAGTCGCGGGGGTATTCTGAGATGCCGCGGGTTGAAGAGACACTTGCGAGCTATCTCTCGCCCGAGTCTGCATCCTCGGTTACGAAACCTACTCTCCCCACTAAGCCTTGTAAAGTAACATCATTGCTAGTTGGTAAAGCTTACCAAGCTGCAGGTCAGGCTGGTGCTGCACTGCACACTATGGCAGTGTTACAGGCGTACCAGGCTGACCTGTTGAAGGACTTGAGTGTGGGCAGTACAATTGATGAGGACGTGTTCGTTTAGCTTCGTCGGGCCACAGATTTGTCCCTCTATGCGACCAAACTGACAGCTTATGCCATTGGCCGATTGATGTCAGCTTTAGTCAGCACGGAGAGGCATCTGTGGCTTAATTTTATGGGCATTAAGGAGAGGGAACGTTTGTTTCTTTTAGACTCTCCTATTTCTCCATCGGGCCTGTTTGGTGATTTGGTTAATACGGTTGTCAACAGGTTTACTCTGATTTTGGGTCTAGGAGGCCCGCGTTTTTCCACAAATTTGACCAGAGATGGGGACTCGAGTTTGAGACTCGGACTCGAGTGCGACTTAAGTCGCACAAACAGTGACTTCAGACTCGACTTGAGACTCGTCCTCGAAAGACTTCAGACTCGACTCGGACTCGAGCTCCGGGACTCGTGAACAATGTTAATTTTTAGTAAACGTCAGATGAGCTCGCTGTAAGAGTTGTGACGTTCGTGAACGAACCGATTCTTTTGAACGGCTCATAAACATGAACGATGGGAGCCGAGTCACGGCTGGAGGGGAGCCGTTCTTTCTGTCGCTCTTTTTTCCTATGCGTGTTTCAGAGCGCGTGTTTCACACAGATGCACACAAATGAGCTCCTCCGCGAGACAGAACAGTTATAGGGGGAGGGGCGCACCCAGCGCAGGCCAACCCTTTATAGCGTGATGATATTAGTTATTAGTTGTGCACGCATCCTTCACGTGAGTACTCCAGTGGAAAAAAACCTGCGTGCCTCTGTCATTGGGTAGGAGCGGAGCCATGACGTTTTGCACAGATATTCATTGCAGCCCACTTTGTTATTGTTCATTGACTTGAAGGGGCTGATGTCCTATTTGGAAAGTTTACAGTAGTAATAGTATGTAGACATTTCCATTTTATTTATTCTAATTTTATCTACTTTAAATATTTTTGGTTCTCTATCAAAATGTTCTTGTGTGATAACAATGTTCTTGTGTGGAAGTGTTTGTAGTAAAAGCTGTTTTGCACAGAAATTCATTGCAGCCGGCTTTGTTTTTGATGTTTATTTGTGAGTAGGTATTGTATGAATAACATAAGTCAGCGTAGCTTTGTTCATTCTTAAGCCAGACAAGAGGTGTGCAGCTATACAGCCAGGACAGACAGAAGGCCATTACTGAATCCATAAATGCAAAATACAGATATTAACTTAAAAGTAAAGCATTCTTGGTGTTTTTGTCATGTTGCAATAGCCTGTTTACACTGATTATATACCAAAATCAAAGTTGATATTGTATGCTAATAGATAGAGTTGTCATAATAACATATTACATGCTTTGAATTCCTTATATATAGCTATGCAGTGTTCTAAGCAGCTTGGATGGGTCGCTGTACGTGATGCAACATTTATTATAACCAGAGACTTAATATAATAAAGAGACTTGAGACTTGACTTGGACTCTAGCTCAGAGACTTGAGACTTGACTTGGACTCTAGCTCAGAGACTTGAGACTTGACTTGGACTCTAGCTCAGAGACTTGTGAGCATCTCTGAATTTGACGTATGTCCGTAACCTACTCTTGCAAACTAGTCCTAGGTTTTTCATCCAATCGGAACAAAACCAGTGCAAAAATGTTCTCTGGACAGTCATTATAAATAATTATAAAACAAAAGTTAAAATTTTCACTCAGTGTAGCGAGGGGGGGCTAATAACTTTGCAAGTCGAGGACCAATTTTACTCAAAATGCCAGAACTCGTGAACGAAATGAGATATCTTAACCAAACTTGGAACACATTTTAATAAGCTAAAACTGTGGTCAAATAAAAAAATGCACAGCTCTGCCACTTGTTGGCGCTATAAGAGGTAAAAACATAAAAATGTCTATAACTAGGCAACCGTTAGCCCGATTGACTTGAAAATTGGTATGCTGTGTCATTGTTCCATATGACACAAGAGTCTATGAGGACATTGGCGTATGAAAAAAAAAACATGGCCGACATTGGCCAATGAAATTTAAGCACCTTTTTGACAAGGTTAACGGAGATCAATCGGAACGAAACTCAGTGGGCATGTTCAACTCATGGTCCTAAAGGTCTGTAAGAATTTTGAAAGAAATCGGCCACTTGTTGGCACTAATGATATTTTTGGCTCAGTAATCATGTGGTGTTACACAGATTCACACAATATGCATATCATTTGATAGATCTCCTCATAGTGCATAACTGTCTCAAGAACCATAGCTGTCAATCAAATCGTTCATTAATTATTCGCAAATAGTTAAAAAACTACTTTTGCGAACTAGTCCTAGGATTTTTGCCCAATCAGAACCAAACAACTTCAGCAATATTCTCTGGACACTCAATATCAATAATTATCCAAAAAAAAAAAAATTTGATCCTTTGGTTAGCTATAACCGGGTCATTTATAAAAGGGGCGTGCCCACATTTGAACAAAAGCCTATAAAACGGCAACAAAATCTCAAAACTTTACGAAACTTGTAGAAATCATGTAGCAGATGACTCTTAACAATCATGCAAAGTTTCGTGGAGATAGAATTAGTTGAAAATGCTCATATATACAAACACTAGATCTTCATACCATATGATAGATCTCCTCATTCTGATCAACTTTCCCTCTGGGACCAATGTTGTGAATAAAACTATTAATTAAATATTATATAAAATAAATGAATAAGCTACTTTAACAAACTAGTTCAAGGGTTTAAGCTTGTAACAGTTTCAAAGTTACTTATGGTGTTATTCTACTACCCACCATTGGGGGACACTGTTGTTCCTTTATGCTAAGGTTAAATACAGTCGAGAAGTAGAAGAAGAGATAACTGTTTGGTAAGAGGAAAGCATGGCTTCCCTCTGGTAACCTAACCCATACTGATGTCCTGATTGGGAAACGTACCGTTTTATGTTTGATCAAAGTAAGGTTATTTTTTTCACTGGTGGCTGAATAAATTGTATTTCATTGTTGGTGAGGTTTATAATGTTTAATTATTTTGTTTGTAGAAGGACTCCTTTCACCTACCCTTGTTTTGTACCCATGGTCCATTTTTCCATTTCATGGTACATGTTGGAAATAGAAAGGATAAATTTACCAGCTTTGCTTTGGGTCACCGAAATGGGATATACCTTGAAGAGGATAAGAAAGGTTTTCTGCTTTCGTCTCGAATTGCTGTGTGGAGTATTGAATTTGATCTGGACTGTTACCAAGGATTGAATAATTGGGTACATCTACATTGTCTAGAAGAGTTCCTCTTTCAATTATGGACTGTGTTATATAGCCTAAGTATTCCTGCATTCATTACATCTGATAAATGCTCATATCATCATGACTATGCATTTTGTATTTTTAATTGTTGGTTGAGTCATTTGTACTATTGGATTATGGTATGTTAATTTGTTTTGGGTTTATTGTTGTGCATTTCACTGTTGTTGTTTTTTCATAATATATCTCTATGAAGAAAATCTATTTTTTTGTTCTATTGTTTTTTTTTTTACGTCAAACTGTTTAATATTGTGAAAAGTTGGTATGTAGATCCCTCCCCAAATTACTTTCAGATTTATAGTAAACTTTTACCATAGAAGTATGAGTTTGTTACAAGCTGAAAATCAATAAAACCACTTCGGTACAATTCTCTAGTCTCTCTAGGTCAATCATTATAAAAAAAGAAAATGCTAAACATTTGCATTTGGTCAACTATATACCGGTAATTTTATAAAATGTTCTTTACATGGTGTACCCAAAGGCCTATTAATACAAACAGAAAGTCAAAAATTCTCAAGACTGTGTAAAATTATGCATGATTTCCTTCTAAACAAGCATGCAAAATTTAAGAGCGATTTGGCAAAAAAATAACACTATAACAGTTATGTTTAATACACAGTGTTGTTTGAGAAAATGCAATTTATAACCACTAGATGGCAGCGGAAGACCACTAATGGGCTCATTCAGCTAAGTTAAACAGTACTGTTCAAATGTTTCATGAATTCATGCCAAAACATTAATATATTTACTGTTATAACATTTAAAATCTCACTGAGTCAATGTTTTCCATTTTGTACATACAGATATATCTGTTTTTACAATTTTGGCACATTATGATTACAGTTTAACTTGAAAGTGACATCTAAACTCTTAAAAGGAGAAGGCTTGCAATAAGTTAATTATCACCTATCACTTATTTCAAATACCTATATCTGCAACAAAATGTGTGTGCATGTATATGTGTGTCTTTGTATGTGTGTGTGTGTGTGTGTGTGTGTGTGCGTGTGTGTGTGCATATGCTTATAGAGTATTAATATATTAATCTAATCATTTAATTTCAGTGTGTGTGTGTCTGTCTGTTAACCTGTTCTCCATTTTGGATGTGTTTAAATGTCATCCATACATCCAGATTGGCTGAGACCACCTCAGAGGCCTTAATGTGCTTGAACCCCGATAAATGCTGCTTGCAGCTTTAATCTAAAGTTGTAAATGTACAAGCCCTAATAGTCATGTTTAAATTATTATTAAACCTTGCTTAATAAAGTAAAGCATGAACTACTGGTTTCTGTTCAATGAATACCTTTAACATTTTATTGTAGTTTAGTGGATTACATGGAATGTTTGTATTTAGGGGTTTACTGTAAAATAAGGTAACCCAAATCAACAAATATGGTAGCCCATATACCTGTTGTAACCCATAAGAGCCCTAGATAAGTACTATCTGGGCCCCATCATTAACCCATGTGGGTGTATCCATCTGGGTTCTAAATGGGATCTACCTGGGCTACCCTTATGGGCTTGATATGGAGCCCATGAAGAGGGGAAAGTGAGGACAAAATTAGCTGGGTCCCAGTTGGGTAGCCCAGGTAGGCCCCCTTTGAGCCCCACATGGGTGTTGGCTGGGAAATAATGCAGAAAACATTTTGGTATATACTCTGTAGAAATGCAAGTGATGAATCTGTAGACATCCAACACCTGTCAAGTAATTATCTGTGCTTTCTGTTCTGAGTTTGACACAATCTCCAAATGATCTATAACACATCATTCAAACAAAAAAGGACATGAAATTACTGTGTATCTTTTCCATTATTTGTCAGAATTTGTCAGCTTTGGCTGGTAGTCAAAATAGTTAAACATACAGTACAGACCAACAGTTTGGAAACATTACTATTCTGTTTTTGAAAGAAGTTTCTTCTGCTCATCAAGCCTGCATTTATTTGATCAAAAATACAGATTTTTTTTTTAAATATTGTAATATATTATTACAATTTAAAATAATTGTTTTTAAATTTATTATACTTTTCTTTAAATTATCATTTATTTATGTGATGCAAAGCTGAATTTTCAGGATCATTATCACATGATCCTTTAGAAATCACACTAATATGATGATTCATTATCAAAGTTGGAAACAGTTCTGCTGCTTAATATTTTTTCAGAACATGTGATACTTTTTTAGGATACTTTGATGAATAAAAAGTTAAAAAATAAATAAAAGAAGCTATGTTTTAAAAATATAAATATTTTGTAATAACAATATACACTACTGGTCAGTAATTTGGGGTCAGTAATTTTTTTTCTTAATTTATTTTTTAAAATAAAATCAATACTTTTATTCAGCAGGGATGTTTTAAATTGATAAAAAGTGATAGTAAAGAAAATATATTATTAGAATATATATTATTTGAATTTTTGTTTTTTAAGTAAATGCAGTTCTTTTTAACCTTTTATTGATCAAATATATTAGACAGCAGAACTGTTTCCAACACTCATAATAAATCAGAATATTAGAATGATTTATAAATGCTCATGTGATAGACTGGATGTTACATGTGCCATTGAAGGCTGGATTAATGATGCTGAAAATTCAGCTTTGTATCACAGGAATATTTTTTTTAAGTATATTCAAATAGAAAACTATTATTTTAAGTTGTAATAATATTTCACAATATTACTCTTTTTTTCTGTATTTTTGATCAAATAAATGCAGGCTTGATGAGCAGAAGAAACTTCTTTCAAAAACATTAATAATAGTAATGTTTCCAAACTTATGGTCTGTACTGTACTTTTATTTGTATTTTTTTGTATTATAGTCTCAGCAGTCAAGATTTTATATTGAAAGAGACTGAAACAGGGCTGTAAACACGGAAGCTATTTGTAAGTTATCTTTCCTCAGTGGACGTTCAAACTAATGTTTTATTGTGTATATGAGACTGAATGCTGTATCAGATGCAGATAATCACACTCTTAGTCCATCTCTCTCTCATCGTACTCGACTCCACATGATATACAGCTTGCAATGAAGCAACTCAACGTTGTTTCATTACTAAAGTTCTGAAGTGATGTTTTGATATAGTAATGGATCTTGAGCTCAGCTGTTAAACTGTCAAACTGACACTTGAATCTGTCGCGAAAGGAGTTCTGCACAAAAAGGATTTTTCCAGACACTTCATTGTTTTTCTTATATAATTACACACTCGTGCTGTTGAACCGTTGTATAAACACAATATCACAGTCGTAGCTGTGAGATTTGGCTGTATGTCAGCATGCTGTTATTATCTGTGGCTGAATCACAGCCGGTGTTACAGTTTAATGGTGACCGTGTCCAGTTTCAGGTCCTGGAACGTGTCCAGTTTCTAGATGTGATGGAATCACCGCCGCAGGTTCTGAAAGAACAAACTGATGTGATATTAAGCTTTACAATAAATGCAGACTTGCTTATTGCATGATTTTAGATACAAATCATGTAAAAATCAAAAATCAATAAATAAAAAAAGTCTGCTTGGCATGGGTTCGAATGCACACGCTAAAAAAAGTGCCATGTGTGATGACAGTTATGTACACACTGAGCTATCTGACTTTTCTAGCTCAGCAGCAGATTTTTGGATTAAGGTCAGGAATTCTCAGTGTTACATTAAACAGCTAGCAGAATCAAGGAAATGTGGCTGTGTTAACTTGTGACCCATGTTTACCTATAATGAAAATGAACCCTGGTTTTTATAGTAAAAGTATATTACATTTTATGGTTTATGATGTTAAAGTGTATTTCATGGAGTCTCAGACAATGGTAAATTTGTGGCTCATATGGTTCCTTAAAAACGCTATCGTTAAACTATATTTACTGTTTCATCAGAGACTAGCTGGTGTATCATTTGATGGATGTAATAACAATGTTATTTCTCAGTTTTCACTATTTATAAAAAATATTTAATAGCTGATGTATCATTTGATGGATATAATAACTTAATGTTATTTCCTCAATTTTCACTCAGAATTACTTCGGACTTGACTTCTTATTTGATTGTAATAGTGAATGAATTGTAAACATTATATTCTAGTCGAAAAACACCATTTATAAATATTACTGTAAATGATTTGGGTCCACTAGGTGACAGTGTATTGGATTATAACAGTATATAAAATATAAACATTATTCTGTAATTAAAAAACAGTATATAAATGCTATATTGGGATGCATTATTTAATGTGAGAAAAGAGCAAACAAACATCTCCAGAGCTGAAAGAGGAAACCAGCACTTCAGACCGCAGCTTCAAAATGCACTTCAGTAATCAAAAATGCTGCTGGTGGCTGACGGGGAAAAAGCTAATGTGAGATGTCTATTTTTAAAGTAGTGTTTAAAAGTGTTTCAATGCAACCGCTGTATTGTTAATGTGACTTGAAGAGTACTAACTCTAATGTTAGAAAAGAGCACACAAACATCTTGACAGGCAGCAGGAAGAGGAAACTAGCACTTGAGATCTCACACTCAAAACAAACTTAACACTTAACAATCATAGACACAGACAAGGTCTACACAGCAAAATCTCTGGTGTTAAATTAACTCTGCTCAGTGTTTGTTTAATCCACACTACAGAGTTTTAAAAGTAACACTGTAGCAGTGTTGGAGTTAGTGAGGTTGCTAAATTATTACATAGGAGCTTGACTTTCCTTTATATGTCTACAAAAGTTCCTATTAAGAATTAACCCTCTGGCTCAAGGGTATTAAAAAATGAAGTAATAAAGAAGATGTGATTGCATTTTAATGTGTTTTATAAACATGTCAAGTCCTCCTATGAGACACAAAAGGCTCTGAAAATACTGGGTGGAATAGAACAATTTGGGGGGGGGTCCGATTATTAAAGATGGGCATAATGCTTACTGCACAGTTTTACAGTAAAGCAATTTCCATTTTTGACACTGGACTGTCTGACCATGAAGCATCATGTGGTCACGACAGTCACGTCCACGTCCATAAAGGGCAAAAGACCCAGGGAAACACTGATCAGTTCCTGATGCCCCAGACATCACTTAAAGCCGATATTATAAAATAACCAAACCAGTTTTTACTGAACAATATGGATGCTGGCGTGCGAAACGAGTAGAAGAAATGATGAACATCATGATAATGCTGAATGAATAGTAACAGTCTATTCTGTCCACCAGGAGATAATTGGAGAGCACACACTTCACACATGAGTAGAATGGGATTTCCAGGAGCTGGAGATTAGGTGAGAGCAGCAGATAAGTCCACAACAGGTTAAACTATGCATTTAACCCAGCAAGGTGATCAGCGGAAGTATTTCGGTTTTGTGTTACAGTGTTAAAGCAGTGGTACGTATTGACCGAACAAAGTCATCTGCCTCGAATTTCCATGTCTCTAAAGTTTTGTCTTTACTCCATCAAGCTGTTGCTGTTGTTGGCGAGTCTCAGCTGATAGATCTGGAAAAAAGCTTATCCATTGTCCTTCATATTTTAACCCATTCATTTTCCTAGCCATTCTCAAAACCTTCTCCCTGTCCTGATAATTAAGAAACTTCATCACAATCGCTCTTGAAGCTGATGGGTGGTTTGGGTTAAACATGTCCTACTCGGTGCACTTGTTCGATGACAGGTGGAGATCTGAACTCATCCTTCAGAATCATGGGGAATAGGTTCTCAATGAAGTCACACATATTTGATCCTTCTTCTTTTTTCGGCCAGGTCAATTAGTCTCAGATTAGAACGCCTTCCTCTGTGCTCCAAATATGGTAATTTATTTCGTAGTATTTCTGTTGTTTCTTTTAGTTTTTTAACTTTGTGTTGAAGGGCTGAGACGTCCTCTTAAGTTTGTGCGATCCTCTCTTCATCCTCTCCGATTCTTTGCTCTTGTGACAGTCTGATTTTATGGCGTTTATAGCATCCATCGTGACAGTGAATTGTCTCAAACAATCAGGTTTTTAAAGATTGAACCGCACGTAGGATATTGTCGTTTGTTGCCGCGTTATCTACACTCTGGTTCGGCTAGCTTCTTGCTAGCTAGCACCTTGCCTTCCTCCTCCATCTGTCCGGACATCTTCGGATGCTGTGCATGTTTGGTAATTTTGGGTGGCATTTTGTCCCGCCATACTTTAAAGTGTTTTCCTTATTATATGAGTTCTAGGCTTTCTGAAAGAGTTTAAATGTATATTCAGCAGCGAACGTCATAACTGGAAGTCTCAGAGAATGCTTTTAGTGGAAAGTCAAAATTTTAATACACTAATCCCACATTTGTCAGATACCCACCTGCATTGCTCTAACAGGCGTACATGTGATAATATATGTACAATTTATACTTAAAAAGATAAATTCAAATGCTGCAACTGAACCCATAACAGAGGACGGTTATTAATTTGTTGAATTGCCTGTATAAAGTAAAAAACTAGTATAAGGAAAAGTAACAACCACATTTTGGTTAATTATATGACCTACAAAAAATGTAACTACAATAGACACTGAAAATGTACTTTAAATACTTCTGTGAACTCTTCTGAACTGTGTGTGTGTGTGATCAGTTAAATTGATTTTATAAAAACTAAATTGAAAAAAAACATATCAAACTAATGAATAAGAAATAATGTTTTGATGCATTATTACAATAAATTTGAACTACAAAGAAAAAAACATCTAAATAAAATTTTCAATGGTGAACTTCTTTGAACTGTGTGTTTGTGTGTGTGTGTGTGAGGTAGACCATGAGTGTGTGACAGAGAAGGTAAGAAATAAATCCACATCGGACTTGCAGTTGTGGCCAATATACATGTAAAAAGGTCTGGGGAGCCTGGTGTGTAAAGACACAGAAAACGTGACGCAGCCAGTGTGTTACCGGCCTTAGTGAAGTGTTTCAAGAACATGTAATGTAATGATAAAGTCCTAATCCAGCATCCAGCCAGATGCATTCCCTGTTCCAACGCATCCGGGTGGGCCATCACAAATAAAATGTTCTTTGAAATAGACATGAGGAAATACAAACTGCACAAACAAGGGTCACATGTGTACCTGTCTAGCAACAATATTCTCTGGGTTTTGGACAGTTGTTACCCGTTTCATCCATTTTCCACACGTCTTCTGGATGAAATTTGAGCTTGGCACCTTCCTAAGATTTTCCAAAAGCTGGGAAACATTATGTCTATTACAACGTGTGGCTTTGTATAAACTTGCAGGTGATCTGTACTTAACCCTTGTGCATTGCTCAAATTCACTACCCTTTCGTTATGTTAAAACGATACTGATACATCTTTACAGCAGTTTAATTTAGTGGATGTTTTCATCTACGAACATAATGAAAGGGTAGTGAATTTGCCCAAAGTGTACCATTTAGTTTTTTTTAAATGTCAAAAAATATGGGTAAAATAAGACTTGTCACCAAAAATCATTCCATTAGCTCAAACACAAAGTTGTGGCCAAAATAAGACTCAACTTTACCCCTAGTGGACGAAAACGTCCCCAACAATGCATAAGGGTTAAAAAGGGGGGAAACCTGGCTGTTAAAATGGTTCTTTATTAATCCATTACATTACAATTGTTATATGTTAGAAAGACAAGCTTTAACATCAGTGTTGTGATAAGGGACAGTTGTAACAACACTGACAGTCACTATAAAATGCTATGCTAGCTAGACACAATAGCTTTGAGATTTACTAGCTAAGCCTATTAGAAGTTAAGAAAAAACAGCTTTAAATGATAGGAATGTATGGTAACACTTTATTTTGATAGTCCACTTTAGACATTCTACTAGCAGTAAGTAACTTTGCAACTTCATGTCAACTAGCAGTTAGTAGAGTATTAGTAGACTGTCTGCTTAATATCTTCTAACACTTTCTTTGTCAACTTATTGTCAACTTATACTAACCCTTAACCTACCCCTAACACTAACCCTAAACCTACCCTAACAGTCTACTCTGAGAGTTATTAGACATGTAGTTGCAAATTTCTGAGATTTAGTTGATATGTAGTTGACATGTAGTTACAAAGTTACTTATAGTCAGTAGAATATCTAAAGTGGACTATCGAAATAAAGTGTAACCGAATGTATAATGACACAATCAGTCTATACAGCATAAGAAAAAAATTGAATAGGTCATTAAAAAAATACTTTTTTACTTTTGAAATTATCTTTTTTTTTTTCAGAAAGAATGTTTGAATATGGCTGATTTCTTCCAAGTGGGGGAGGGGCTAACTGAGCATGTGCAGTATGAACATCATCACTCCAGCTTGTTCCTAATTGGAGGAATAAGCTGTGTTCAAACAATCCCAACTCTCCCTTATGTGTAAGTTTTGTGTGTGAGATCAGTAATTTACCTTATTAATTTGAAACATTCATTTGAAAGGCTATTTTAATGTAGTTTAGAATGTTATGTGGCTCTCAGTTTCGAAGGAAGTGCTTGAGAAAGCAGCATGACATCAAGGGAATTATCTACAAAAAGAAAGCAAGAACAAAGGCCCACCACTAACCCCAACCTCACTGGAGCCAAGCACTTCTCACAGTTTTGCATTGAACAGCAGCTGTACAGAACTCAAATGTATAAGTCAAAAACAGACAGCAAGAAAATAAAAGAAAATACAGCAATAAGGAAAATAAATTGAAAGAAAATTATAAAATGGTATTATTAAACATTTTATTATAGCAGATCTTTCACAGGATATTCATTATTCATTAGGGTATCTGGATATTTAATTCTAAATTACAAAGAATACAGATCACAGGTCCCTGAAATTAAGAATTTAAAGAAATTAATTGACGGCAAATGCAATTTAAACCATTTTATTTGTAAATAAACCACTCTCATTTATGCACATAACCCTGTTGCCTCGTGTCAGATTATCAAAAGAGTACTTTAAAGCTGTCCATTACAAACCTGACGTTCCTGTCCTTTTATATTTGTAAATTTTTGATACCCTTACACAAATAACTGGGATGGGACGTAACAGAATGCTTGTAAGAAATATCTGTAATTTCATCCTAAAATGATATTACAGATCCTTCCAGGTCTCTCCAGGTCTTTGTGAAGGAGGAGTCCTCATCATTAACTGTGAAGTGGTGCTGGAGTTTATTCAAGATCAGAATCTGACCCAAGGTTGGACTCCTTTCAGCAGAGACGCAGAGGGTTTAAGTGTAAATTATCTTTGTAACTTTGACAGACTATTCTGCTTTTCTGAAGTCCTCATCAGAATCTCTCTGCAGTCTGAAAATGATCATCAGTTTCATTAGTTGGGCTATAGTTTAATGAGCACAATGGTTCAGACTGAAAATGGTGAAAATATTATAAGTTTGTGATGTGGAAAGATGAGGACCCAAGAGTGATAATGCAAAAGGAAGCTTTTTAATGAAGTAGCGTTGCAACAAAAACAAGTCTTCGGTATAAACAACAAAAGGCAGCCGATGAGCCGGTACCCAAAAGGTAAACCCAAAGTCTTTTGCGTGAGTCCGGCGCTCGGGCAGAGTGCGGGAGATTGGCATTAGCTGACCTCCGGTCTTACGAGATAAACTTCAGGTGGCGGGTATGGTAACTGTCTAGAGTACTCGTCAGCACCAGCAGGGCTGGACAGAGAGCAGAGCAAAAGGTTAACCCAGAGCACCGTTAGATCTGACCTGAGACTGGAGCACGCGAGGCAGGGTAGGATCCAACACAACAGGACAGGACAGGACTGGCACAAGATGATAGAGACACTTCAGCATCAACAGCAAACAAAATAATCAAGCAGAGAACACAAAAAATTGGGACTTAGAAATAGCCAGGGGAGCTGGCGAGAAGAGTTAGATCAGGGAGAAACGAGAACAGGTGTGAATCTATTGGGGGGGGCTTTGCTTTTTAAAGCTTTGCATAAAAGCTTATGCAAAGCTTTTTATGCCACAGGACGCTTGCTCCATAACTGATTAAAACTGTTAAAATATGAAATAATATAAAATAAGGTGGAAAAGGAGTAAATAAATAAAGATTGGCACTGTTTTTTTCCAATACAACTTCCGGTACATCTTCCAAATCAAACATGTATAAGCATAGTATAGTCCCACCTCTCACGTTGATTGACAGCTTTCTGCATAGATGTTGGAAATTCAAATGTAAAAGGAATTGCGATTCCATTTGAGTTTTGGCAGGTTAAATGCATGACGCAGAGAGAGTGAAAAATGCAGATGTGGTAATTATTGCTATTTAAACATGAAAGGCTCATAAATTCAGTTGCAAATGGACTGCTTTTTCATTTGAAATGTGGCAGTGACTGTATGTTCGTGAAAGAGCAAATGCAAACGTTAATCCAAGATTTGCAATTGCATTTGAATTGTCACCCTTTATGCACCCACATGTGGAAAATGCAATTGAAAATACAATTTGCAATTGCTTTTGAAAAAAGTCCTAAATGTTCTTCCATATGCATATAGAAATTTTAGGTTACAATAAACATATTTACACACAATAATATTATTAATACAGCTCAACATAACAGTATTATTCTATGTTCACTCTTCCTCTTGTACTAAAATGACTGTATCCAGATGCTGTAAATTTAGTTATGGTCAAACATGATGTGTGAAAAGTGTCATGTATTCCAGTAAATGAGAAGAGGAAGTGTGCTGAAGAAGTGTTAAGACAGACTGTCGCTTCATACTCTGCAAAATTCTCAGTGTTGACAAAATGAATATTGCTTGGTGTTTATATCAGTTTGTACTTGAGTGTAAAAAAGTTAATGACATAATGAAGTGCTGATTGAGCATTAGTGATAAGCAGAATCACTGAATGAAAGAGAAGTAACTGTGACTGATTTCCAACTGTACAGCTTTAGATGATTAACCTGATAACCTGAACCCCCATTATGGGACTCACAGCTGAAAGTGCTCTACCAAACTTATAATTGTAATAGTTCAGTGTACCTCAGTGTGTTACAAACATAATTGTGGTGTCTTTAGAAAGAAGACCCTTTGGGCTTCACTTTTCATTAACCAGATTTGATAATGCTCAAAACTATTAAAAGTTAGAGACACTAAGGTGCCTTGAATTTTTTTTACCACTCTTAAATACTTTTTTATTTGATATAAAAATCCATGAAATGAGTCCTGGAGCAATCTAGAAAAGTAATGGGTTGAAAGCCACGTCTCATGAGTTTCTATTTCAAATGTGAATGAAAAATCATGAAAAATGAGAAAAATTAGAAATCTAAACAAAGGAATTATGATCCATATTACAACGTTATTGCTTCGTTGGACTAAACGTGCTTCATGAGATGTCGTTCAGTGGACCCTTACCTTTCTAACTAAACCGGGATTTACAGCTGTGGATGTGTTTATGACTCATTATTATGACGAAACTGGTATGTACAGTGTTTCCTTTGTTCATGTTTTGTATGTGTACTGCTTACACAAATTTATCAAATACAGTCTTTATAAGCTTTCCATTGAAAAACAGCGATCTGTCATCGATGCTTGAGGCTTAGATCTTTATAATGATGCATAGGTTGTCAAGATTAAATTTGTCCTGTTTCATTTAATCTATTCATAAACACTGGCACGTGCAAGTTGAGTGGCTTTGAGGATGAGGGCATCGGGGTGCAGGCTAAGGGTAAACAACTCCACAAACAGTTTTACCAGCTTCACTTATTCCTAAACAGTTTGACTTGATTTATTTTGCATGTCTACAAAAATTCATATTGACAATGAACAGAGGTTTAGCTCTAGTCAATGCTGAACTCTACTGTCTATCTCAGTGTCACGTACGAGTATGCTTTCAGTCATATTTTTGGATAAGTGTTTCAGACATGCAACATTATTACAGTGGAGAATATTAGTGTACCTCCAGAAATGAACATGGAGAGAATTACTCTGGTATCATGTGTGAGTTAATGAGGCATGCACTTAATAATTTGTTTCTTCACAGAGAAAATGAGTTTGATTTATTTCAGTTATTTCAGCAGTCAGATGTGTTTCATTTGCACGAGCTGTTGGAGCTTCAGTTGCTCGGATTGCTGTGCATCGGGTGACTCTTAACTGCAGTTTTACTTAACATTTAAAGCCCTGGGCCCAGTTGCATAAAACACCTTAAGAGTAATTTTCCCTTAAGGTCGACCTTAAGGTTCCATTAAACTTAAGGGTGTCAGGGACACAGATGCAGGTTTCAGTAGGAGACCAGTTTATTTAATAAGTCCAAAAGAAACTCCCTCAAAAGAACAAAAACTGGCCGAGGAATAAGGAAAATAGTCCAACAGAAAATTTAGAGGCTTCAAGGCCCTGCAAAAACACCCATTCAGGTTAGCAGGAATTCAGGTTTAGCGGAATTAGGAGCGGAACAGGTAGTAACAAAGGGGAGTTAGGAATGCCACAAAAAGGTGCATGGCAAAAAATCAAAACAAAACACCATATGCGCACAACATGCAGACATATGCAGAACATGCACACCAAAGAACAGGGTGATCAAACAGAGGAGATGACAGTAGCCCCCCTCCGACAGATGCCACCAAGTTCCGCAGGAAGGTACTCACCTTGCCACCGATAGAAGTCCTCGACCAGTGTCCGATCCAAGATGTCCAAGGGTGGAACCTAGCTCCTCTCCTCTGGAGCACAGCCCACCCAGTCCACAAGATATTGAAAGCCCCAACCCCTACGTCTGACATCTAACAACTTCCGCACCGTATAGACCAGGGAGCCACCTACTAGGGGTTGGGGCAGAGGGAACAAGAGGGGAATGCAATTCAGGACCTTAATGATCCGGTATGGGCCAATTAACCCCAGTTTCCAACTTGCGTGAGGCTACCCTGAGAGGCAGGTCCTTGGTGGAGAGCCATACCCTTTGACCACACACATAATGGGGAGCAGGGGTCCGGTGACAATCAGCCGCTGCTTTGGTCCACCTATTAGCTTGGGCCAAAGCCACTTTAGCCCTTTTCCAGGAGCGTCGACATTGTCGGACAAAAGCCAAAGCAGATAGGACCGCAGCTTCGGGTTCCTGTGTAGTAAACAAGGGAGGCTGATAATTGACAGAACACTGGAATGGGGACATACCTGTGGCAGAAGCCGGAAGGGAGTTATGAACTCCCTCCAAAACTGGGAGACAAACTGGGGACCCCTATCAGAGACCATGTGGGCCGGAAGACCATGAATCCGAAACATGTGATCAACCATCACCTGAGCAGTCTCCTTGGCTGAGGGGAGCTCGGGAAGGGGAATGAAATTGGCAGCCTTGGAGAAATGGTACACCCTTGTTACCCTTGTTTCAGGGAGGCCAGTGACAAAATTAAGGGCCAAATGTGACCATGGGTGAGAAGGGATGGGCAACGGGTGGAGCAGACCAATGGGAGGCACATTGGAAGTCTTGATCTGAGCACATACAGAGCAGGCAGCCACAAACTGCCTGAAAACCTTGGCCATGGATGGCAACCAGAATCGCTGACGGATGGCAGCCAGTGACCTCCGGACTCCTGGATGACAGACCAGCCTGGACGAGTGACCCCACTGGATTACATCAGAGCGCAGCTTGGTGGGAACAAACAGATTACCCGCTGGAATCCCCTTCAGCACAGGCCCCTGGGTAGTGCCTCCTCTACTCGTCTCTCAAGTTTCAGGGTAAAATCGAACCAGCCAAAGAAAAGAGCCTAGCGAGCCTGTCGGGAGCTCAGCCTCTTGGCCGAATGGATATACTCAAGGTTTTTGTGATCCATCCAGACGAGGAAGGGCTGAGCTGCGTCCTCCAACCAGTGACACCACTCACCCAAAGCCAGTCTGAACGGCAACAACTCAGGCAGTGGGAGAAGGCAGCACAGGGACCTTTATTTAATAAGTCAAAAAGAAACTCAAAAGAACAAGAACCGGCAAAGGAATAAGGAAAAAGCCCAGCAGAAAAATTAGAGGCTTCAAGGCCCTGCAAAAACACCTGGCATGGGGCACCCAATGGGGCATCCGCTTAGAGAACGGGGAGGGGAAGAAGCGAGAGAGCCAGCATCTGAGCGGACCGAAAAACTTCTGTGGAATGCAGTTGCCCAGTCTAGGAAATAAGGAAGGGAAAAAATAGGAAAAAAAAAACAAAACAACTGGTAGCAGCAAAGACCTGACAAGGAACAACAATGGCACAACTTAACAGTGCTAGACTGGACCGGACAAAGTGGGTGTACATAGACTACTGGCGTACAATGATCTGGCACCAATTGGAATGAAGAACGGAAATAAATAGTGTGAGAACTGAACAGACATTGAATTCAGGTAAGCGGAGTCAAACAATTAGGAGTGGAAGAGGTAGTAACAAGGGGGAGAGAGGAACGCCACAAAACGTGCATGGCGAATGATCAAAACAAAACACCATGTGCACACAACATGCAAATATATACAGAACAGGCACACAGAAGAACAGGATGATCAAACAGAGGAGATGACAAAGGGTGTTGCTGAAAATTACCCTTGTCACTTAAGGGTTTCTTTAGTTTAAACGTCATAAACCCTTAGAATTTCTCTTAAGTATCAATTAAAACCCAATAAGTGTTGCATAAAGCCCCTTAACTGACCATGGCAACAGTTGTTTTTTAAACGGCAACACATTGGTCACTGCCATGAAATACTTAACAGTTTCCCTTTGCTAAGGGAAATGTTTAAGGGATTATACTGTATGCAACACCCTAAAGACATTCCCTTAGGTAAGGGAAAATCACTCCTTAAAGGGTTAGTTCACCCAGAGAGCAAAATTATGTTATTAATAACTCACCCTCATGTTGTTTCAAACCCGTGAAACCTCCGTTTATCTTTGGAACACAGTTTAAGATATTTTAGATTTAGTCCGAAAGCTCTCAGTCCCTCCATTGAAGCTGTGTGTACGGTACACTGTCCATGTCCAAAGAGGTAAGAAACACATCATCAAAGTAGTCCATGTAACATCAGATGGTCGGTTAGAATTTTTTGAAGCATCGAAAATACATTTTGGTCCAAAAATAGCAAAAACGAGGACTTTATTTAGCATTGTCTTCTCTTCCGTGTCTGTTGTGAGAGCAGTCTGGATATCCGGTTCGCAAACTAATCATTCAGTTCACCAAACTGAACTGAATCATTTTAAACTGTTCGCATCTCTAATACGTATTAATCCACAAATTACTTAAGCTGTTAACTTTTTAATGTGGCTGACACTCCCTCTGAGTTCAAACAAACCAATATCCCGAAGTAATGCATGCACTCAAACAGTACACTGACTGAACTGCTGTGAAGAGAGAACTGAAGATGAAAACGAGCTGAGCCAGATAACGAACTATAGACTGACTCGTTCATGAGTCAAGAACCGGTTGCATCGGTTTTCTGATCACCAGTAGTTCTTTCGGACAGTTCGATTCAATAAACCGGTTGAAGAAAACGGTTCACCAGTTCTTTTGCGCTCGACGTACTGGTGTAATTTGCAATGATTGCCCTTGAATCAAGCCTTCGGTTTACCCGCGCTCATAACACTAGCACAGAATCAGTTCAGAATCAATCACCAAAAGAATCAGTTCGGTTCAGGCGCTCTGTGTTTCGCTTTGCTTAGCGCTGAATCACACATGCGCAGTATCATCAGCTCCTCGGTTCTCGAATCGGACGCGTCTGACAGAAACGGTTCTTGACTCGTGAATGAGTCAATGTTTTGTTCTTTATCTGGCTCGGCTCGGTGTTCATCTTCAGTTCTCTCTTCACAGCAGTTCAGTCAGTGTACTGTTTGAGTGCATGAATTACTCCGTGATATTGGTTTGTTTGAACTCAGAGGGAATGTCAGCCACATTAAAAAAGTTATCAGCTTAAGTCGTTTGTGGATTAATGGGTATTAGAGATGCGAACCGTTTAAAACGATTCAGAAGACAATGCTGAATAAAGCCGTTGTTTTTGCTATTTTTGGACCAAAATGTATTTTCGATGTTTCAAAAAATTCTAACTGACCCTCTGATGTCACATGGACTACTTTGATGATGTTTTTCTTACCTTTCTGGACATGGACAGTATACCGTACACACAGCTTCAATGGAGGGACTGAGAGCTCTCGGACTAAATCTAAAAAAAATCTTAAACTGTGATAAACCAAAGATAAACGGAGGTTTTACAGGTTTGAAACAACTTGAGGGTAAGTTATTAATTACATAATTTTGCTATCTGGGTGAACTAACCCTTTAAGGCTCATACTTAAGGGAAAAACGTAAGGTGCTTTATGGAACTGGGCCCAGAATCTCTTGAGGTGTGTCACTGAATCATGGGTAACATCTCCACCGTCACCACAGCAGTTCAGATCAATTTGTTCCAGTAGAAAAACAGGGCAAGTTTTATACATTACACAGTTTAAGTGTTTTGGTTATCCACCTTTATGTTGACAATCACATGAAGAGGATGAAAAGGGGATCTGCTGTAAAAGAGAGTTTTCCCACGAAATATCATGTGAACCACCAACACCAGGTTTTTGGCAGACCACATCTGCAGTTCGACACATCGAGATTACAGATCGAGAAACACACACCCAGTGGTTTCTTAGCTCACTTCACAGTTTAGCCACAGTCTCTTCTGGGAAAATTCTCTTAAATAAAGTCTTCTTGTCCAGTAAACAGTCTTTCTTTCTTACTTTACAAATATCACACAAATGTATACAATTATTCACTTACATTTTAATAACACATTTCATTCACATGAATATTACACATAAAAGGAAATAATTAGGAAAATAAAAATAACTCTAGCCAAAATGATTGAGTTATGTGATTGTATAGTGATTTTGTTTATTGGGTCAGCTAGAATAGGTTTACATGATGTCAAAATAATTATTAATTAATGTAAAAATAAATCATAATTTTTTTCTAATAGTTATTTCTTATAAGTACCAATTGTGAGATGATCTTTATATGACATCAGTAATAAACAATAATATTCTCTACATACACAACTAGTTTACAAGTGGAATCAAAGTGCACGGGTGGCATTTTCCACCTCTGGCTACAAAATTAGTTTTAAATCACGATAATTTGACTCACAACATTGCAGGTGTAAAATTTCCAGATTACATTCATATTACACACATTCATACAGATATATTCGTATTGAATATATTATATAGATATAATATACTTTTTAGCAGTTATAATGTATTTACTTATTCAAAAAAAGTACCTACTCATGGAAGTGTGGTTTTTCTGCTAAGGCAGAACACAAAATCAAAAATTTGAGATCTCAGAGAAAGAGCATACAACACTTGTCCAAACATCTCTCCACACTCTCCCCCTTTCCCTACTCTCCTCCACCAGACTCAAGTCACTGAGAGTTTATTAAATATGTAAGGGATACTCTCCTCCACCAGACTCAAGTCACTGAGAGTTTATTAAATATGTAAGGGATAATTGATGACGGGCTATTAAATTATTAGAAAAATATCACACACCTGAGGTGGTGATGTGGCCACAACACGAAGCAGATTTTCACCGTTACACCTCGGGTGTGCATTATTGTTCTAATAATTGGCCTGGAGTCAATTATTCCACTTAAACCACGGTTGCCACACCTCAAGACATCGATCAGATTATATATTTAAAGGGATTTGTCCGTTTTTTGTACTTAAATTGCTATTTTGAGTAGGATTATTTCTTCCGCATCTCAAACAATGCCGTTTTTGCTCGTTCCAACATGTAATTTTGAAGCTGATGATGGAGGCTTGAGCTGTTGCTGGCATTCTAAGTTATTAATGAAGTAGTTAGAAAGAGAGAGAGAGAGAGCTTGTGTGAATTAGGCTACCTCTTGTGTGTGTCTAAACTGAACTGTTATTACCTCGCTAGTAAGAAATGTCATTTGTAGCCTTTACTTTGCTACAGTGTATAGGCTAACTGATGAAATCGTCAGAGCAGTGCTGACAAGACCTTTTTGTGCAAACTGCGTGACCATTATTATAGTTAAATATGTGAAGTGATATTGTAATGTGGTCAAGAGAGCTGCTTGGAACTATGTTTGCCGTGCATCTCCCAGAAAATAATTACACATCTCAGAACGTTCAGCAGCCAATCAGATTCAAGCATTCACCGGCCCTGTGGTATACGTTTTTAAACCACATATGATGTATGTTGTGAATCTATTATTATTTTCACCACCATGTTTGGTGTCATTTTAAATGTCTCAGTGTGATTGGTAAAATGGTCTCAATCTCACAGCAGTCACTAATATTAGATTGAAATCTTTCGGAGAATTCTGTTCTGCTGTTGATGGACGTGTTTTTCTCAAGGTCTTGTAAGAATGCTTCCCGGGACATTCCACGAAATCTGTGCTTTTTTGATTTTGAAAAATGTTAATATGAAATAAGATGAATCTTTTTCCCCCGGTTTTATATCTATGAAATTTAGAAATCTTAAAATATCAAGAAATTGTATTGTGCCATCTCAAGCCAGGGACTGAGGAACATTTTAACTAACTTCCACATGTACAGTACATACATGCATACAGAGAATTGAAATTGCGTCTCAGACCCATGGTGTATACAGATAACACTAACAGTAGAGCCTAAACATGTAGATCAAATATAAAATACAACTATAGAATACAACTATACAGTACACTATTTATTAAAGGCATGTAAAACAATTTATAAAAATAAAGTTAAATAAAGCAGCACAAGGCACCTCGCAGATGCAAACCAGTGAAGTGATAAAATAGTGCAGATAAAAAGATTGTAGTGCAAAAAAGCTTATTCAGTCTGATTAAAGTGACAAAGGGCTCACAGAGCAGTTCTTTTATTTAATTGACTGATGAGGTGGCAGAATTACGTCAGTTCTATGCTGACTACAAATAAAATACTTTAAAAATGACTAGCATGTTTCCAGCATGATTACTAACATGTTGCTTGCATGATTAACAAGTTAATAGCATGTTGCTAGCATGTTTCTATGATAATCCAGGTAAAACCAGTTAATTCTGTAAAAAACAAACAAAGTTAAAACCAGCTTGACATTGGCCAAAACCACTTTAAAACCATGTTAAAAGCATGTTTCTATCCTGATTAGCAAGTTACTAGAATGTTGCTGGCATGTTTCCATGCTAATCCTGCTAAATCCAGTTGATTTAGTAAAAAACAGATGAGACCAGCGGTGACGGTGGCCAAAAAACCACCAGCTTGAGAGACCATCCAAAGCAACCGATCAGCTTAGGCTGGTTTTAGCTGTATTTTCAGTAGGGAGTTTTAAGTTTTGCTATGGCAGTATACAGTTAAAATACATTATAAGTCTTTATTACCTAAAATTTTCACCCTCTCAATGAAAGTCTATAGGATTTTAGGTGGTTTTAATAGTCTGGTTTACGAAAACCATAAGCCGGATCAGTTAGAAAAGATATAGCAAGCCGAGTCAGACCAGTCTGAAGGTTTGGTGGTTCTAGCTTGAAAGCTCTAGGAGGAGATACATTTAAAAATTTAGTCTCAGTAGAAGAAGTTTAAATTGAATTTCAGTAAGTTTACTTTTTCAAGCCAACTTAATTACAACAACAGTGCAGCAGCACTGCAATTATGGGAGTGAAGTTTTGCAAAGAGTGGTTAAATTGGTAAAATTTGTAAAATTTCTTTCAGAATGGGGATTGGCTCTCTGAAGCTCAAGTGAAATATTTGGTATAGCGGACAATGGGAATTAAATGCCTCATTGAAAAGAGATTCCTAAAATTTCAAGCAAGCCATGCAGGGAAGGCACTGTGTGATGCCGTACTCAGACAATGCTACTATAATGATGCAAACATGTCAGGAGTGTACAACGGCTTGCAAGCTCACATCAAAGACATTAATCCACTAGCAGAGTGGGTGCTGGGTGCCACGCACATGCTCAATCTTGTTGGTATTAAAGTAGGTAACTTTTGTAAAAATGTATTTTTTACATATTTGTTAAACCTGTCATTATGTCCTCACAATAGAATATGAGACAGATAATCTGTGAAATAAAAAAAATCAAGCTCTTCTGGCTCCTCCCATTGGTCCTATTGCCATTTGCAGAAATACTATCGCTCCCGATAAGAAGCAACCAATCAGAGCTGCGGTCCGTAACTTTGTGTTCAAAATGTGGAAAAATTTATATAATAAGCGAGTACACCATTAATCCATTTTCCAAACCGTGTTTTTAGCTTGTCCTGAATCACTAGGGTACACCTATAATAAGTGTTTATATTCGTACTATTTTAGATTGCTTCGGGGGTACCGCGGCGGAGTAACCCAGTGCCTTAGTGATTTTTACTTCTCCTCCAAAACTACAGCAAAATGGAAGGTGGTAACTGCAGGGTAATGAAAATCACTGCATTGAGACACTAAAAACTCTGACACCAGGTGGCCTGCACATGCACAGGGCACCAAGGCACTGTGAGAAATTATGCCCATATTCAAGAGTCACTAATGAACATTGCAGAAAACAGCATAGAACCAGATGTGGCACGAGGGTCGGTGGAGACTGAAAATGTTACGTCACGGGGGAGCGACTTACAATAATAAATATAACCAGACTACACCACGATGGGAATTTCACCCAAAGATTTTAAACCACCTTTTAAAAGGGCAAACACAGGTTCGTATCACCACTTATATACGAGTCAGAGACAGAGGTAACAATATAAAAATAATATTTTTATTGACAGTTAAAACCAATATTAAAATAGGCAATGGAGCATTTGGTTATTCCATGGGCGTAGGTTTGGTCTCAGCTTTGGTGGGGACACCACGGGACACCCACCCCACCCCCTTGACTGTTGGCAATACAGAATATCACAATACAGAAGTGAATCTACTTCATCTCATTATATTGTGCCCTGACATACCATCGTGTATAATGTCGCTAAAGAGCTAGTATAACTGTATAATCTCAAAAATGCACTCTCAAAAAATAAAAATAAAAACCTGAGACTAAACAACCAAACGTTTCATTAACTTAAAATTATTATGTACATTAGTATTTACACTAAAAAAAAAAAAAATACTCTGCCACAAGGAAACAAATCTAAATAAATATAATAACCTTTTTCTATTATAAACACTATTTACCCTCCAGTACACTCACGTTTATGTTGACTGCAAGATTCCAAGTTAAGGTACAGGCTCATTGACAGTTACTTGCTAACGTAGCATTCTATCATCCTGGGTAACACATACTATCACCAGTTATACTATTTTCCACAGTAGAATCTGCATTTGAAAGTCTGGTCATTCACTACTACTAGTAACTAGTTTATTTGTGTGGCTAGCTAGTTATTTTGCCTACTTAACGTTACAATCTGACTCTGCTTTATGAAAAGGCTTCTTACTGTATGTCCCCTTATTTCTTCTTGTGTGGCATCTACAACGTACAAAAAGGGGCAAAAAACTGAATATTAAAATGTTTTTACTGGCCTTTGTATGTGGCACAGAGAAAGCCCTGGTAGCTTACCGTCGACCGTTGTCAACATGCGCGTGCGCACACACACACACACACACATCAGCCGCTCGCTGCTACTGCAAGCACAATAGTAGTCCCGGCCCGCGCGTGTAGCCTGTCAGATATCCCGCCGCCCATCAAATTACAGCGTTTCTTGTACTGCCGTCGTGGCCGTTAGAATCGATACAAATAGCAGTGCAAAGATACAAATAGCAGTTTAAAGGTGCTTGCTAAATATTGGTGGGGACAAATTTGTCATCTCAAAATATTGATAGGGACTAGTACCCCCCCTAAACCTACGCCCATGGGTTATTCAGCCCAATGGGCCACCAAGAGAAATTTAATACAACGCCAAAAGGCAAGGGGCTGGAGCTTACCACAGGACAGCGGGTGACCAGACCACACCACCTATAAGTGAATCACGGTGTGCACACACACACACTTGAAGACGCACCACAACACACTGTGAGAAATCACTGCACACTGTGACAGAGGTGCCACCACCTAAAATAAGCTGGTTCTCTGCCCTGGTGCCCAGACCCTGCCAAGACAAAAATATTATATATATATATCAAATAAACGGTTTATCTAAAACTAGGTTAATTAAACAAAAAAAGAAAAAAAATACTTTTGCAAATATAAAATCTGCAGTTGCCTCGCGGGGAGGTCACAGTAACAATATAAATGAATACAAAAGAAAATCAAAATTTAACAGATATCCAAATATATGGAATAAACACAGCCACTGGAGAAGAGCGTGTGGCCAGAAAATAAATCACAATATAATCAAAAAAAAAAACCAACAACAATATAAACCTACCACAGAAATAAACAAATAGATGGAAACAGAAACAAATTAAACAAGATTTAAGAATATGAAGACAGAAAGGAAGTCACGCAATTAGGTCTTTGTTGTAAAAACAATTCAAATATCAAAAAGAATAGCAGAGAATGCAACTGAGGCAGGTAGACAAAATCAATGAAAAACAACCAGAGCAACAATAATATTGAAAAAAAAAAGAAAGAGAAAAAAAGAATATTTGAAAACAAGAAAATAATATTAGAAACCCAAAGTATTATTTGGGGGAAAAAGTAATAATAATAAAAAATAGTTTCTGGAAACAGGACAGCAATGCAGCTGTAAAAGGACACGAGTGCCTCGAATGAAAAGCAGCTACTGGCTTCCCCAAACCTATACACAAAAACGAGACTCTGTTAGATTGGTTCTCTCCCATCCCAATACAGGAACAGATTAAAAATACCTTACCAATCGTCAAGGAGATTTGAATAACACACACGACAGGACTCTTACAGCCAAGGCCAGGGTAGGAATTAACAAAATTACAGCGACTGCATTGGGTCTCACAGCTGAGAAAGGGAGCAAGTTATTGTTCTTAACTTTTCAGTTGCTATAAAATGTGCGTCATGAATAGATACACAAAGCATTCATCCTACCGTCATTAAAGTCTACGCACGGCTTGTTTACATAGCCGCATGGCAGCAATCACTGAATCGAAACCGATGCTCCAAAATAATTGCAACCTATAAACACACATGAAAACTGTATTAACCAAATAACGGAGCCACAGCCAACACACTAGAAGCGCTTTCTGCTTACCTTGATGTTTCCTAGCGCCAGGGAGTGATGGAAGTGCGGAAGTGACGGAAACGCGTTACCGACGCAACAATTCAACAGGTGACGTATCCCAGGTAGCACATCATTTACCTTTTTATAGCCTGTGAGCGCCCTCAATTGGCTAAACACGGCAGGTGACGTAACAACTGCCACACAGACAATACAAAATGATGCAAGGTCACTGCATAAAAAAATGAACAAACTAGAGACTGCTTTTCTGTGCACTATGTGGAATATTGTTCTCCAACGCTTTCAGGGGACAAGTGTTGCACTACAAGCTGTGGATCTTGACCTGTGCACTATTGTTGATTTGGTGAGATCACTGCAGGAATACATTGTAGTTGAGAGGTGAATTTGATGTGTTTGAGGCCTGAGCAAAAGCAATGTATCCCACAGTTTCAGCAATGTACAAACAAGACACACAAAGACAAAGAAGATACAAGACTCGTCTGGGTGAGTCTGCAACACCTGAGGCTCACTTGTCAGTTCTCATCTGGTGTTTCTCTAGTTGTGATGGACAGGTTGCTGGAAGAACTTGATCGTCATTTTAAATCCTATAACGATCCCAATTTGGATCGGTCTCCTTTGCTTTCCCGAACAACATCTCTCCTCTTTCTGCTGAACATCTGGAAAAAAAAAAGAAAAAAAAAAAAGAAATCATCCAGTTCAAAGACTTCATCTGCCATGATGAGCCATTATCTACAAGGGAACTTTTAATAACCATTAGGAAAAGAAAACTACAAACCATCTTCCCAAATGTAGATGTTGCTCTCAGACTTTACCTGACATTACCTATCACAAATGCAAGTGGGGAGTGCAGTTTCTGTTTTGTGTATAGTTTTGATGTTTTTCGAAGGTACCTAAAACTCACCTACTTTCATACTCAACTCAAACGGCTTATTTTGCCATTTGTACTGCGTTTGAACTCCGTCACTATATTATTTTTATCAACTATTTTTATCTTAAAAATATATTGTATACACAATCATTTCCGTTTCTTTAATGTGTAAATATATCCTCTATCGTATTTTACAACAAAAACAATCAGAGCTCCTCGTTATCACTAGTTTTATTTTGATCTCCCGGGTCCGCTATAAGCTTATAGCCCATTAGCACTGGCAGCGTGGTTGCTGCTAACCGAGCTTGCTTTGATAATACTCTATTCACACACATTACCATTGCTTTAATAACTTTTACTTGCTTTTATGGCAGATGAATGTCTACCTTTGATTGCAGGTGAGGACAGGTGTACCTTCGGTGCAGCTTGAGCTGGAAGTCATGGAGAAGCAGAATCGCAATCTGGAGGTGAGGCAGGCCCAGCTGAGAGAGTGGAGAGCTGGGACATCCACAGCGGAGGACACGAGCGCACGTCCTGATATTGCTGAGTTAGATGTGTTCCTAGGTCAACATATTTTGTTGACCCTGGAACAACATTTTACTCAAAAAATTTAGTCTTGACAATATCCCTACACCTAAACCTAACCTTAACCATGAGTGATCCTTAAAATCAGAGGAAATGATAATGACACTGATGTACAAACACCTAACAGTGATTGTAAGCGTAAACTTCACAAAATCTATAAACTTGTTCTTCAAATCTGATTGGTTAATCAAAATGTTGTTCCAGGGTCAACAAAGATGTTGTCCCAGGAACATGTCTCACTTGGTAAAATCAGGTTCTGCGACACGAGCCAGGCCCCGGGGCAACGACTTCTCCCCCTCCAGTCTTTGAGATTTCCACCCGGAAACACTTCACTCCCCTCCGCGAGACAGAACGTGACTCTGTGATCATCAGAGACTCCATCGTCCAACATATCCATGCTTCGTTAACCAAAGGTAAAGTGCACACTCACTGTTTCCCTGGTGCTTGTGTTCTCGATATTTCTGCATAGATACCCATGATTCCGAAGGCCGACAAGAGTGCCAGAGCGGTTGTGCTTCATGCTGGGGTTAACGACACTACACTGCAGCAGACGGAGACACTGAAGAGGGACTTCAGGAGCCTGATCGAGATGGTTCGCAGCACGGTGCCCGCGGCGACGATCATCACGAAAGGTTCAGGACACTTGTTGCTTTAAATGAATGGTTGTTGTCATGGTGTAAAGAACAGAAACTGCTATTTGTTAATAATTGGAATCTTTTCTGGGAGTGTCCTAGGCTTTTTCGCGATGATGGCCTGCACCCCAGCAGAGTCGGAGCAGAGCTGCCCTCTGACAACATCTCCAGGGTGCTTTGCTCCATATGACTAGTAAGCCAATTCTCAAACAACCATTATGATGACTTTTTTTTACAAGTACATGCACTGTTAAATCTATTAAGACTGTGTCTGTTCCCCGAATAGTGAGGTCAAAATATACATTTAATGTTGGATCTAAAAAAAATTAATTGTGATTAAACCAGAAACATTAAAAGTAAATGAACAAAACCAATTTTTAAAGTTTCGGCTCATAAATATTAGATCATTCACACCCAAAGCAGTAATTCTAAATGAAATGATCACAGATAACAGTTTTGATGAACTCTGCCTGACTGAAACCTGGCTAAAACCAAATGATCATATTGGTCTAAATGAGTCTACTCAACCAAACTACTGTTATAACCATGAGCCCCGTCAGACTAGTTGTGGCGGAGGTGTTGCAACAATATATAGTGATATTCTCAATGTTACCCTGAAAACAGGATAGAGGTTTAACTCATTCGAAATATTTCTGCTTAATGTTACACTGTCAGATATGCAAAACAAATCTAATGTATCTCTTGCTCTGGCTACTGGTTATAGACCACCAGGGTTGTATGCAGAATTCCTAAAAGAATTTGCAGATTTCCTATCAGACCTTCTGGTTACAGTTGATAAAGCGCTTATCATGGGAGATTTTAATATTCACATTGATAATACAAATGACGAATTAGGACTTGCGTTTACTGACCTAATAAACTCTTTTGGAGTCGAGCAAAATGTCATCAGGCCCACTCATCGTTTTAATCATACACTAGATTTAATTATATTGCATGTTATTGATCTTACTGATATAGATATCGTACCTCAAATTGATGATGTTACACACCATTTCCTTGTATCGTGCATGCTGCATATCACTGATATTAACTGGACAGCCACCAAAGACAGATTCGCAAATAACCTGCCTGATTTATCTCAACTGCTATTTGTACCCAAAAATACACATGATTTAGATGAAATGACTGGCAACAAGGGCACTATTTTATCTAATACATTTGAAGCTGTTGCCCCCATCAAATTGAAAAAGGTTAGAGAAAAACGCACTGTACCATGGTATAATAGTAATACTCACTCTAAAGACTCTGAAAGATAGATACCTCTCGAGCGCCTCGTGTTCGGGCGCAGACAAGGAGTACAGGAGACCCCTAGAGGGAGTGGTACCCGGAAGGAGGTCAATGCTGCCAGGAATGCCCTAAAACCACGGGAGTATAGGGGGAATGAAAAATAAGAAAGGAAATAGTCTCTCTGTGATTGCCAGAAATGATGAGACTCACTGGAACCATGGCATGACGTATCCTGGTGAGGATGCTGCCATCAAGGGCATAAACTGGGGTAGCGTCCTTAAGTTCAATAAAGGGGTATGGCATGCTATCGGGACTCAGGACCCAGGACTCGTGGACAAAGCTTCCCTTGGCCCCTGAATCAACCAATGCCCAGCAGGAAACAGTGCCGCCTGGCCACCGCAGGTGAACAGGTAATGTAGTTCGGTTGCGTGATGGAGGGACTAAGGCTGAAGCACTCACCAGTAACCGTCCCTCTACTGGCGAGCTCTGGCTTTTACCGGGCAGGCTGCACAGAAGTGAGAGGCAGAACCACAGTACATGCAGAGACATCCTGTGATCTGCCACTGGCGTTCCACAGTGGAAATCCTTAAGCCACCTAACTGCATGGGCTCCTTCTCAGAGTTTGCAGTAGGAGGCGATGGGGAAGCCGGGGTGTCCAGCAGAGATCTCTCGAGGTTCAGAGCATGGCGGCATAATTCGAAGCACTTCTCGACGCGGATAGCCCATGTCGCTGAGGGGATTGAGGCAAGCCGGGGTCTCGTGGGCTAAGTTCTCATCCTTGATGTCTGCGTTCAATCCCTCGAGAAAGCGCGCTACCAAGGCGTGTTCGTTCCACTCACAGGAGGTCGCCAAGGTGCGGAATACGATGGAATACGATGGAAAAGGCCTGCAGACCTCCTCCCTTGACGGAGAGACGAAAGGAGTCGGGAAGCCTCAGCCCCATGAGCGGAGCGGTTGAAGACTCGCAGCATCTCCTCCTTAAAGAGTGCATACCAGACTAGACAGTCAGCATTGGAGTTCCAGACAGCGGTGCCCCACTCCCGTGCCCAACCAGTGAGAAGGGAGACCACAAAGGCAATGCAGGAGCGATCTTGCGAATATGTTGAAGGCTGGAGAGAGAAAACCATCCCCGCAATGTTTTAAAAAAGAACGACACTCACCCGCATAGCAAGGAGGATTGTTAACTCTCGGCTCTGGAGCGTTCCTGGAATTCCTGTGAGAGGGAGAATCAGTGTGAAGGTGGTGCAGACGCTGGTTAGATCGGTCATCTGATCCACTCAAGACTGGAAGTCTACAAAAATTATTTTATTTTTCAAATTGCATCGTGCAAAAAGGTGCAAAGTGCATGTGGGTTAAAAACACACATGCACTTAACCCACATGCACATTGCACCTTTTTGCACGATGCAATTTGAAAAATAAAATAATTTTTGTAGACTTCCAGTCTTGAGTGGATCAGTGTGCGGCCAGCCACTCCTCTTGTTCATAATTTGCAATATTATTAAGACGTTTGTCTGTGAGACCTGCGAGATCTCTCATGCGCGACGCGGAGGCAGTCTGTAAGTCACACACATAACAAGAACGAACGCGGTACACGCATAACAGTATGAAAACTCCTGCTTAATACATAGAGTGATGATGGTGGAGAAAGCAAAACATTCCAAAGTGTGGTTATACTTCACTAGAGTTGATGCAGATAAACCTTTTTTGACTGCAAGCAAGCGTCTCCCCGCCTTTGTTCTTGTCATGTCCCTACAATATGGTGGCAGCAGTGGGATATTCCAGAAGAGAAGCATTGCTGTGTCAAATCTTCAGGTGTGATGGCACCAAAGCGGGCACGTGGTGAGAAACCAGCCAGGATGGACCCTGGAGAAGATGGGGAAGAACTGCTAGGGGCTTTTGGAGAAGCTGTTGAGCTGATTTCTTATGAAAGTTCTTCTAAGGATATTGCAGAGTTGAAGGATATGTTCCAGAAGTTCCTGGTAAATCAAAAAGAGACACAGGATCGTCAAGAGCAAGAAACTGCACGGCAAGAGACAAGATGGAAGTCTTTGCAGCATCAGTTTCGACTCCTTCAGGAGGAAGTGGGTCAGCATACTGCACAGGAAAACATGCCAGCAGGGGGAGGTGAAGATCCAGGCACTTCTTCCAGAATTTCTGATGGAGCGCAACATCCAACTGCTGGGAGTCTGTGGAAGGAGCCAAAGATGCAGCAGCTCAGTGAAATGGATGACATTGAGCATTATCTTACTATTTTTGAGTGAATCGCTACAGTGTGTAAATGGCCTCCAGAAGTTTGGGCCATTCGCCTAGTTCCCCTGCTCACTGGCAAAGCCGGTGCCGCCTATGTAGCGATGGCTGTGGATGAAGTGACCGACTATGCACAAGTAAGAGAGGCAATATTAAAGAAATATTCTATCAATGCTGAGACTTACCGGCAATGGTTTCGTACGAAGGAAGTGTTGATGGAAGAGACTCCAAAAGAACTGTATGTTCGGTCGAACTGTATGTTCGGTTGAAGGATTTGTTCTACAAGTGGGTGAAACCGGCAGGAAGGCCGTCTATGAGGTTGCAGAGACTATAATTTTGGAGCAGTTTTTGAGAATGCTGTGTCCTGAGCTGCAAACCTGGATTAAAGAGCATGATCCATCTTCTGCTGATGAAGCCGCCAGGCTGGCTGATGTCTTTGTGGCAGCTAGGCGAAAGACAGAGCCTAGTAGTTATGCTCAGTGGAAGACCGTAAAAGACAGGCCTTCCTCTCGCAAGATATCCTCACTGCTAGAAGGTGGTAAGAATATGGGTGAGAGACTGGTGAAACAAACAGAAACTTCAAGCGTAGCTACTGGGGGGACTATTAAGTGCTATAGTTGTGGCCAGATTGGCCATAAAAAACCCATGTGTCCAATCCTGAATAAAAAGCTTACCAATGTCTGTTATGTTCCCCGAATTAAGATACCTGAACCTACCAATTCTCCAATGCCCAGTGAGGTCACCATTCCTGTAAAATTTAATGGTAAAAAGGTTATAGCTTTAGTAGATACAGGATGCACCCAAACGTTAGTAGAAGCTGGTCTTGTATCGGAGTGTTCTATGGAAATTGATTGCCCTGTCATGGTAAAATGTATCCATGGTGAAGAACGGTCTTATCCGACCGCTGAAGTGTATTTAGAGGTTAACATTCTATTCCCTGGGCTGGTCATTTGGGTCGCCGTAAAATGTACCATCGAATTAGCAAACACTTTTTCTGGCCAGGCATGACTTAAGATAAAGCCGAATTCTGTAAGAGGTGTCCAGAATGCCAGAGCACTGCCCCTCGGGGTCCCCCAAAAGTGCCTTTGATGCCTTTGCCAGTAATTGAGGTGCCTTTCCAACGGCTGGGCATGGACATTGTCGGCCCTGTGGAGAAAAGCAAAATAGGTAACAAATAAATGTTGGTAATTTGTGACTATGCAAGCCGATATCCTGAGGTTTTTCCTTTGAAAAACATTAAGGCAAAAAGTGTAGCTTTTTGTTTGGTGCAGTTCTTTTCTAGGGTGGGTTTACCCCAGGAGATATTAACTGATCGAGGAACAAATTCTACCTTAAAATTACTGAGGCAGGTTTATCAACTGCTGAGGATAAGAGGTTTGAAGACCACCCCATACCGTCCAGAAACTGATGGTCTTGTTGAAAGATTTAAACAAACCCTTGTTCAAATGCTCCGCAAGTTTGTTTGTGACACAGGGTCTGATTGGGACCAGTGGTTACCTTACATACTGTTTGCATATAGATAAGTTCCTCAGGCCTCTACAGGTTTTTCTCCCTTTCAGTTGATATATGGGCATGACATGAGGGGTCCCTTGTCTTTGTTGAAGGAATCCTGGGAGCAATGTTCACAGATTGTGAGTACAGTCAACGTTATTGACTATGTTGTGCAAATGAGGGAGAAATTGGAGGAGATGACTAAATTGGCGGCAGATCACTTACACGTATCACAGAAAAGGCAGAAATGCTGGTATGATAGAAAGACAAAGCCGTGCTCTTTTTTCTAAATAGGGCAGCAGGTTTTGAGTCATGCTTCCAACGGAGGAGAACAAATTGCTAGGTAAATGGGAGGGTCCATTCAAGGTCACAAAGAAGTTAAGTCCTACCACTTACCAAGTTGCTACTCCTGGTGCATCACGTTCTCATAGAACATTGCATATTAATCTCTTGAAGGAATGGTTTCCACAGACGGAGTCTGCAAGTGTGAATGTGATTCGGCTGGTAGATGATGAGGAGGAGATAGAAGAACAGTTTTTATCTGTTAGTCAGGATTCCTCCTCGGTTAATCTTGACCACTTATCAGGGGAACAGAAAAAGCAAATTGAAGAGCTATGCGATTCAGAATTGTTTAAGAACATTCCCGGTTGTACTACACTCGTTCAGCATCGAATTATGTTGAAGCCTACTACTCAAGTGAAAAGAATGAGTTACCGCATTCCTGAAAGAATGGTGTCAGCATTCACTGAGGAGGTTAAGTTAATGCAGGAGATGGGCATTGTGGAGCCTTCCCAGAGTGAATGGTATAATCCAGTGGTTTTGGTTCCGAAAAAGGACGAAGCTTGCGTTTTTTTATTGATTTCCGTTATTCAAACTCCAAAATTCCAAAATCCAAATTTGACTCTTTTCCTATGCCCCGAATTGAGGAGCTTATTGAGAAATTAGGAAAAGCCAAATTCATCAGTACAATAGATTTATGTAAGGGATATTGGCAGGTGCCATTGGCTCCTGAATCCCGAGAATTGACTGCTTTCCGAACCCCTTCAAGTCTTATGCATTTTCGGGTTCTTCCTTTTGGGCTGCACGGGGCTCCCCCTACATTTCAAAGGCTAATGAATACTATGCTGCAGGACTTGGGTGAGTTTACCGCAGCTTACCTCGATGATGTGGTTATATTTAGTGATAGCTGGAAGATGCATCTTTCTCATCTTGCTATGGTGTTTCAGCGAATAAAGGAGGCTGGTCTGACTATCAATCCTGCTAAGTGTTCTTTGGCTAAAAGGGAGACTGAGTATTTGGGATATGTCCTGGATATTTTGAGAAAATGTTCAGACAGATGCTTCTGAAGTAGGATTAGGAGCGGTTTTGGTCCTGTGGCTTATTTGAGTCGGAAACTGAATCCTCAGAAAACAAGGTACTCCGTTATTGAGAAGGAGTGTTTGGCACTGAAATGGGCCCTTGATTCTTTCAAATATTATCTTTTGGGACGAGACTTTTTAGTTGAAACGGATCATCGAGCACTGCAATGGATTGATAAAATGAAAGATACCAATGCTTGTGTAACTCTTTGGAGTTTGTCAATGCAACCTTACCATTTCACTGTTAGACATCGGCCAGGGTCAGAAAATGTGACCGCTGATTTTCTCTCTCGCTTACCTTGCGAGAGTTTGGGGGGGGAAAGATGTGACGATGTCATAAGTCATCTTTAATCTGTGGGCTATGCCCTGTGTTTTTGTTTGGTTTATATTCATTTGGTTTATATTATTGATATGAATGTTTGTTTGTTTTTGGCTTTATTTTCTGGTCTAAGGTGCACATTAGGTCAAGAAAGAGACACCAAAAAGGTTTATTTTTGTAGTTATTTATTCAAAGTTTGTTTGATTTTCTTACCTTTTTTCCTCTGGGCTCATGACTGCAGCTATTTTATACCATCAAATGGAATTCTGGGTAATGTAGGCATAGTCTACTGGTTAGTCAGAGCAGGGGGGTCATCGTTTGTTTATTTTGAATGTGTGTGTATATGTAAATGTATTGTTCAGTTTTTGAATGTATTTTTGTAATGTTGATCTTATGAGATTTTGAACTTTATCTTCAATTTAGTTTATGTGTCTGTTTATGTGTTTGTATATGATTTTCATTTTTGTGGGTTTCCCTATAACTTGGGATGGTTTGACCCTTGAGTTTAAAAAGGGCATACTTGGCCTCTCAGGGTTTAGTGTTGGTTGGGGCCTCCATGAGGAGGATTAACTTTAATGTCTCCAGTGTCCGATGTGATTCAATAAACCTTTTTTGACTGCAAGCAAGCGTCTCCCCGCCTTTGCTCTGGTCATGTCCCCACAGGGTGGAAACACAAGCAATATGACAAAACATCTTTCAAAAGTGAATTATGTGCAGACAGAGAAATGCAAAGTTTTTGACTGCCTAGCCAGCTAGTCTCTGGTTGTTGCCCCATCTACGTCAGGTATGTATGCTAAAATCTTGTTGAATCAACGTTGTTCACATCATTTAAAATAAATGTAAAATCTCCCTGGTTTGCTAACCTTAGTAGAAGTTCTGTTTATAAAAATATAGTTTATTTAATTTGTTTTACATTGATTTGTTTTTTAGCTTACAAATAATTGTTTTTTTTTATTTTAAATTAAAATCATAAAGAAATGTTCATTCTGTTCTCAACTTGTTCCTAAAAAAAACAACACACACAACACATAGTACTGATAAAAATACCTTTATAGTACCGGACCGTTAAGCAGTATCGGTAAGAGTAGTAATACCGTTAAAACCTTAATGATACCCATCCCTACCGATGATTCGCTCAGCAGTTCGACCTACCCTCTGTAGTCTTCTGAAGTCAGATTTTTAAGCTGAGCTGAACCAGACAGTTACTGAAGTGCAGAGGATGGATTCAGTGTTGGTGGGGTAGAACTGTTTCACCAGCTCCTGTGGCAGGTTAAACTTCCTCAGCTGGCGACGGAAGTACATCCTCTGATGAGCCTTTTTCACAATGGAGTCGATGTGAATGTCCAACTTCAGGTCCTGAGAGATGAGGCCCCGAGTGGTGCCCCGGGTGGTACCACTGAGTGGTGCCCAGGAACCTGAATGACTCTACTGCAGTCACAGTGCTGTTCATGATGGTGAGTGGGGGGAGAGCAGGGTGTTTCTCCCGATGTCCACGATCCTCTCCACTGTTTTGAGCATGTTAAGCTCCAGGTTGTTGAGAGTGCACCAGACAGCCAGCTCTTTAACGTCCTGTCTGTAAGCATACTTGTCACCATCCTGAATGAGGCAGATGAGTGTGGTGTCATCTGCAAACTTCAGGAGCTTGACAGCGGGGTCCTTAGACGTTCAATCGTTAGTGTACAGGGAGAAGAGCAGTGGGAATAGAACGCAGCCCTGGGGAGCTCCGGTGCTGATTGTACGGGTGCTGTATGTGAGTTTGACCAACCTCACTAGCTGCTGCCTGTCTGACAGGAAGCTATTGATCCACTGACAGACGGAGGTGGGCATGGAGAGATGAGTTAGTTTGGACAGGAGGAGGTTTGGGATGATCGTGTTAAAGGCCAATCTGAAATCCACAAACAGGATCCTCACATAAGTCCCCGTTCTGTCTAGGTGTTGCAGAACATAATGCAGTCCAAAGATTACTACATCACCCACAGACCTGTTTACTCTGTAGGCAAACTGAAGAGAATCCAGCCAGGATCCAGTGATGTCCTTCAGGTGGGCCAGCACCAGTTTTTCATATGACTTCATGACTACAGACAGTAAAGCCACAGGCCATGGGGATGATGGTGGAGTGTTTGAAACATGAAGGGACTTCACACAGCTTCAGTGATCTATTGAAGATTTTTGTGTAGATTGGGGCCTGCTGGTCAGCACATGATTTCAGACAGGCTAGTGCTTAAGGTAACACAATCTGGGCCTGGTGCTTTTCTCCTTTTCTGTTTCCGTAAGACCTGGCGCACAGCATCCTCGCTTATCTGTATTGCAGGTGTGGGGGAGAGGGGGGATGCAGGAGGTGTGGATGTTGAGAGCAGTTGTTGGGAGAGGTGTTCCGGATGGGTTGCAGGAGTTGTGAATGGTGTGTGATGCAGGAAGAGTGGATGGTGAGAGCGGTTGTTGGGAGAGGTGTTCCTGATGGGTTGCAGGAGTTGTGAATGGTGTGTGATGCAGGAACTGTGGATGGTGAGAGCGGTTGTTGGGAGAAGTGTTCAGGATGGGTTGCAGGAGTTGTGAATGGTGTGAACGGTTGTTTGGAGAGGTGATTCTCATGTCATTGATTCTCCACAGTGCTGGGAGATGGTGTCTTGTAGTTGGTGATCTCTTTCAGACTTTTCCACACTGATGCTGAGTCGTTGGAAGTGAACGGAGTCCTTATTTTTCCAGAATAATTCCTCTTTGCCACTCTGACCTCCTTTTTTCAGTGCGTATTTAGCCTGTTTATACAAGACATTGTCCCCCTTCCTGTAAGCGTCTTCTTTGGCCTGACAGAGTTTTGCAGTGAACCACGGTTTGTCATCGTAAGTTAAATGAGTCCTGGTAGAAATACACATATCCTCACACAAACTGATATAAGATGTTACAGTCTCCGTGAGCTCGTCCAGCAGCTTCAAAAACACTCCAAGCAGTGAGGTCAAAACAAGATTGTAAATCCTGCTCTGCTTCATTAGTCCATCTTTATAGAGTCCTTAATACAGGTTTGGCTGATTTTAATTTCTGCCTATAGGTCGGTATAAGATAAACCAGAGAGTGATCAGAACGTCCCAAATCTGCTCGTGGAACAGGGTGATATGCATTCTTAATTGTGGTGTAACAGTGATCCAATATATTACTGTCTCATGTGGGACAAGTAACATGCTGTCTGTATTTTGGCAGTTCACGGGAGAGATTGGCTTTATTAAAGTACCTGAGAATGATTAAAACAGAGTCTGGGTGTTGTTGTTCTGTCTCTGTGATCTGATCAGCGAGTTTCTGTAAAGCCAGACTTATGTGCGCTTGCGGAGGAATGTAAACACCAGAATGAACGAGTGACACTCCCATGGCGAATAGAACGGCTTGCAGTTGACAAACAGCATTTCTAGATCAGGATAGCACATCTTCTTTAACACAGTTAAATCTGTACACCACCTTTCATTAAAAGCTCACTGCTGCACGTTTTCCCCGTTGATTCCGAGTCGCAATTCGCTCTAAACAGCTGAAAGTCCGGCAGATGGAGTGCACTTTTTTGTGCCGTCAAGGAGTTTGTCCGTTTTGTTGGGTAGAGAGGGGAGATTTGCCAGATGGATGCTAGGCAACGGCGTTCGAAATCTGCGCTTCCTGAGTCTGACGAGCTCTCCCCCTCGCTCGCCCCGTCTGTGCTTCCTGTAGCGTTTGATCAGCGCTGCTGCTCCTCCGATAACAATGTTCAGTAAAACATCTGAATAATTGAAATCCGGTAAAAAATCTTGTAGTGTGTTCTGCCGAATGTTCTGCAGTTCATCCCTGGTGAAACTGATTGCAGGAATATAACTAAAAACAGGACAAACTAAAACACAAAAACAACTGTAGAGCACGTCACAGAGGCAGCCATCCTGTTTCGGCGCCAGTAAGAATTACAGGATGTAATTATTTTAATTCATAAATAAACAAAAATGATAATGTGGTGACTATTTACATTATTTTTTTCATCCAGTAAACAAAAAATAAACTTCAGGATTGCATGATTTTGTCATTCTGCCAAAGAAACTGAATTTTGTGCATTGCAAAAAAATACTTGATCACTGTGGTCATATGAATAAATAATTCTATTTAGACTGGGCATTATTTTTAAGAGATTCATAGCTCTAGGATACATGTTATGTGTATGGTTTGCTGGGATAGCAAAGCTTTGCTCACATATAATGGACAAAGTTAGGTACTGCACCTTAAAAAACCTCAATGCTAATTCAAGATATCAGCCTAAATTTTGAGCACACATTACAATATAAATCATTGCAAAGCAACTTTACAGAAGATTATGTTTCTACAATATTTAGAAGTAGCTTATAAATGGTGATCAGTTTATGTCACAGTGTCTGGTCTCTGTTTCCCTGGGTCTCCACTAGTGGTCTCACTTCCCCATAGGCACCTCACAGCATGCACTACAATTCCCACAAAACCTTGTTCCTTCATCACAGTAATTGCACTCCTGTTAATTTCACTCAGGTGTCTTCACTTGATAGTCATTACCCTGCCTATATTAACCGGTCTGTTTCTGTTTGTTTTCTTGAAGTCCTTACTTTCTATCACCCAGTTTCCTCACATTCCTAGTTCCTATTCCTGTTCCTATTCCTGTTTGTTTGTTTAGGATTGATTTTTGGTTTTGATGCCCTGCTTGATGGATTCTGATTTGGATTACCCATTAAAACCCTTACTGCATTTGGATCTCTCGGCTCCTGTGTTCCCGAGCGTAACAGTTCATCAGCCAAGATTTTGGTATGCAGGCTAACCAAAATGAACAGCATGCTGTTAGCAATGCACCGCTTACCTTGGCAGATATGGAGAAACTTCTCAAATGGGAGGACCGCATTATTGCCAAACTATCTGTCAAAATTTCTGCTGAGCGAGCAATTATTGACTGACGTGACTAGACTATCCAAACGTCCCTTAATGATATGGAGAAAAAACTACCAACCCTTGAGTCAACCTGCATGACCCTGTCTAGAGAAAATGTCACACCCAGGGGCGGCTATGCTTTGACTAAGCCACACCCCTTCTCAACTTCCACCTCGAGGAGGTCCCCAAAGCCAACCCAATGGCCAAACAACACGAGAACAAGTAAGTGATAAAACAATCTTTATTTAAATATTTAAAAATAACTTGGGGAATAGGGAAAGGGCAATTAAAACTAAACTCTGACTCGGCCCTCCAGATGGGCTATGGCCGGGAAGAGGTCAGGGAGCAAGGGGGCCACGGGGATCCGGGGCGTGGGACTCGGGGCCCGGCCAGAGTCTTAGGTATCCGTAGCGCCCTCCTTCTTCCTCCTCTTCGCTGAATACAACTCACGGTAAGTACTGGTTCACACAGTTCGTTCTCGGGGTGCTCACTCTCTTTCTCTTCCTCCACAGGCAACGGCTGGGACGCAAAGACACAGTTAATTCGGCTTGGTTTTGCTCTCACCTCTTCGCTGATTGCAGCTCACAGTAAGTACTGGTTCACAGTTCGTTCCTTGGGTGCTCACTCGCTTTCTCTTTCTCCACAGGCAGCGGCGTAAGTACAGGTTTCCTCGGTCTCTCCTCGTGTTACCCACTCTCTCTCCTTTTCTCTCCACAGGTATCAACTTGGGCACAATAGCGCAGTTAGTTTGCTTTGAATGGCTCTCACCTCTGGGCTGGACACAGCGTACTGTAAGTACAGGTTTCGCTCTATTTCTCCTCGCGTTATCCACTCTCTCTCCTCCTCTCTACAGGTATCAACTTGGACACAAAACACAGTTACTCTGCTTTGGATGGCTTTCACCTCTGGGCTGGACACAACGTACTGTAAGTACAGGGTTCGCTCTATTCCTCCTCGTGTTATTCACTCTCTCTCCTTTTCTCTCCACAGGTATCAACTTGGGCACAATAGCACAGTTAGTTTGCTTTGAATGACTCTCACCTCTGGGCTGAACACAGCGTACTGTAAGTACAGGGTTCGCTCTATTCCTCCTTGTGTTATTCACTCTCTCTTTCCTTTTTTCTCCACAGGTATCAGATTGGACACAAAGCACAGTTAGTTTGCTTTGAATAGCTCCCACCTCTGGGCTGAACACAGCGTACCGTGCTATCTCCGGAGATCTGAAGCACGCTCACAACATATACTGTACTGAAACTAGGCTAGAACCAGCAGGCTCCTTGTCCTCCCGCGACGGAGTGCGTGAAGGCGGGGGTTTATCTGACAGGACACACGGCAATACACAGCAACCCACAGCAATATACAGCACCACGTCAAAATTATTGGTTTTCACAGCACGAAGACTCACCCACCACACTCAGTGTACGAAAAGGACACCCGTCTTCCTTCACTTCGCTTGGTTCGGATCTGGCGATGGAATATGCGGCCTAGCTAGTGATGTCGTCGTTGTGACCACTTCAATAAGTATTCCTTCGGCTCTCCCACCACGCTATATTAGGGGTAGGGCCGCCCTCCTCCTCCTGGGGAGATCTACACAACGCCAGGTCAATATACAGGGCACTTTCGGCTTGCTCTTATCCAATCACCAACCACTGTCCCTAATTAGGCACAGGTGCATCGAATTCCCTGATTTTCCCTCTTACGGCGCTACCGGAAGTTCCGGTGTTCTGTTTTTCCGGAAACACGTCCGGGCGGAACCAAACTTCCCGAATTTTGGTTCCGCCCCTAAAGATCGTCACCTTGTGACAAAAACAAGGCCCTTAAACTTAAGATGAATGTTCTTGAAAATAGATTGAGGCACAACAATATCCGTATTACTGGCCTACCAGAAAAAGTTGAAGGTTCGGGTCCAACTGCTGTCATAGAGGTATTCCTTGAAGAAACCTTTATTGCAGAGGCTTTTCCCTCACTTCCTTCTGTCGACAGGGCACATAGTGTAGCCATCTTATGCAGGAAACAAGATGACCCTCCGTGTCTGTTCATTGCACGTATCCATCGTTATCAAGTTATCATCCTGAAATTGGCAAGAGAGGCTAGGTCCCTCTCTTTTAGCATTTCTGAGATACACATCTACCCCGACTAAAGCGCAGAGGTTTCCAAGACAAGAGCAGTGTACTACACCGTGAAGTCTCAGTTGAGATAAACCGGATTCGCATATTGTTTTTTTTTGTTTTTTTTTTCAGCTAAACTTCAAATAACGGGCATAAACGGGCAGAAATTTTTATTTTTTCATCCACTGAAGAAGTTTCAACCTTTCAAAACAACCGTCCAGGTATTCCTCTCACTCTCTCTACTTCATGAGACATTGATTTTGATGGCGTTAAAACTACTTTGAGATGGAGGCAGCCATCCTGTTGCTAGTAAGCTTTGTGTTTCATCGCTCCGCTGCAATGTTTAAGTCTGTTGACGTCTGTATATCCTCAGGCTGGACAGCGCTGCAAACTTTATAAGACCTATTAGCTTTCTCTTGGTGTTTTTATGCATTTTTTTTCCATGTAATACAATGGTTGCCTTTTATATTATGCATTTTATTTAATTGTTGTTTAATTTTAATATAATTTATATATTTTTTTTACTCTTCAAATGTACACATTTGCTTTTTGTTTATACTCTTATTATTAGTCGAATACATGGTCTAAGTTGAAAATCAACTCATTTACAATGCAGCTTTCATTTCAATGTTTTACCATGGACCTCCATTGTTCTTTTGTTTTTAATTTCACATTGTAACCCACTAGGATAAAAGCGCTCCCTTCTACATACAGTATAACTTACTCTCATACACTCATGCGTGCACGCACACACATACAAGTACAAATGTACACATTTACACACACTTTGAATAATGCTGAATGCAGCATGACCATAGTGTACAATTGTTCAATTTGTTTTTACTAGACACACAGTGCCTTTGCACAGTTACACGTTAAAAGCTGTCAAGTCACCTTTATTTATATAGTGCTTTAAACAAAATACATTGCGTCAAAGCAAATGAACAACATTCATTAGGAAAACCGTGTGTCAATAATGAAAAAAGACAGTTCATCATTGAGTTCAGTGATGTCATCTCTATTTAAACTGAACAGTGTCTGTGCATTTATTTGCAATCAAGTCAACGATGTCACTGTAGATGAAGTGACCCCAACTAAGCAAGCCAGAGGCGACAGCGGCAAGGAACCGAAACTCCATCGTTGACAGAAGGGAGAAAAAACCTTTGGGAGAAACCAGGCTCAGTTGGGGGGCCAGTTCTCCTCTGACCAGACGAAACCAGCAGTTCAATTCCAGGCTGCAGCAAAGTTAGATTGTGCAGAAGAATCATCTGTTTCCTGTGGTCTTGTCCTGGTGGTCATCTGAGACAAAGTCTTTACAGGGGGATCTGTATCTGGGGCTCTAGTTGTCCTGGTCTCCGCTGTCTTTCGGGGATGTAGAGGTCCTTTCTAGGTGCTGAACCACCATCTGGTCTGGATACGTACTGGATCCGGGTTACTGCAGTGACCCTCTTATCTGGATACAGACTAGATCTGGTAGCTACGGTGACCTCGGAATAAGAGAGAAACAGACTACTATTAGCGTAGATACCATTCTTCTAATTATGGGAATTATGCGAGGTGTTCCCGGTTCTGGTTTACCTAATTAATGCAGCCTAAAAATCCTTCAACGGATTTGGATATTAAAAGCATATTAGTATGTAATGTGTAAGCCAGGTTAAAAAGATGGGTCTTTCATCTAGATTTAAACTGCAAGAGTGTGTCTGCCTCCCGAACAATGTTAGGTAGGTTATTCCAGAGTTTAGGCGCCAAATAGGAAAAGGATCTGCCAGTTGATTTTGATATTCTAGGTATTATCAAATTGCCTGAGTTTTGAGAACGTAGTGGACATAGAGGATTATAATGTAAAAGGAGCTCATTCAAATACTGAGGTGCTAAACCATTCAGGGCTTTATAACTTATAAGCAATATTTTAAAATCTATATGATGTTTGATAGGGAGCCAGTGCAGTTTTGACAGGAACGGGCTAATATATTCATACTTCCTGGTTCTAGTAAGAACTCTTCCTGCTGCATTTTGGACTAGCTGTAGTTTGTTTAATAAGTGTGCAGAACAACCACCCAATAAAGCATTACAATAATCTAAACTTGAGGTCATAAATGTATGAATTAACATTTCTGCATTTGACATTGAGAGCATAGGCTGTAATTTAGATATATTTTTGAGATGGAAAAATGCAGTTTTACAAATGCTAGAAATGTGGTTTTCTAAGGAAGGATTGCAATCAAATAGCACACCTAATTTCCTAACTAATGACGAAGAATTGACAGAGCAGCCATCAAGTCTTAGACCGTGTTCTAGGTTAATACATGCAAGTTTTTAGGTCCTATAAATAACACCTCTGTTTTTTTCAGAATTTAGCAGTAAGAAATTACTCGTCATCCTGTTTTTTTATATTGATTATGCATTCCATTAGTTATTCAAATTGGTTTGTTTCACCGGCCACAAAGAAATATAGAGCTGAGTGTCATCAGCATAACAGTGAAAGCTAATACCATGTTTACTGACGATATCTCACAACGGTAACATATAAAGCATGAAGAGTAGCGGCCCTAGTACTGAGCCTTGAGGTACTCCATACTGTACTTGTGATCGATATGATACATCTTCATTCACTGCTACGAACTGATGGCGGTCATAAGTACGATTTAAACCATGCTAATGTACTGCCACTGATGCCAACAAAGTGTTCAAGTCTATGCAAAAGAATGTTTTGGTCAATTGTGGTCAAAACGCAGAACTAAGATCTAATAGAACAGAGAGACTGGAGACTGGAAACTGGATACCACCTTTTCTAGTATCTTGGACAGAAAAGGGAGATTTGAGATTGGTCTACAATTAACTAGTTCTTTGGGGTCAAGTTGTGTTTGTTTGATGAAAGGCTTAATAACAGACAGTTTGAAGTTTTTGGGGACATATCCTAATGACAATGAGGAATTAATAATATTCAGAAGAGGATCTATGACTTCTGTAAGCACCTCTTTTAGGAGCTTAGATGGTATAGGGTCTAACATGCATGTTGTTGGTTTAGGTGATTTAACAAGTTTATACAATTCTTCCTCTCCTATAGTAGAGAATGAGTGGAACTGTTCCTCAGGGGGTCTATAGTGCACGGTCTGATGCGATACTGTATGTGATGGCTGAATGGTTACAATTTTAACTCTAATAATATCGATTTTAGAAGTAAAGTAGATCATAAAGTCATTACTGCTGTGATGTTGGGAAATGTCAATTGTCAATAACATAGTAATAATAAATAAAAATAAAAATGAAATAATCTTTGTTAATTTAGCCACTGTATTGAATAAATACCTGGGGTTATGTTTGTTTTATTCTAGGATAGGTTACTTTCCCGCCAAGCAATACGAAATACCTCTAGTTTTGTTTTACTCCAGCTGTGCCCCATTTTTCGGGCTGCTCTCTTTAGGGTGCGAGTATGCTCATTATACCATGGTGTCAGACTGGTTCTCTTAACCTTCCTTAAGCGTAAAGGAACAACTGTATTTAAAATGCTAGAAAAGAGAGAGTCCATAGTTTCTGTTACATCATCAAGTTGTTCTGAGGTTTTGGATATGCTAAGGAATTCAGATACATCAGGAAGATAACTTAGAAAAGCAGTCTTTTGTGGTAGAAGTGATGGTTCTATGATATTTGTAACAAGAAGTAGAATTTACAATACTGGCTATATGAAGTTTGCACAAAACTAAATAATGTTCTGAGATATCACTTGGCTGCATAATTTCAACACTATCAACATCAATTCCTTGTGACAATAATAAGCTGTAATAATCTAATTGATTTGTTCCTTTGTAAAACAGAGTTCAAGTGTAAATTTGATGTTCTCTAAGCCGGCAGCTCCGAGTTCTGTTAGATTTCCTTACAGATAATCTTTTTTTTTTTTCTCTCTTTTCAGCCCAAGCCCACGCCGCTACTCACTATGCAGAACTCCATAATCCTCTAAATGTGGGTCGCAGAATGGAATAAGGTGGGTCACACAAAGTCACTTGGCTACAGCTAAATTTGCATTTCAATAACACACACACTCACACAGTTCAGTCTAGGGCTGCACAAATGTGACGAGTGGGGCGGGGCCGAGAGACGTGGGAACGGAGCGAGGCCGGTGGAGTGATTTGGAAATGAGCAACACCTTGTGACTCACAGGTCTCGAGAACCACGGAGGAGATCGGAAGGATACAAAAGAGGAGCGAATGACAGTGAAGGAAGAGAGAGGACCAGGCCTGGGCTTTATTTTGTGTTAGGTTTTTGTTTGTGTCTTTTGTGTTTATTTGGTTTTTAAAAGTTTGTTTGATTGTCCGCCGGTTCCCGCCTAATGAGATTTACTCATTTCTATCATCTGTAGGAACTCTGCACTGTTCCCGCCTAATGAGATTTACTCATTTCTATCATCTGTAGGAACTCTGCAACGGTTTGTAAAAAGCATTTCACATGTACAGGGTGAACAGGGCACAAATGCAGGGTTAATTGTAACACTACAAGATTTAAACATTTCCACATAACAAAATGTAAAAAATTTCGCAATATTTTCTTGCCCTATCATCTCTGTTTAGAGAAAAATTTGCCAAACTTCAGAAATCTTTTGAAGATACTGCATTTGAACATTTAACCATTGCAAAAATACATTTCTGCCTGAACTAAATGTCATCCAGTTTTTTTTGTTTGTTTCTTTATTTAAAACGAGAAACATTGTTTATTTATTTATTTATTTTTTTACCTATTTCACAATTATTTTAATCTCCAAACTGTTTTAGATAGTTCTGCTTTGCTTCTTATGCTTTTCTAAAAAAACTGTTGGATTGGGTTCCTTTTTTTAGCCGACACACACAGAAGGATCATGAATGCATTTTCTAAAACAAAACACAGCAGTGAAGATTACAGTTCACTGGAGTGAGCCTGTTTCACGGTTTTATAGACATTTCATATTTTAACGTCTGTAAACAAAAATTAAAACTTACTACATATTATCATATTAGTAGTGAAATTTTTCAGTTGTACTCCAAAATAAAATGCCAATTTCTCTTACATAATTTCTGTCTTCAAACTTTTAAGTAAGATTAGGCCTAAAGTAATGTCCACTTTTTTTTCTTTTTATCTTTTTTTTCCTCAAATATTTTGGTGAGTCGTAAAATAGATTACACTTGTCTAGGTGGGTCGAGGAATGGAAGTGTTTGGGAACCCCTGCTCTAAAGCATGTCTTCTAAAACTAGTTACAATCAAAGTCGGTCCATTCACTGCAGGGAAACCCATCTTAAGAACAACAATTTCAACCATTTTATAAAGGCTGTGGGTTGGTCAAGTGTTCCACTCCCAGTTCAATGCTAAAGCTAGAGGGACAGCAAATCTCGTACATAAGGACATTCCCTTTCAAGCTGAGGAAGTGATTTCTGATAAAAATGGGAGATTTGTCATTGTAGCATGCCGGTTATTCCAAGAGGGTCTGGCTGCAGACTTGCACTAACTTGCACAGACTTGCATTATCAGACACTTGCACTTCCGCTAGTGACATTACTTGCAGTCTTTATTTTTTATTTTGTTAAATTCTAACAATTCTATTGTAGACTTTTTGTGTTCCCTCTGAATAGTCCAATCAGCGTTGAGTCGCGTTTTGTGTAGTATCGCCCCTTTGGGGCGATTTTCTGTCAAACTGAGAATCGCCCCGAATGCTCTCATAGACTTCCATTCAAAGATATTTTTTTTCGAAATGCAGGCACTGCAATGCAATCTCAGTTCCGGGAGGGCTTGCACTAACATACTTTCGTCATCTTGCGTAACCTTAACTTGTGCAACGACTGGTGGGAACAGTGACATCCAATAATATTTAAAAACTATTTTGAATTGTAACAACAAGAAAAAAAAAAGGAAAAACGACATGAATATCTTAATCAAATGTAAAAAAGACATTATTTGTCAGCTGTCAGCCTTTGTCAGCTGAACTTGATTGATATCACAGTGAACGTTACCTCAGCGCAGATTAATTATATTGTGTCATTGAAATACCATTTATTGGTTGTGTAGTAATAAGGATGATTTGGCAATTAAAGAATTAGGACAACTCAGACCAAATTTAAACATCAAACAAGTATCTATAAAGGGTGGGAAGCTGTATAAACGAGAATTTTCGAGGACGTGGTATGAGCGGAGAAAAAGGCTAATAGACGGTTTCAACAGCAGCAACATAAACAAACGTTACTGCGCATGCGCGCTTTTGTGGACCTAACTTAACTTCCGGTAGACTTCCAAATAGAATCAATAACAACAACCAAGTCTCTCTAGAGTAGATATTTTTTGGATAAAAAACAAAATATGTTTGCTGCGTGGATCAGGCGGACTTAATGGAAATGCAAATTCATTCTTTGCCAGCAAGAGATGTTTTAAAGCATAGACATAAAGCATGAGAAATAGAGGTTTCCCCAGTAACAGCTGTAAACAAAGCAGAGCTGGTACGCTCACACGCTGCTTTATCAGGCATATAACATGCAAGTCTTCCTTCAGAAATACAGCGATATAAAAACAACTGTGCCTCATTTTGATATTTAAACATATAAATGTAAGGAATTATAATTAATAAACGTGCAGTGCGTAATGTTACTCATGTTTATTCAATGAAGCCTTTTTGAAAATCTATCAGTTTTAAAATTGTGGCGAGTCTCCAAAAATAAATAAATGTATGGAAAATACATCCCGCAGCACAACCACATGAGCCCAACTTCAGTCTATCCATCACCTTGACTTTAACTGTGTTTGTAGAAGGCACTGCAGCCAGACCGATATACACAACACAAACTGGAAGTTAACTTAGATCCAGGCGCGTCCGCCCAATGAAACCATCTATAGGCTGCGAAGTAGCTGACGCTTATTCTGCTAATTTACCTCTGGATTTTGTTCTATTGCAAGAGCGTGACGGACATTGCATGGGCGACTACAGGTGTCATTGAAATGCATCATCTCTTGGAGAAGGTGAAAAACACGAAAGAGCTAAGATGCATATGGATAGTATGGGAGCAGTATAAGGGAGTAATTTAAGTAAGCAGTGTAATGTAAGTGAGGAATGTGATACAAGTGAGCAGTGTAATATTAAATTGTGTTAACAGTGATTTATTTGACTTCGGTTATTTCCTTTTTAACTGAAATTGAAGTAAAAATCTTTTTTTGTAAAAAACACATCCTGTTCTTCATTTGCTGCTGAATTGATAACATGCATATAGAAACATAAGGAGAGTAAGAGATTGATTCCTAATGTCAGTTTATTTTTAATGAATACTATAGTAGTTCAGTTCCATTTACATCTTTAACTAGCTGTTAATTTATCAATTGAATGGGTGATTATCCTCATTAATCAAGCAAACATCTTTAACTAGCTGTTAATTTATCAATTGAATGGGTGATTATCCTCATTAATCAAGCAAACATTTGGCCACCATAACAGTGGAGTGTGATGTGTAAGAGAAAGCCGTATGCAGTGCGTAAGCAGTACAGGAGCAGTCCGCCCTATAGTGCCTTCACCCATGCTGCGTTTGTAGGTGATCCGCGACTGTACCAGAAACAGATACTCACATTTATTTATTTTTTCAAATCCAGAAGTTATCAGCAATTCTTATTTAAAAAAAAAAACGTTTTGTCAGCATTGCGGTTCTCCTTGTACACATATACTCTTTAATAGATGTATTCATATTTAAACTAAAAAGCATTACTTCTATATAAAGAATAAAAAATAAAAATAAATCTTGCATTTCACAAAGAACTTGTTTTTCCACCTCCATGAATGAGACGTTGGAGACGTCGTTCATTATGCCGCCTTTTTGAGGTAAATTGTAGTTTTGCTTGTTTTACCCCGGTCTTAAAAAAAGAAAAAGAAAAAAGATGACCGTAAAAAATATAGTATTTAATTAAATACATTTATCTAAGTCTATTTTGAATATAGATCTCAAAACTCCTCCAGTAGCCCCTTTAATAAAAAAACGAACAGTCCCTAAGTTCATTAAATTTTTTTTTAGTCTATTGCTTTTCTATTGGCCTTTATTGGGGGTGTATCACATTAACAACCAGAGAGTGCAGCAGTCACAGTCACTCTGCACACAGACGATATAGATTTTGAATCTGTTGGCAGCTCATGTTAAAAGGCTCACTGCTCACAACTTTATTTTCTCATTTAATGCTAGTGTGTACTTATAAGCTTTTCCAGAAGGTCTTGTAGTTGAACAGTTAAGTTTGGTTTGCACTTTTAATTTTTTGTCATTTTAGCAGGCTATTAATTTGTTGGTTAATATACCCTAGCTGCTTAGCCAGCTGGTTGCCACTTATGTTGCTAGTCTCTAGTCACTGAAGTTGGCACTGAAGTAGGCTTTTGGATATAATAATTAGACTAGTTTTTATTAAACATAAAAAAAATGCACAAGTGACTCATTAAAAAACGTGCACCTTGTCCTTCACTCTCCTTGCAAGCTGCCTCTGTTGAGCTCAGCACACCTACTAGCAACAGTGAGCATGCTGCCTCTGACAAGCCCAGTATACCTCTGCTTCCAACACCGAGCAGAGCCTTGTTGCATCCACAATAGTAAATCCTCCAAACGCATGTCCTCCACAAAATCCACATGCACCATCCTCCACATCTGCATCTGTGTCAAAGCCAGCAACATTCTGCCCTCCTCAAAATAGACAATCCTCCTCCAGCTCTAATGTGTTTGTTCCCCCTGACTTAGATTTGTATAGCCCAGGGGTAGGCAAGTTCGGTCCTAGAGAGCAGCATACCTGCAGAGTTCAGCTTCAACCCTAATCAAACACACCTGAACAAACTCATCAATCCATTCAGGATTAATAAGATACAGGCAGGTGAGTTTTTTTTTCAGGGTTGGAGCTGAACTGTGCAAGACTGTGGATCTCTAGGACTGAACTTGCCTACCCCTGGTATAGCCCATCCCAGTCCAAGCTAAGTAGCTATCCTAAGCACCCATTTGGACAGGCTCTCAGGTGTTTCAATGCGGGCTGGTATCAGTCTCGACCATGGCTCGAATATTCTATCTTATGTGGTGCCAGCTTTTGCTTTCCCTGGGGTAAATTTAGTGTGTCCAATTCTGAAAGAGATGACGCATTCACAAAAGTAGGCTACACCAATTGGAAAAAAGCGCTGATAAAAAACAGTGGTTTTCAGAAACATGCCTCCGGCACTGCACACGTCAGAGCCATGTCTGTGTGGCAGGAATACCAGTGCTGGATAGAGACAGATAATAACATCATTCACCAGCTTGGTCAAACTCGCATAGAAAAAAAACTGATATTATGTAAAAAGTATTGAGGAAGTTATTCAGTTTCTTGCGGTTAATGAACCATCACGGGGGTGGGGATGAGGAAGGTCTTTTAATTTGGCTATTTGATTACACCCTCCAAAAAGACCCTAAACTCGCAGAGATTGCAAAAAGCATTCCCGAAAATGCGAAATACACATCCAATTTGATTCAGAACGAGAGAATTCAAACTCTTGCCAAAATGGTAGTAAAAGACATCTAGACCAAATATGAGGAGGCCAACTCTCCTGGCCTTTGTATTAAAAGTGATGGCAACAGGGATCGGTGTAACATTGAGAATTTGTCAGTCATCATTAGATTTGTCCACAACTTGATCCCAGAGGAACACCTAATCAGCCTCATTGAATTGAATCAGCTTGATGCGGAGTATGTGTGTGACCAAATTCTGTCTAATCTGTCTGACCTGGGTTACAGTGGTGACATTTTAGTGTTTCAGTGTTATGATGGTGCTTCTGTCATGTCAGGAGTGAGGGGCGGTGTGCAAGCTTTGCTGCAAAACAAAGTGGGTAAAGATATCCCATTTGTGCACTGCTACAACCACCAAGTCCATTTGGCAGTGGTACATGCAATGCATGCAGAACCTGTGGCAAAGAAGTTATTTGACTGGTCCAGTTCCCTGAACACAATTTGTCACAGACATTATGTTGCAAATATATACAGTACACCCACACTGAAAAGACTACTAGAAATTCTGTTTGAGATAGCAGAGGATGACAATGCTCCATTTGACATTAACACAGAGGCATGTGGTCTTTTGACACAGCTTAAAGAGCCAGTAAGATGAAAATTCTAAGCTTCCTATCACTGTTTATAAGTCCTGTACATTAGGTTTAAATCCATCCAAGGTTAAAAAACATTGTCATTTTGTCAAAATATCATTTTAAAATTACCTCAATTCTCAGAGATCCCCAAACGGTTTGCACGAAGCTCTTCAAAAGATTCAGTTTCCTTAAACCCCACCTTTCGGTAGCATACTGTGTTCTGATTGGTCAACTAACATGCAAGCACATTGGATTGGTTGTTTGCACACACCTCCACGGTAAACTATGTTAGCATCTGTTTGGGGTGAATTATGTCTTATTCCTCTCATCGTGAAGCAAACAGTAAAATAAAAAACTTGAACAGTCTCGCTGTGGGTGTATTCAAGCCGCGCGCTTCAGTTTGAATCTGAATAGCGCGTTCAGCGCGGGGGCGTGGTCACATATAAGGAAGGGAGACATGAAAAACAGACATCGCGTTGTTTTCATATGGATTACTTTATCACACAATATCTGTTTTCGGCAACACTTGTTTAGTTTTAAAGTAAACATGTCAAGCTTTCTATAGATATCTCTCTCATGTCTCTTCGTTGAGTATTCATGGAGTTACACTTCATTTTAATGACGTGTTTGTACATGACGATCAGCGCAGAGAAAGGCTGCAGACAGCACACATACAGATAAGACGCTCGGGAGAAAACAAACACATAACTTCATAATCATACTTCGCATTTATGGCCAAACGCTTTGAAAATCCCGCCTTGTACTCACCGACATTAGAAAAGCAGTCATCAGTGAAATGTTGTGAACACAACAAGGATTTGTTGTACTGCTCTGTTAATGTGGTGAAAATGAATTTTAGCCATTGGTTCTTCTGATCTTCGTTCTTTGGCAGTGAAAATAAAACAAACTTGCCTTTACAATTAAAAACACACCGTCTCCTCGACATGATCCTATCACACCAACCAGAGCGTCTGTGTTTTGGGGTGGGGCAGGTCAGAGTTCCGTTTCTCCCAAGACGGTAGGCGGAGATTATTATGCAAAGTGTTCTAGTGACGTACATAGAGATGGGCAAAAGATTTGAAATCTATAACGACTCGTTTCAGCGATTCAGAGTCGACTCCTTACTTTAGAAGCCAATAACTTTATAAATCGTGTACTTTTAGGTTTAATTATTTGCACATTGTTTACACTGATGGACAGCTACATCATACACTGTAATACAGGTAATTTTTGATTTCCCATCTGTGTGGCTCTTTAACAGACAGAACTTCTTTGACACTTTCAAATTTCTTCTGCATGTGTTTGGTGCGCTGAAGTCAGCCAATTCAATTCTGCAGTCAGAAACAGTGGATTTGTGCACTGCAGGAGAAGTGGTGACAGCTTCCCTGGTCACACTGAAGGAGATGTGATGCGACTCATTCTCGGAGCAGCATTGCTCTCAGTGTGGAAGTAGGCCTACCAACCCACCTAAAAGGACACAGTTAATTCACAACTTGTCAGTTGTGTTATCTTGTCTACAATAGGGCATGGTGGTGACCAGTGTTTGGAATAACACCGTTTAAAAGAACGGCGTTAGGTAACAACGTTGTTTTTTCAGTAACGGGGTAATCTAACTAATTACTTTTCCCGTTGTTACAATGCCGTTAACATTACTGGACGTAAAATGCGGTCCGTTACTATGCATTGATTTATCCAAATGCACTCCTGGCTCACACAGCGATTAAGTAGGTGGGTCAATAACGAGATAAGCGATTATGATTGGCCAAGGCAGAGTCATGTGTTTCATGGTAGCCAATCAGAGCTAGTGTTTTTACGCCAGTGGTGCCAAACACACACACACGCACGAACGCAACAAGAGAAATTCGCAGCAGCAGCAGAGATGGTGAGTCAGGAGCAATCCGATGTAAAGTTGGCATTTTCAAGGTGGAGATATAAGCACTACTTCAAATTCATTGCGGTCAAAGGCAAGAAAGTGCATTTAATGTGTACATGTAATGTGATACACACGAATCTACAAAGCTAGTGGCCAAAAACACTTTTTTATAGAAAGATAATATTTGAAGTGCAGAATAAAACTCTTGCTGTCTGTTGACATGCAATAAATATCGAACACCTGTTTGTTCTACTCTTTTAAACTGACTGAAAACTGCTAAAAAATAAAATAAAAATAAAAAATATAATGAAAAATAAAAATCCTTGACATATAGCAACTTTTTTTTTTTTTTTTACAGTAATGCAAATAGTTACTTTCCCTGGTAACGAGTTACTTTCATTAAAGAGTAATTCAGTTACTAACTCAGTTACTTTTTGGAACAAGTAGTGAGTAACTATAACTAATTACTTTTTTAAAGTAACGTTCCCAACAGTGGTGGTGACTCTGATGACCACACTGCTCCTAATGAGACTTTTAAAATGGCTATGTTCAACATCCTTGATAGGGCTATTGTGGAGATGGAGACCAGATTCTCTCAAAGAAATGTTAATTTAATGAGGGCAACATCATTTCTCCTACCAAAATCAGTGTCTTTCCTAGACTCATCTCTCCTGAAGCCACTTCAAGTGCTTGCAGACACAGATCAAAATACTATGTCCTTGCAAAATGAAATTGCTGTGGCAAAAGCAATGTTGCTCAGTAAACTGTCCACTGATGCTAACCTCTCTGAAGTATGCAAGTGCATTCAGCAGTACAAAGAGGCCTTCCCCATTTTGCATAAGCTGTATGTCACAGCTCTCATCTTTGGTGTGTCCTCAGCTGCATGTGAAAGTAATTTTTCTACCTTGAGCCGCATTCTCACCCCTCTCTGAAGGTCAATGCTGCATTCAAGGAAGAGAGATTTGGTCATTTTGGCACACGAAAAAAAAAATCACAAAAGGTCTGGACATGAATCAATTTGTTTCTGAATTTGCCAAGACTAGCCGCAGACTGCTACTTTCGATAGGATATATTGGATGTACCCAGCTAACAAATTTATGTTCTGAGAAAGTTTTTCTAACGTTCTGTTTTGGTTGTATGAACGTTATTTGGAATGTTCCAAAAAACGTAGAAATGTCCAGTTTGTTTGACGTTACTAGAACGTTATTTTATGGTGAGCATAACGTTCCTACAACATTCCTGAAACCTAAATTTTAATAATATATAACGTTCTATGAAAGTTTTTTTGGAACATTCCAAGAACGTTAAAATGTCCAGTTTGCTTAATGTTGCTAGAACGTTATTTTATGGTTAGCATAACTTTCCTACAACGTTCCTGAAACCTATATGTCATAAAAAATATAACGTTCTATGAACGTTTATTTGAAACATTCCAAGAACATTAAAATGTCCAGTTTGCTTAATGTTGCTAGAACGTTATTTTATGGTTAGCAAAACGTTCCCACAACGTTCCTGAAACCTATATTTCATAAAAAATATAACATTCTATAAAGTTTTTTGGAACATTCCAAGAACGTTAAAATGTCTAGTTGGCTATACGTTGCTAGAACATTATTTTATGGTTAGCATAACATTCCTACAACGTTCCTGAAACCCATATTTCATAAAAAATATAACATTCTATAAACGTTTTTTGGAACATTCCAAGAACATTAAAATGTCCAGTCTGCTGAACGTTGCTAGAATGTTATAGGTTAGCATAACATTCCTGAAACCTAAATTTTATTAATGCAACATTCTAAGAAAGTTATTTTGAACATTCCAAAAACATTAAAGTTCTCGCATTAATTAATGGTAATGTAAATTCTACATTGGAATAATGTGCCTGAACCATTCTCTCAAGTTTATTTTTATTAACACATGGTACAACCATTCCGATAACAACAATAATGTGAATTACAAAAATTAGTTATATAAACTCCACATTTAAAAAGAAAACTGATTAAAAAGCTATTAGTCATTAGTCAATGATTAAAGAATTAGTCATAAATGTATAGCAATAATATTGAAAAAAAAACGGTTTTCTTGTCGATTTTTCCTATGCTGTCAGATTTTCCTACCACCCACTAATACAGTGGGTAGTACAATTCGACAACGAAAAATGCTACTGTTAAGTTATGGTTTATTAACGTCTACAGATACCACAACCCTAAACCTACCCTAACACATAATACAGTAATTATGTGTTATATTTGCGGTTGTAGCTAGAAGGGATACAGCTACATGAAACCAATAAAATATTCTTTTCTACCAATTAGATTGCATTTTATTAAAGTCTACACCTACCACAACCGTAAACCTACCCTTACAGTAATGCAGATACATTAAATATCGTTGTTTAGCATGAGAAAAAGGATGCGATATTGATGCGTGCATGCGCAGTAAACCTGGGTAGGAAAATCTGACGGGTAGGATAAAATGTCAGGACACCAGAAAATTGCCAGGTCGCCTTCTGTGTGTAAGCAAACACGACGTTGGGGACCTAGTAACATTGCGGGGTTCGGTCTTGGAATGAGCACTGTCTGAACAAAAGCCAGAATCAATGGAGTAAAGGGTGTGTAGTACTGATGACACGTTATTGATATTGATCAAATTAATACAGGGAATAATTGTAATTACAAATTATTCAGAATTTGGAATGCATTTTAAAAATACTATTCCCAACACTAGTCAAAATGCTGTCTAAAAGACATGTGAGCCCTGATGTTAACAAGCACGCATGAGAAGCACACGAGGAACATGTAAGAGACACGTTGAATGAAAGCACATTCACTCTCTGACAGTATATGGTGATAAACTGCAGAAAATGCTGCCTGGAAACCCCATAAAGCAGCTGCACTACTTTCTAAAACATATTAAAATAATTGTAAATAACCATTCCGATCAAATACTTAAATATTTAGAATTAATGTTTATTAAAACATTTATTTATAAACTTTTTTTTTTTTCATTTTAATCTGGACTTTTAACATGCCCTAGATATTGTTTGAAAGTGTTTTGATTATTTATAGTTAATTCACTTTAAATAAGGGTTTCATTAGTTCATTAATTCATTAGTTAACAAACAAAAACGCTTCTAAACATTAATTAATCTTACGTATTCCAATATTTAATAACACCATTATTACTCATTATTTAATGAGCTAACACGAACTTAACTTTATATATTTTTCTGTATTGCTTTATTGTATTTACATTTTTTCATTTTTGTTATAAGAAAACAGTTATTTAACCTGTCATACTGTATTATGCCCCTGCCCTTTTAATACTTAATTTAAATACCGTGATAATACCGCATACCGTGACAAAAGCATGAGCAATTAATCGAAACAGGAAAATGTAATCCTGGCATAACCCTATTCTTGAATGTTACTCACTCTTGAATCACGGTGAGGAACGTATTTCAGGGTTTCTGCATTGTAGTCTTCGAACACCTTCACTGGTACATTTGGGTGCATCTTTTGACAAGCCTCTAAAAAGAAGTTTGCAACATCTTGGTTAAGTACTTCATTAAAAATGTTTGAAAAACCAGTATGTTGACAGCTGCATGATTGATCATTAATCAGAGAACCACACAAACTCATTTCAAAATGACAACGATTCTCCCGTGTCTATTAAACCTTTGACAAAGTCTTACCAGATCATTCAAATCTGTGTTCGCACTGCTGCTAACACACAGAGAGCAGTTCCCATGTTTGGTTAAAGGGTTAGTTCAGCCAAAAATGAAAATGTCATTAATGACTCACCCTGTTGATGTACGATGCTGCTGACGTGTTATCTTTGTTATTGGGCGCAACAGAAAACATGTCAGCAGCGTCGTACATCAACAGTCACAGCAGTCGCACTCACAACAGACGCTGAAGAGAAGACAGTGCTGAATAAAGTTGTAGTTTTTGCTATTTTTGGACCAAAATGTATTTTCGATGCTTCAAAATATTCTTACTGGCCCTCTGATGTCACATGGACTACTCTGATGATGTTTTTCTTACCTTTCTGGACATGGACAGTATACCGTACACACAGCTTCAATAGAGGGACTGAGAGCTCTCGGACTAAATCTAAAATATCTTAAACTGTGTTCTGAAGATGAATCCACATATAAGAATGATTTCTAAAGAATCATATGACTCTGAAGACTGAAGTTATGACAATGAAAATTCAGCTATGATCACAGGAATAAATTACATCTTAACAGATACTCTCATAGAAAAGTAATTTTAAATAGTCAACATGTTTCTCAATATGTTGTACGCATATCAGTTACATATTACGTCACCAATATAAACCAACCTTATTTATAATATTATAGCCTAAATATTATGATATCTAATCAATTACATTAATTGAAATAAATAAATAATTCTACTCCCCATAACAGGGTTATGTCATCCACACACAGCAAAGAACACCCTAGTACCCACATGATCTGCAAGCCCAATACTGACAATACATTTTACACTTAAAATAAATACAAAGATCCTATTTATTCATGAAAAAACGATCACTGTCATCCTTTCTTGCCCTCTTTGCAAAATAAGCTGTGATTTTTCCACGACTGGCTTTCATAGTTTAAAAAGATAAAATAGTTTTTTGATAGACATGATAATTATTTTAGTATAATCATATCAATTAAAAACATAGCGTTAAAAGGTGTAATAGTGTATTTTTTTGCCATATAAAATATAATAAATTAGCAGCTAGCTAGCAACAGCTTGCTTTGTGCTTTGATGTAGTTTCATCTCACTCCAGTCTAACTTTAAACTAAATTATTTTATAGGTAATTTACTACAAATTGTCATAGGCCTATACATACTGTGGATTATTAAGGCTACATTTGACTAAACACTCTAGCTAAATGGGGTAAGCACTAGGGGTGTGACGGTTAGTATATAACCGTGAGACCGGCGGTTATAGTTGAACACCGTCATTAGAACTCTATAACCGCCAAAACCGTGTCATTAAAATATTTTTTACAAACATTTTTTATCAAAAATTATTTAAATTTTTTAGATAGGATCATAAGATGCGCAATATATCGGAAGACATGGTTTTTACCACTTAATGAAGTTTTGTAAATCGTCAGACATTATATTTACCACTTCATAAAATTTTGCTTTGTAGAAAACCTTTCTTAAAAACGAATTTCGTTTTGTACAAATTTTATCTTAATTTTAATAAATGTTTCATCAACCAATTGCATGTATTTTAATAAATAAAAAGCAAGTAAAGCAGACAATGATAACCGTGACATGGAAGCACCAGCGCGCCGCGTTCACTTGCACTGCACTGTGAACTAGAGCGCATCTCATTGTAAATGAAACTCAGCGTAGGCCTATGCCTCATACTTTAGCATTAAATATCTTTGCTGCATCCTTTCTAGAACAGACAATGGCTTTTTTTTTTTTGCGGCTCGCATCAGCAAAGCATTGCATCGCCATAGACCGCAAAACAAGCAGCGGATGGCGGGCGGGTGCGGCTTTGAAATTTGCTCTATGATTTCCATGAAGCAAAAAACGAGGACAGAATCTCGAAATCCAGTCATGAAAATGAAACTTGCATTTTAATATGGACAGTCATGGAATTTGCCAAAGTTAGCATAAAATAATCAAATCAAATCTCCATATGGACCAGTATCTGTAAATGTTAAGCCGCAAAAGTTGTTTAAAATATAAATCCGTGTTCTGCGCGTCTCTGTGTGAATTAATGAATGGCAGAGACGTGCAGGTTTGTTTACTACATAGACTGAAGCGCATAACGCTTGCATTAATTTCAGCATCTGAGCTTCAGAGTTCTCTCTCCTTCAAGCGATCTGAACTTTTCAGCTCATCTCAATGGACGCACAGCGCACCTGTATTTGACACTCTGTAAACTCTTTGTGAAGGCACACGACTCACCGTCACTTTACTGATAGCGCTGTTTCTCACACATGCAAAGAGAGAGAGAGCGAGAGTCTTACCACGCTTAAACAACACCTTATATGTAAACTATTCTTTGTTGTCTTCTCCTGTCAAAATAATGGATTTAATTTAGAATTATTCATATTCATTTTCGAACAAGCAGAAGACATACCAGTTTCTCCGGTAGTGGGCGGAGCTAATGGGCAAATGGCAATGGCTTTTTTTTGCGGCTCGCATCAGCAAAGCATTGCATCGCCATAGACCCCAAAACAATCAGCGGATGGCGGGCGGGTGCGGCTTTGAAATTTGATCAAAAAACGTTGGCGCGGATGATGAGTTTTGTGACAGATCTCCTTAATAAATGGAGGTCTGAAATCTCTGCCCCTTTACCGATCAGAGCGCGCGCTGACACGGAGTTAACCCGCTATTTCCAAGAACAACCAATTGACTTGGACCCCCCCCCCCCCCCCCCCCGACGGTTATGTTATGAACCGTCACATTTGACTCACGTCATAACCGTCATCACCAATTCTGAAACCGGCACACCCCTAGTAAGCACACTTTCTTTCTCATTTCAGTTGTGTATGTTCTTCTAAGAAGTAAAAATTTGTTATCCACTAATTCAGATGGGCAGACCAATTGCTTTAACCATTCATTATTATGAATCGGCTCAAAGGAGTCATTAGGTCGTGAATCGGACTTTAGCAGACGTGTTGTGTTGGAAAGATTTGTCAACACACACGAACAAACAAAACACTTTTTTTGCGTTTATTTACAGTTACGTCAGCTGCATGTGCAGAATGCTTGTCACAAGTCGTAAGTGAAGATAAGGCAACTTTTTTTTGACTGCATTTCACACCCAGTGGTAATTCAGCAAAAATATCAATTGTTACGCTGCGTTCACACCAAACGCGAATAGAGCGTCAAATTTGCGTCTACCTCGTCTAGTTTGCCGCTTGAACATTTTGAATGTATTCGCGTGTAGAAAGCAAGAGTTAGAAGCGAAATTGACGCACGTCTGAGGCGAAATCCCCTTCTTGTGGGAGGGGCAAGTGCTAGGCGGTTGTCTGTTTGTAAGATGGCTGATGTTGATCGAGCATTCGGGGCTTTTCCACTTTTTCCTGCACACGTCCTCTGAATAAACATATTATCTTGTTAGCAAAAAGTAGCTGTAGGCTATATTAGGGGGAAAATAGTTGTAAAAAACAGCGGAAAGGCAGTGGGTCGATAAACGTGTACGTAACTCAAAAGTTACATGCGTATTTACAACACACTCTTCCAAGCGAGGTCCTTTTTATTCTGAAGGTCTCGCGGCTCGAATGAGGCATTTAGCGCGGCAGACGCGAATTCGTGTCAAATGAGTAAATGCACAAAAGCACCATTCCCGCCAGACGCTAAATTTGTGTGAACTAGACGTGCGAATGAGGTGAATTGGCGTCTACCACGCCGCGCTAAACTCCTCATTCGCGCCGCGAGACCTCCAGACACACGTAAACCCGTCTTTACATTGACTTAACATTGAAATCATTCACGCCAGACACTCTATTCGCATTTGGTGTTGACGCAGCATTAAAGTTAATTTTTTTGTATTTTTATATTGTGTTCAGCATAGTGGGCTGCATTTGAATTGGTGACGTGCCGCATGCAGTCCCCGGGTTGAGAACAACTGCTCTAGTTGATGAGTAATATAATGTAGCGACTCAGTAGCAAAGCTATTTTGTTACTAAAGTTCGCAGTGGAGCATTGATGACAAGTTTCAGAGCTCATGATTGTTTATGTGTCTTCACAGCGTGATCCCTGCTCTCAGTGAGTTAAAGGGACAGTTCAACCAAAAATGAAATTTCTGTCATCATTTACTCACCCTCATGTTGTTACAAACCTGAAAGAGTTGCGTTCTTATGTTGAGCATAAAAGACATTTTAAAGAATGCTGGTAATCACACAGTTGGTGGTTCCTATTGACTTATTTCCTTACTATGGGAACCACCAACTGTTTGATTACCTGCATTCTTCAATTGAGTAAATGATGACAGAATTTTAATTTTTGGGTGAACTATTCCTTTAATACCTGGTGTAAATACAGTGAGTGTTACAAAATGTAATGTAAAATGTAATACTTCCCAGACAGCAAGCCAACATTGAATAAACATTGTTTTTCCATCTGAATCATCATTATGGTTGATATTGAAATTTCAATGCAAAATAAATGTTGAATCACCATTACCATATCGATGAAAACCTGATGTTATTAATGTTGATGGCAACAATATTGGAACAACATTGATCTATAGTTATCTTTATGATTGATTAAGCATTGATATTTGGTTACTGGGTGATCCCTGAATGTGTTGAAAAGTAATTGATTTATAGTGGACAGAGAAACGATGCGGTTGTTGAAAAGTCATCGAAATATAGTTGACCGGGAAATATGATTGAAAATGCATCGAAATATAGTTGACCGGGAAATATGATTGAAAATCCCTCGATTTTTGGTTGACCGGGAGATCAGCGGGTGGTATAACTTACCCAACGTACTAAACGGACACAGCTCGTTTGTGGACCCTTGGCACAAGCGTACAGGTAAGCTTGCTTAATATTCGATATGAACCCAGACAGCACAGGCACGCGGTGTGTTTTTATACAGTCTGTGGGCAGCTGAAGAGAGTGGCTCATTTTCAAATAATGTTACCGTTAACTTGTTTAGACAACGGTCACGGTAAATTAATGTTAAAGCCTTGCGTTTCCAGCAGTTTCTCGGAGGGAAAATGTAAAAGCGGTTTATTAAAGAGAAGTCCTGACTGCTTTATCGTCGTGTTTTTCACTCTTTTACAGGCTGCCAGAAAGAATCCGTCACTATAGTGAGTGATTATTGAATGAGGCTGTACATTATAAATGTAATGTTTTAACTCGAGATGTTTGTTTGTGTGAATGCTGTGTGTGCGCTGAGTTCTGCGCGAGCGGGGAGCAGAGTTGCCATGGAAACGGGGCGTCAACACAAAAACCGTTACTGGCAAGCGGTAATCTCCGTCTCTCGCTGAGGTTTACACTGTTTTAGGTAAGTTTAGTCGCTTAAATCATACAAATATGATATACAAATGTTCCTGACACGTTTCTTACTTGTTATTGCATATTTCAATTAAATTTATTTTATAGAAATGGTTTAATGTATTCGAAAAATCCGTTAGCGTCTTAGCAGTTTTCAGGTAACGTTAGGCTAACTCTATAGATTTACGTTAGCTCTTGTTGATGAAACTCTGGGCTTTAAATCAAATCTTCGTGTGTGTGTATGAGATATTTTGATGGCTCTGAATGTTTTGCTGTTGATTTGTCAGTGTATTTTTTTGGGAAAAGGCTGATTTACTGAATCGATGACGTCGCTTACACTGAGAGTGTAACGTTAATCGGCTGAAAACAAGTTCACATGAGTTTTGATATTTCATGATAAACAGATATTAATACAAATTGTTCTGTGATTTCAGGATGACAGAAAGAAACTCTACAGAACAAAGTGAAACTCCAAGATTTCTGAAAAGAAAATTGGTGAAATATATTCTGAAAAAGGCATATTAATGTATTTCATGAGCTTCTTCAGTTCACCTGTATTTCTAAGTCAGTATCTCCCTTCAGAAATGTTGCTGACGGGAGATACTGACTTAGAAATACAGGTGAACTCAAAAAGCTCATGAAATACTCATGAAAGAAGCTCATGAAATACATTAATATGCCTTTTTTCAGAATATATTTCACCAATTTTAAGAAGTCCCTGACATCAAAACGTAAGTCACACTCAACCTAAAATTAAAAATATAGATTCCGTTATTTTAAGATTATATTATTATTAGTATAATTTTTATATCACATATGTTATTGTTGTTATATATATTATTCTGTCGTTTATCTGCATTTTACCTCTGCTTTATCTTGTTTCCTTCTAATGAACCTGGAACTGCAGACTCAGTATTGTTATCTCTGTGTCAGATTGCTTGTTTTGTTCCTGGACTCTTCAGTGATGATGAGCAGAGTCTGAGTGAACCTGCTGTCAGACAGTGAGTACCCTGAGTACCCTGGGGTTTCAGTCAGGGCCTTCAGTAAGCAACTGAATCAAACAAAATCCTTAATGGTTAATAGTTACTAGTTAATATATTATTAGTCACTTATAAATCATTGAAATGTCAACATTGTACTATTATCTCAATAAACATTATAAATCATTTACAAAGCTTTCTGCACCCCCCAATCTAAGGTGTAAACTACTCATCAGTTGTACTCATCGGCTTTCATTTGCTTGTGGATGTTTGCATCCCAAATGATACAGCATTGTACTTGCACAAGTATTTTACTTCATTTTAATACCGCGCAACATATTAAGTAACTTCATTGCCCTTTGTCGAAATAGAGGTCGGGATCGTTGCGTCACGTCGCAATGCATTGTGGGAATCGCGGTACAGAAGTAGATGTACTGTATAGTAGGCATTAGGTAACGTTGGTCATTTGGTCATTAATTTTGATTATTTTTTGGAAAATGGTTCAGTATTGCTGTATTGTGAACTGCTGTAATCGGTTTCATGATCGACAGGGCAAACGCCTCGTGAATCATATTAGTTTTCAACATTTTCCTACTTGGAAAAAAAACACAAGGTGTCTGAAATCACCAAGAGGCGTCAGATGGCTTGGGTCGCCGCTGTACGGAGGGAAACCATCACCTTCGATAATATTATAATACATAGTTATGGTGAGACATGTTGTGTATGGTCTCTCTCTCTCTCTCACATACACACACACAAACACATTACGTTTTCTCTAGTTTTTGGCCAGTAAGGGAGTCAGTTTAGTGTCTGTATTTTTTGTTTAAACATTTTCTTTTGACCCAATCCTGAACTTAATTTGCTTTTTGATATTTTTGTGCTGACTGTATTTAACAAATTTGAACAACTTGTTTAAAAAAAATAAAAATAAACTGGAACGAACTTCAAAATAGGAAGTTAAGCGTCTTGTTTTGGTGAATGGTGGGTTGTGTCTGAGGTGAATGTTCGTCAATATTATACCGGATTACGGAACTACCGGAGGAAAACAGTGGATTTTTGCAAGTATGATAGGTGAGTAATTACTCCTGAAGTGTAACAAACCCGCATAGACAAGCTTCATAGCTCGCAGAATCTGATAAGTGTGTGTGTGTGTGTGTGTCACCACTGATGCTTGGTTAATGTTAACATTTCCTTAGTGAGAAAGATTGTTTTCTCCACGTTTAATTTGCAGATCCATTTATGATCTGCAGGTGAGCCTCCAGTGACTTTTTAAAAAGTGAAAGTGACATTTTTAAATTGATCGGAGGTGTAAGCGCTCACTCCACAGACCCGGTAGGAGAAATGATCAGGGAAACTGAGGCTTGGTAAACTTTCATGTGTTCATAGGGATCGATTCCGCCTACAACCTCTTTTTTTTTTTAAGTAGCGTTGTTTGGCTTCATTATTAAGTTTGTCCGTATAGGTATAGGCAACTTTTTTTTGTCACGTTCTATAACTTTTTCTGGAGACTGGCTATTATCTTATTACAAACCTGCTTTGCGATGCCTCTAAAATGGCCGCCGTTACCCACAATGCACCATTCCATGACGTCTACGCCCGAGCTCTATTGGTCTTTTCGCTCGCTTCATTTGGCTTGCTCAGCTAAATATGTCTGTAGGCGTGTGGTTGCGTGTGTCAATGCGCCCAGTTAACACACACGCACGTGCCTGAGGTGTCTGTCGTTGCTAGGCATCCATCAGCTGGGATCTCCGTTACAACAAGGACATTTCAGTAAAGGATTTCCACCACTGAAAAACCCTTGCTGTAACTCTGGTACAGGATTTATTTTCGAAGAAAAGTAAAACAAACCCTGCAGTGTTTTTGTGCACCCCGTTTTTCAAAAACAACGGGGAATTTCACCCCGAAGGAAGCTGATTGAGTCGGTTCTAGTCACATGACCTGGTGTGCTTGCTTTTTTTTCTTGGTGGAAGCTGTGCATTTGTTTAGCTAACAAATATTAAAAATGTATTCAAAATGGTGTACAATTGTTTAATTATGTCATCCTGGTTAGGGTTGGGCCGATAGACGATTCCATCGCCGATGGCTGATAGACATCACGATGCTGCGCCGGCAAACAGCGTCATGAGCTCCAGTATCTCGTGCGTGCATCCGTGGTTGCCCAGGCTTTGGGTTAAAGGTAATACTGTTGTAAGTAGTGTTCATTTTCTTGTACAGACCAATAATTTATTTTCATTAGATCTCAATGTGTCACCAGGAGCCACCGGTTTTTGGTCCTGTTGTTTTTTTCTCAAAAACCGGCAGCCGCTGACTTGCATTTAAGAATCACCAAGGGCAACGGTTTCACCTAAAAACCTTTACTGTTCTACTGCAAAAACCTTGGATGACCTGAGGGTGAGTAAATTAACAGCAAATTTTCATTTTGGGGTGAACCATCCCTTTAAATGCAGAGTAAATTTCCCTACATGCTCAGTAAAAGTAATCAGCCAATACACTGGTGACGGGAATGACGACGCCCAAAGCAGCAGAACTGTACAAATGCTGGACATCCACACACCGCACCACAGTATTATCAACTAGAGATTGACCAATAGTGGATTTTACCGATACTGATAGCTAGGTTGGACCACACTGGCCAATATACCAAATTTGTCAACCAATAGTTTTTAAAATGGATACTGAATGAAAACGAAAATAGAGCTTTACTATAAAAAAAAAAAATTAGTAAAAGTACTGAACCATACTTTGTAAATGAATAAAAATTTAATATTAATATTAATTATTATATTGATCATTAAAGTTATTTCATAGATTACCAATGTTAAAAAAAAAAAAAAACTTTAAAATGTAAAAAGGAAACCTATTAGTAATAGTAATGAACACACTCTAACAAGGAACAATACTTCTGCAGCTTTCCTTAATGTTACAAATGGACCCTTATTGTTAAGTATTACAATTTAATTTCAACAGTCATGCTTAAAGGGTTAGTTCACCCAGATAGCAAAATTATGTAATTAATAACTCACCCTCATGTTGTTTCAAACCCGTAAGACTTCCGTTTATCTTCAGAACACAGTTTAAGATATTTTAGATTTAGTCCAAGAGCTCTCAGTCCCTCCATTGAAGCTGTGTGTACGGTATACTGTCCATGTCCAGAAAGGTAAGAAAAACATCATCAAAGTAGTCCATGTGAAATCAGAGGGTCCGTTAGAATTTTTTGAAGCATCGAAAATACATTTTGGTCCAAAAATTGCAAAAACAACGACTTTATTTAGCATTGTCTTCTCTTCCGTGTCTGTTGTGAGAGAGTTCAAAACAAAGCAGTCTGGATATCCGGTTCGCGAAATAATCATTCAGTTCACCAAATCAAACTGAATCGTTTTAAACGGTTCGCATCTCTAATACGCGTTAATCCACAAATTACTTAAACTGTTAGCTTTTTTAATGTGGCTGACACTCCATCTGAGTTCAAACAAACCAATATCCCGGAGTAATTCATGTACTCAAACAGTACACTGACTGAACTGCTGTGAAGAGAGAACTGAAGATGAACAGCGAGCCGAGACAGATAAGAAGAATCGAGGAGCTGATGATACTGCGCATGTGTGATTCAGCGTGAAGCAGACTGACACACAGAGTGCCTGAACCGAACTGATTCTGTGCTAGTGTTATGAGCGCAGGTAAACCGAAGGCCATTACGTCGAGTGCAAAAGAACCGGTGAATCGTTTTCTTCAACCGGTTTATTGAATCGAACTGTCCGAAAGAACTACTGGTGATCCGAAAACCGATGCAACCGGTTCTTCACTTGTGAACGAGTCAGTCTATTGTTCGTTATCTGTCTCGGCTCTGTGTTCATCTTCAGTTCTCTCTTCATAGCAGTTCAGTCAGTGTACTGTTTGAGTTGGTTAACCAACGCAGTGCTGTATTCACTGAAATTGATTTTCATTTTACCAATATGTCAAAATCTGCCAAAAGTACTTCGTGGTTGTCTTCTATGTTATAAAGTTAGCAAAACCTCAGAGTCCAGTCTATTAGAGTCTTCCAGTCTTCATAATAGAAACATCTTGCGGCACGAATGTATCAATACAAATAAATATAACATCTCCAGTTATTTAGCTGAGCATCAATTGTACGTTAGTACAATAAGTTTAATTTAATAAGAGGCGATCTAGAGTTGAAATGTTTTATTTTTTATTATTTTTTTATCAAGTGATCAAAGTGTTTGTTGTCGCTGCGATCAGTGGCCCGGATGCTGTGTACAGTCTGCACTGTATAAGGTCTGCAATCGGACACGCGCTTCAATCCGTTGTGGAGACCAGACGGTCTATTCGTTCCGGTGAAATTACTAAACATAAATATACACAAACGTATCCCTGTCTGATATACAACAACTGATAAACATAATCAGTTTTGATAAATACATAAAAAAAAAAAACATACAAGTGTGGTTTAAAACCCAAACCCGGACCTCTGACACGCTAGGCAAAAGTTCTACCACTGAAACATTTGAGCTGACAAACAGATATATTGTAGCTTGATATTCACTATAGGAAGAAAGTGCAGCATAAAAAATAGCATATTTTAGCATTAAAATCTCTTACACATTTATGGTGATCTGAGAGGGCGGGGGAGTCCAGTTAATGGGGCGTAATTCATTAGCTTTAATGAGAATTTTATATTTTATAGGCCTACATTAAAGTGTATTTTGTTTCTTATATTTTACATTTATTTCTTGAATGCTACTATAACATCAACTGTAGCTGAAAAGAATAAACCACTGTATATTTAATTTGTATATTATGTTGTTTATATACTTTGTTTTTAGATTTTTAATAACAGATTGGTTACCGGAGTACAAAGTACAGTCACACTGTATGATTGTGAATTTTAATTGCTGTTTTTAACAGAGATTTTTGTCTTTTCTGTTCTTTTACAGATCACTATTGCACACCAAGTAAGCAAAACAACATTTTTGATTTCATTTTATTTTATTTCTGCAAACAACTTGCATCACTTGCAATTGGTTTTCCAGCCCAAAACCTCGTCAAAAACTGAATGCAACGGTTTTTATCTATGATTATTTTGTCAAAACATCTTTTGTCTATGGTAACTCTAATCTACATTAACTATTTAATTAGTATCCAGTTATTTATATTAAATTTGTGGTGTTAACAACTACTTCTGAACTAATAAAATAATAAACTAATTCATTTTTTTTGAGTCAATATACATCCATGAACAGGCAGTTTTGAAAAGTGCTTTGAATATAGGGGAAATATGATCTAGCCTACAACACTGCTGCTCCTACTGCACTACTGAATTAGTTCAAGTATATGTTCTGTTTAACTTAAATGCTATATTTTTTTTGCATTGTGATTTTATCTTCTCTTTTAGATACTCTTACTCAGCAGATGGGGACAGCTACCATCACCCAATTTACACCCAAAAGTGGCTGCGCTATGCGCCAGACCGGGGCAGGAGGGACTGGGCGACAACTTATGCAGGCATCAGATGACAGTGAAGTGTAAATAAAGAGTAGAGAGGCTAATAAACATTAATTTGATTTTAAATTGTATGGTGTGTTCTGTGTTTTATTCAAGATTTAAAACGTTCCATTAATTTTTAACATCCTGGCTGTAGATAAAGCAGGCTATTTAATTTATGGCATTACATTTAAAATTAACATTTAAAAACGATTGAAATTCCATTGAAATCACGTTGATCCTTAGTTCAGTTGAAATTTCAACATTGTTTCAATATTCCCGATAATTGAAATACCATTGAAATTCCGTTGATCTATGGACAGAATTTCAACATTGTTTCAATATTAAATCAGGGTGCAAAATGATGTTGAATCAACATCAGAGTTAGATGTTGATTCAATGACTTAACGTTGACAACAGAATGTTGATTCAACATAGTTTCAATGACTGTTTGCTATCTGGGTTACGAATGATCACACTGCAAATGTCAAGGTCCTTAAACGTTTTTTTCCCCTTCCTTCCCTTCATGCTATACTGCGACCAAACGCTGTTTACTCCTACTGTCCGCAATACCCTGCGGATGGCATCTCCAGGGGTTCTGCCTCCAAGGAGGCTCAAGTAATGGACCTGTAATAAAAAAAGCAATTATTACTTTGGGACAGTAATTGGTTGGTTATATGTTTATGTTTTGACTGGTTTATTTATGTTTATTCCACTCATATATTACAGGGTTTTCCAAAAGGCCTTAACCTCATTGAATAAACATGAGCATGGCACTTTTCAAAACCAAAAACTGGTGCGGCTGATTTAATATCACTGAATTCAGAAGGAAACGAACAGCCGCCACAAATACAGTGTAAGTCTGTATATGGTTGGTTATCAAAAACCAGTTCCAAATTTCCAATAACAGGGGCGTGTCTAGGGGGAGGCTGGGGGAGGCAGTGCCTCCCCTAGGATAAGCCCTGCTTCCCCGAGAAACGGACTGTCCCTCTGATGATACATGAACATTTAAAAGTGGATTGTTTTGTGCATATTTTTCAATCAGTAGCAGATGAGTCTGACCCAACAAAAATCCAGTTTGGCGCTGTTTGACAGTGCGTGCGCGCTTCAGGCTTACGGGCTCAGAAAAAGTGCATCATGTGAGAATAAAACGCCAATGAAATGTTTACCTGGCACAGAGCCTTAGAGCAGTGGCGTGTCCACAAGGGTGGCACAAATGAGCTTTGCCACTCCAGTTGCCACCCCAAAACAGCGTATGGGATCGAAGTGCACTGAGAGCGGAACATCGTGATTTTGACTGAAACAGGTTTTTTTTGAAAGTCGGAGAATTCTGCGACTTGCAACTACGACTTTGAGGCCCAACGCTAAAGTGCCCTCGCGGTCCCGTCTGCCCCGTCCTCAATTTCTGCCGAGGGTAGTATATTAATATTTTTGGTTGTGGACGATAAAAATGTCTCCACGATCTGCTTTTGAAGAAATATTGTTGCATTGTGCCGCAGCGCACATTCTATCAGCTGCAGTTCTGGCGCCACGGAATTATTATAATACATTAACATAAGTGTTAACTCAGCGGTAGAGTTACTCAAACAGGATGCTGCACTTATTCACAATTTTTTTTTTTTTTTTTTTTTTTTGCATCTGCTTTAAATCCTTACTGCTTATTTAAAAGTTTCATTCGTGTGCTTTTCTGACGTTCGGTTCTTCTAAGCACAATCAAAGTGCGGCACGAAAACGAAAAAGCCCTTCAAACTGTGCTTGATTTCTAAGTTATGTTCTGTGCTAATACTGTCGAAACACACAAGGTTCATGTATAGACTAAGTTGGATATGTCTAAAATGAAAGTAAACAACTGAAAGAGGATGCATGTCTGTATGCATGCAGGTCTTAAAGGGACAGTAGGCAGTACATGCTGCCGTGTGAATTAAAGGGATAGTTCACCCTAAAATGTAATTTCTGTCATTGTTTGTACACTCACATGTTGTCCAAAACCTATATTAACTTCTTTCTTGTGCTGAACACAAAAGAAGATATTTTGTAGAATCTGTGTTACCAAACGGTTTCTGGTTCACATTATCTTAGATAGTAGTAAAACATACTCTGGAAGTCACTGTGAACCAGCAAATGTTTGGTTTTCTTCAAAATAATGCTTATGTTTAGCAGAAGAAATAAACTCATTCAGGTTTTTTTCTTCACTATTAAAATTTTTGGGTGAATTATTCCTTTAATGTTAACAAAACACCAAACCCACAGAGAAAAATCACTCAATACTCTTGACTGAAAAAATAAAATAAAAATTAATACAGTTGCTTTAATAGGAATCAGTGTATATAGTGTTTTATTTTTATATTTGTTCATTATTTTTTTTTAATGCTCCTGCTAAATACATCTCTTGTACCTGAAAACAAAACACTTTATTTGTATAATATCTGTATTTTTAATGTGTATCTTTGTTCTCATTTTTTAATAACAAAGATAAAATAATTATAAAGATTTTTATTTTCACCCATGCACTTTGGCCTAAATATCCGCCATACTTTTTCATATTTTGTTACCTTAAAATGCTTTATAATAGGGAAATTAGTTTGGCTGTGATGCTCAAACAGCTTGCAAAACAGAAAAACCAACATGACAAAGAATCAGGATAAAATCATGATTTCTAAAAAAAAAAAAACCCCCAAAAAACAGACTTATTAGATTTTTATTATATCATCCACCCCCTGAGGGAGAACAAACCCATACAGACTCCACACCCCTGTAAAATAATAATAACATTTGCCTATGTCAAGCATCACTAATAATAAATAAAATTAAATAAACAATTAAAATAAAAATAAAACCATATTTAAAAATAGTTATGTTGCCTCTGCTAATGAGATCATAAATTCAATTCTTATAGTTTCACAAAAATATATTTTATTTCAACTCTCTAAGTCTCCTTACCCCCTGTAGCCTAATATGTTCCCTTTTTATCTAGGCCTACATGTTTACATTTATTCATTTAGCAGACACTTTTATCCAAAGCCACTAACAACCAGAGAATACCATTCAAATACTGTTCTCATACTGTTCAAATGAGCATATGCATTTTTTTTTTTTTACCTGGGGCCGCATTCACAAAGAAACTTAAGAGGCTAACTGGCGAATTTATGGTAGCACCTACGTCTGGAACAGCTTAGAAGAAACAAATTAATTTACATCTTGTCTATACAAACGTGACTTCAGATTCATTTTTAAAAAGCCTACTCGTGTAGCACGTCTTCTCACAAGCAAACACCTGTCACTCATCATCAGGCAGTCACTGTGATCTGTTCTATATATGAATCTGTGAATAATAATAATAATATCATCATCATATTATTAATGTTGACCGGGTTTAACTAACTTTTATGTGACAGCCCTATAGTTTAATAGGGGCCCTGTACCTATTTCTGGGTTCCTGGCTTAGAAAAAGATATGCACTAAAACAGATTGTGTGTAGTAGGCTATAGATTATTTTGCGCCGATTTTTTTCAGTTGTTTATGTTGCCCCCACAAAAAAGCCAAATGCCCCCACAAACATGACATCCTGATAACCCCTCTGTCCAAGAACCAGGTATACGATAAGATGGTTGCATTTCAATTCTACTTTACGATTCCTGCATCTACACTATTTTTATGTGCATTTTGATGTGATTTTAAAATAATTTAGGTGTGGAATGGAAAGAACTTGCGCCCTGTATATGCGCCGCGCACATGTCTGCAGTGCAGAAAACAGTGGTTGCAGTGTGTGTTCGTTCTCAAAACATTCCATGCATTTCCACTGCAGAAAAGTTTGTTCTGAGCTGGAACTGATCTCTTTCATAGTATTGATCAGTATGGTGAAAACTGCATCAATAAATCATCATTAACACGGATGTTTTTTGTCCTGTGAAGGTAAACAGATGAGAAAGAGGACACACGTGTAACAGTACAGATCTGCATGCAATTGGTGTTAAATAAACATCCTAATAAACACACTGTCTGTCGTTAATGTTAATCAATGGAACAAAAGGAAGTATTTCAACTTAAATTAAATCTATATTTTATTTATAAAAAGAAAACTGCATTTTTTAAACTTTCTGTACCTGATAATTTTGCTAATTAATTTGTTTGTTTCTATTTTATTAATAAATTTTTACTTGTCTTCGACACATTAATATTTGAAATTTTAATTTAAATTAATCTAGTTTTTGCTGTGGTATTTTTATTAAAAGCATAGGCAAAAGTTCCTCTTGCAAAGTTTTCTGTAGGCTGTTGATTTTCGTTGTTTGTAATTCAGCTGCAACAGAATGCTTTATAAGACAGAATAAATGTTTGACCATTCTTTTTGACTTAATTTTTTATATTAGATTTATTATCTCATTGGAACCAAAAGTAAAAATCAATAAGAAGATTAATTTGGATATCTGCTGTTAAACTTACTTAGTTTTTTTCTTCCATTCACTGTCTTTCATCCTCAAGCACAACTCCTCCAGTTCCTCTATGCTCTTACAAGGATTAAGAAAAAACTCAGAAATGTCGGTTGGCTGGGCAATACTTCTTAAAAGTGTTTCTATAGTTGAAAGCTTTTGGTCCATTTTGTCAAGTCGAATGAAGATGGCTCGTTCTAGTTTCTTCAACTCTGTGTTGTCTGAAATGTGAAGCTGACATGTTAACATGCAAAAAAGAAACAGGTCTACAGTTCCTGTTATAGACCACAAAGATAGAGATTGATAAAAACAACACATTTGTTACACATTGTATAAAACTGTACAGCATGACTTCTTTTATACATTGGAACAGTTTGTATAAAAATATTTAACACACAACAACATTGGTACTTTATGTGAATAAAGTTATTTCTGAAAGATCATGTGACACTGAAGACTGGAATAATAATGCTGAAAATTCAGCTTTGATCACAAGAATAAATTACATTTTGAAATACATCAAAACAAGAGTTTTTAAGTTTTTGAATTTAAAGTTCTAATATTATTTTACAATGTTACTTTTTTGGGGGGATCAGATAAATGCAACCTTGGTGAGCAGAAGAAACTTCTTTCAAAAACATTAAAGGGTTAGTTCACCCAAAATGATGTAATTAATAACTCACCCTTATACTGTTCCAAACATGTAAGGCCTGCTTTTATCTTCTGAACACAGTTTAAGATATTTTAGATTTAGTCTGAGAGCTCTCAGTCCCTCCATTGAAGCTGTGTGTACGGTATACTGTCCATGTCCAGAAAGGTAAGAAAAACATCATAGGAGGTCTTACATGTTTGGAACAGCATAAGGGTGAGTTATTAATGACATAATTTTCATTTTTGGGCGAACTAACCCTTTAACAAATCTTATTGGCCACAAATAGGGATGTTCATTTTAACTGGTTAACTGTTAACTGAGTGTTAATCATTTTGACCGATTAATGCAATCAGTTAAAAGGTTTAAAAAAGTAATCTATTTATTTTAAGTAATTTATCAAAATATTTAAAAGGTTTGCTCTAGGTTAAAATATGCTACACGTATTTTTAAAAAAAAATGTAGAGAAAAAAAGTTGTGTAGGCTATAAATCTATTATTTCATTAAAAAATAGACCTAATTTCAACACAAAATGTTTACAAACATTATAATAAATAATGTTAACATAGCTAGGCTATTTTAGTTCCCTTCAATCCTCAACAAATCCTTTCAATTATTTTTTAAGTATTTAAGTATTAATTAAGAATTTACATAAAAGAACAAAAATGTAAAATTTAAGAAGCTATAGCAATATAAACGTCAAGCGAAAACAAATTAATTTAGGCTAAAACAAAATTTAAAACAATGTTGGGTCTCTCATATGACACAGAATCAAATGTTTACATATTCGCAATGTATTTTAATGCAAAATTATTATTTATGATGTAATTTACTCCCATTCCAATATCGACATAAAATGTTTTACATAACATTATGGTGATACGGTGATAACACTGATCAGCACAGATTTTACTATATATTTAAACTGAGCAGTGTGCTTTTTTCTCAATATGTTTGGCTGACTGTATTATATTATGATAATGAACAGGCTGCATTGTCAAAGTAACAAAGCTTAAATGTGCATGCGGCGCCAGCGCAATAACTCAAATTGTGTACATATGCAATAAAATCTAATCTTTGTGCTTTTGTAAAATAAGCCTTTGTTACTTAAGCTTTCTATCATCTGGTTTCCTTTTCTGCAGCACACAAATGAACCAAAACTCTGCATACTAGGCTACTTGTTGCACATTCTTTCATTAATTTTGTTAAATTAAGTAAAAATCTATTTCTAGTTTTCTAGTTACTGTCAGATCATTAATAAAAATGTTAATCAAATAGTAACTAAGTGTCACATTACTACATGTGTAAAATTATATAATCATTTGAATATCCCACCTTCATGTTGCGTTTCCCTGTTAGACACTGTGGGTGCTGGTTCTTAAGGCACTTAGAAAACCTGAAAAACAAAATTCCAAAAAGGTGTCTTCTGGCAATTGTATAGGGATGTTTTTTTTTTTTTTTTTTTTTTTTTTTTATATAAATGGTGGTGCGGCACTCACTTTGTTGAGTGGTGCCACAGCTTGGAGTATTTACTGACGTGAAAGTAAAGTGAAAAAATAACAGTAATGACAATGCTGTATTATCAAAGGTTTCTCTTCTCTGAATGTGTTTGATAACAAGAAAGAGCAAGTAAACTCACACTTTGTTCTTCAAAATATTCTGTTCTTGGGGTAACTGAAACAAAATGTAAAACTTTAAATAAATGTGACCCTCTCTGTGAAATCCAGGCTAAACAATGTTACATATTCACAGAATGTTATTTAGCTTATGAAGGGTGATTTTTTATATAGAAATCAGTAAATCATAAAAGAAAAAAAAATGACTTTAGCTGTGTTTTCACAGCCAAGATCACAAATATTTCTATGAACACTGAGCATAGTGATGTAATGATGTAAATAAAATATGTAAAAAATATGTGTTACTCACATTTTGGTGTGCTGACAATGCGTGTCTTTGGTGGTGGTGAGTCTTCATCATCACCTAGTTAACAGTATATAATGGTAATGTCAAAACATCTCATACCAGTAAATTGCCCAACCCTCTATAATGCAAGTAAAATATTTGTTTTGATTTAACATTTTCAGTGGTGAGTTAAAAATATTCCAGCGGTCTCCCCAGAGTGAGTTTTTTTAAGACGACCATTATTTTAGAACATTACCCTTGAAGTTGCCATGGTGACGCGTCAGGTTTGTCATGTGACACACCGCGTCTACAATAACACTGAGTGACAGAGGGATCGCTTTTATTTTGTTTTTCCTTTTTTTATTTAAAATATTCATGAACCTGCATACCATGTCATGAATAATCTGATAGTCCATTTGATAAATATGTGTAAATGAGTGTGTTTTGTCATTTAAAAACCTTTCTAAATGAGCTTGATCGTGATCTGTAACGTGAGATGGGCACTGCCATGTTTGTTTGCGCTGCTGATCAGAGAATCAGTCGGATTCACAGCATGTGAATTCATCAATTTCTCCCAAAACACAAGTAATAAGTGGCAGGTGAACTGGGTGATGAACTTTATATTTACTTACACTATGTGTATCTGATATCAATAAAACACATCTGCAGATTAAATTTGAATGTATTGTTATTGTTGCTTCCATAGACATATGCTTGTATTTTTCAAACTCTAAAAGTATTGTTTTACTAGTATTTCTGTGCATTTAAATGTCTTAAACCTAAAATATGCATTATGTGATTAATAACACTGCATAGTTGTGATAATATGACAAGAGCAGGGCACATCTCTCTCTGGCTCAGTGCCAGACAACGTGCAAAAACAGTTTGTTTGGCAGTTATGTGACGTCACCGTTCAGTGTTCCAAAGTTCCAAATCCCATAAGTGGGACCATACTCCCAGGGACACGGAAATAAGAATCCCATATGTAAAACCGAACCTCTCAAAAGGTTAAAGGACAGAAGCTATAGCTAACATGAAAAGAATAGAAAAAAATAACTATTGTTTATTTAATTTTAACTTGTTAAAAACTAACCAAAATTTTGCTAATAATTTCTGCACAGGAGAGACTTGGTGTCTTTTCCAAACAAAGGAATTATATTGGTATTGGCCAAATCAGTTGAAAAATAACAGCATATCATGCATTCCTAATATTTTCACTCGCTGAACACTCTGATTGAGCACTTGAGAATTTCACACGATCTGTACTATTTCAATTGAGCTCAAAGGATTTTTTTTTCTTTGACAAAATACACTATTCAACATGCTGCCCAGTGCTGTCCTTCAAACAGACATGACAACTGAACGCAATAAACATACTGTATGGTGAATATACGGGTGCTTCTCAAAATTAGAATGCCATGGAAAAGTTCATTTCAGTAATTCAACTCAAATTGTGAAACTTGTGAATTAAATAAATTCAAAGCACTCAGATTGAACTAGTTTAAGTCTTTGGTTCTTTTAATTGTGATGATTTTGGCTCACATTTAACAAAAACATACCAATTCACTATCTCAACAAAACAGAATATGGTGACATGCCGACCAGCTAATCAATCCAAAACACCTGCAAAGGTTTCCTGAGCTTTCAAAATTGTCTCTCAATTTGGTTTATTGGACTACACAATCATGGGGAAAACTGCTGATCTGACAGTTGTCCAGAAGTCAATCATTGACACCCTTCACAAGGAGGGTAAAACACAAACATTCATTGCCAAGGAAGCTGACTGTTCACAGAGTGCTGTATCCAAGCATGTTAGCAGAAAGTTGATTGGAAAGAAAAACTGGGGGAAAAAAAGACTGCAGCCTTATGAGGATTGTCAAGCAATATCGATTCAAGAATTCGAGTGAACTTTACAAGAAAAGGATTGCGGTTGGGGTCAAGGCATCAAGAGCCACCACACACAGAAGTGCCAAGGAATTTGGCTACTGTAGTCATATTCCTCTTGTTGTCCAGGACAGAGTTGTCGTCCTCTTGTGGAGACCAGGACAACTAGAGCCCCAGATACAGATCCCCTGTAAAGACCTTGTCTCAGAGGAGCACCAGGACAAGACCACAGGAAACAGATGATTCTTCTGCACAATCTGACTTTGCTGCAGTCTGGAATTGAACTACTGGTTTCGTCTGGTCAGAGGAGAACTGGCCCCCAACTGAGCCTGGTTTCTCCCAAGGTTTTTTTCTCCATTCTGTCACCGATGGAGTTTCGGTTCCTTGCCGCTGTCACCTCTGGCTTGCTTAGTTGGGGTCACTTCATCTACAGCGATATCATTGACTTGATTGCAAATAAATGCACAGACACTATTTAAACTGAACAGAGATGACATCACTGAATTCAATGATGAACTGCCTTTAACTATAATTTTGCATTATTGACAGACTGCTTTCCTAATGAATGTTGTTCAGTTGCTTTGACGCAATGTATTTTGTAAGTGCTATATAAATAAAGGTGACTCAACTTGTTAAGCCACTCCTGTACCACAGACAACGTCAGAGGCGTCTTACCTGGGCTAAAGAAAAGAAGAACTGGACTGTTGCCCAGAGGTTCAAAGTCCTCTTTTCAGATGAGAGCAAGTTTTGTATTTCATTTGGAAACCAGGGTCCTAGAGTCTGGAGGAAGGGTGGAGAAGCTCATGATTTGGGGTGCAATGTCATCTGCTGGTGTTGGTCCATTATGTTTTTTGAAAACCAAAGTCTCTGCATCTGTTTACCAAGAAATTTTGGAGCACTTCATGCTTCCTTCTGCTCATCAGCTTTTTGAAGATGCTGATTTTATTTTCCAACAGTATTTGGCACCTGCCCACACTGCCAAAAGCACCAAAAGTTGGTTAAATGTCCATGGTGTTGGTGTGCTTGACTGGCCAGCAAACTCACCAGACCTAAACCCCAGAGAAAATCTATGGGCTATTGTCAAGAAGGAAATGAGAAACAAGAGACCCAAAAAATGCAGATGAGCTGAAGGCCACTGTCAAAAATCCCTGGGCTTTCATACCACCTCAGCAGAGCCACAAACTGATCACCTCCATGCCACACTAAATTAAAGCAGTAATTAAAGGCCAAAAGTTCACTAAAAATGACTTTTTAAAAAAAAAATTGGTCTTATGAAGTATTTAAATTTATTGAGATAGTGAATTCGTGGACTTTTGTTAAATGTGAGCCAAAATCATCACAATCAAAAGAACCAAAGACCTAAACTACTTCAGCCTGTGTGCATTTAATTTATTTAATACTCAAGTTTCACAATTTGAGTTGAATTACTGAAATAAATGAACTTTTCCACAACATTTTAATTTATGGAGAAGCACCTATATATATCCATGCTTTACAATAAGTGTAAAAAGAGTTAAAAAGCACATTAAATGGAGAGTTTAAATAGAAAAATGGACATGGACAAAGGACAGTTTAAATACCTGCAATAAAAGTGGAGATAATAATGAAGCAAAGTAGCGGAAGTTTCCTGTGCACGGTGGGCAGACACAACTAATCGATAATGACATTAATTGTTGATTATGTTCATTATCAGTTATTATCAATTTTATTGACTAGTTGTTGCAGCCACGTTAAGTATATAAAATTTACAGAAAAAGTATTTACCACTATCCAGCTGTCTCCTATATCGCGCTGGAGGTCTTACTGGTCTCCGTGTAGGCTCCTCAGTCTGGCTGGTTGGCCTTCAGTCTGGCTTCCTCATAGCTATCTGTAAGGAACATGGCAGATTTTTTTAATCGGTAAGAGAACAGTATTAAAGGATTAGTTCACTTCCAGAATAAAATGTTCCTGATTATTTACTCAACCCCATGCCATCAAAGAAGTGCATGTTTGTCATTCTTGGTCAAATTAATTTTGGCAGGAACTAATTTGTTTTCTTTTTTTAAAAGCCGTTTATCACGTTTTGGAACCAAATTCTTCAAATGCTCTTCTTGTTTAGCTTTGCAATGTCCATGCATACTCTGTGCACTCTGTCTCAAAATAGTTAGTGTAGATTTAAAAGCTCCCACCTCATTTTGAAGAGGTGGGAGTTTTTTGACCTACCCTAACTCTTTTGAGCTGGAGTACTCAGAGCACGCATGCGCACTCGCAGGCCCAGATAAGATAATTGGAGGTAATAAAGTATATATAAAGTATATATATATATATATATATATATATATATATATATATATATATATATATATATATATATATATATATATTAACCTTCAGTCCATTTAGCACAATTGAAGTCTACTATATGGAGAACAATCCTTGAATGTTTTCCTCAAAATAAATAATTTTTTTGCAACTCGAGAAAGAAAAACATGAAAATCCCGGACGGCCTGGGGGTGAGAAAAGTATCAGGGAATTTTTATTTGGAAAAGAACTTATCTTATAACCATGTATGTAACAAATATAAAACTTAAATACATCCTAAATACCTGCATACACCAGAACCAGTGAAACATGTTTTGACCAGAGGGTAGTGTCTGGATTGTCTCTCCTTTTTGCTTTAGCAGTAAAGTTCTTTCTTGGCCAGTAGCAATATACCCTGTTAACACCAGATATTCATGTCAACCCTCTATAATAGACATTAACTGAAAAAAAGATGGGTTTAGTAAAGGTTGGTAACACAAACAGCAGCATTTATCTCCCTTTTTTTTTTTTTTTTTTTTTTTTTTTTTTTTATATCATGCAAAACAATCGTGCTTCCTTTGTGTTTAGCCAAACAAATTTATAAAGGTTTGGAACAACTTGAGGATAAGTAAATGATGACAGAATTTTCATTTTTGGGTGAACTATATCTTTCAGATATATTAGTAATTGAAAATACCTCTGTTGTTTTTTCAAGCCAGTTAGAAGGAACAACGTCAACTGTGTTGTCTTCGGGGAATTTAATCACTGCGTATCTCTGAAAGAAAAGGATACTGAGGGTTTGGAGCCAAAGGGGCATAAGTGATCTGCACTTTAAACCCCTTTGGCTCCAAACCCTTGATAAGTGAGATACTGCACAAAAAAACTAACATATACAAGTATATACACAAGTATTTAGCTCAGTGTCCATTCACTTGCAGAATAAGTTTTCTGATAATTTACTGACTCTCATGTCATCCAAGATGCTTATGTCTTTCTTTCGTCAGTCGAAAATAAATTAGGTTTTTTGAGGTTAACATTCCAGAATTTTTCTCCATGTAATGGATTTCCATGGTGACCACCTCTTTGAAGGTTAAAATTGCAGTTTTAATGCATTTTCCAAGGGATCGAAATGACCCCAGTTGATAATGATCTTATCTAACAAAACAATCAGTAAATTTCTATAAAAAAAGAAAGAATATTTAAACACTTTTTAACCACAAATGCTCAGCTAAAATTTTCTCTGCGATGCATGTCTAAAATGGTAAAATGGTAAAATGGTAAAATGCGATGTAGGCGGAAGTACCCGACCCAGTGTTTACAAAAAAAAAAAAAAAAGGCTAATGACCTTTACAATATAGGTAAAACAATGTTGGATGATCTTAAAGTTGGAGGAGAAAATAAGACAGTTTTTATCCGAAGTACACACACAAAGAACAAACCGCACATGACCTTTCCAACAGGATTACGTAATGTGTGAAGATTTATCTCATCGCAGAGCTAGAGCAACCAGAGCTTCTGTGGTTAAAAAGTATATAAATACGATTGGCTGTTTTGCTGGATATCACCCTTATTCCTCACCTGGGATTCTGTAGACATTTGAAGCTGCATTGAAACTGCAATTGTAATCTTAAAATGGTTGGCCACCATTGAAGTCCATATGGAGATAAATCCTGGAATGTTTTCATTAAAAACCTTAATTTTTTTCGACTGAAGAAAGACAAACATCAAAAAAACCTGGTGGTGAGTAAATTATCATTTCAGGCAAAAGATTCCTGAACAATATTGTGAAAATAGCAGTTATTTGCTGATACTGAATGTAAAATCTGAATTCAGCTGTATCGATCTAATGTGTAAAAGGTGGTGAAAAAGAGATTTAGATAACTGCTTAAAATGAATGGAGCACTGTAAGGACAATCTTGACATCATCTTTTGCATCAATTAAAATCGCCTTTCTGACCAGTAGCCTTTGAAACAATTGTTTCATTCTGGTGTGACTCACTTGGGCCTTGTAAACACCAATTAACCTGGAGTCACAAGGGTGCATGAAAAGAGGTTCAAGGTTGTCATACACACGACAAAGCACCACTCTACCTACCTCTGCTACAGAAACTACCTCACAACACTGTAAGTCACTGAGAACAAAGACATTGTTCGGTTTTTGTGCTTTCACCATAGCTGCAGGCTTGTTGTTCAGTTCCTCTCTGTATTTGTCAATTTCACCTAGACGTTTTATAATTTGTGACAGAGGGTTTCTACCTGAGCGTACTAACCTCTTCAGCTGGTGCAGGTAGTTTTCAAAGGGAAAACTGCTACACTCATCTAGCCCACAGTACACATGTGCATCAGAAGCAAGCTGAACCATAGAGTGCACATTGTACACAAGGAACTCATCCCTGTACAACTTTCTGCCTTCCTCTACAAAGTGAACCAACAGATCTGATGCAAAAGAGCTGTACTGTTTCACTAGTCGTGGACACACTAGGATGGCCAACGCGACACTGAACAGCATGAAATGTTCGTAAAGTTCATCAGAGAGAACACCTTTCAGCACAATTTTGCCTGTGTAAAGCGCAAACTGTCGCAGTTCAGTAGCTTTCCACCGGTCAATGTCTTCTAGGCCACGTGGCTTCCTTGCAAACAGGTCTGGCATGAATGGTCTCAAACCAAGAAGCCTGTAACTGATCTCCTTTACTTGGCCAAAAGATAATCTGGTTCTAAGTGTTCTACGCAACCACAAAACAAGCAGTTTTCGCATTACTCCAAGACAGCACTGATGCATGTAATCAGCAGGAAATTGCTGTCTCCTGTCTATTTGGAGCATGCAAAAATGAGACACTCCAGATGAGTGGTGGTGCTCCTCCTGAAGCTGTTCACAGAAAGACGAAACAGTCACCAACATACCAAGCCAGACTCCATCTCCACTTCTGTCTCCCTATGAATGAGAATAAAAAGACAATTGTAAACATAGTGCTCTGTTAATATATAGTGTTTCCCACAGTCTTACACACAGTATTTGTGGCAGCACTCCCCCGCCCCCATATATGCATAGCAAATAAATTTTCTGCCAGCAGGAGGCCCTTTTTGTGCGTATACTATTCGATGTGATTGTTGAACTCGAAAGCACAAAAGGCACAAAAACATTATAAGAGCATCAAAACTTTTCTGAAGTAGTTTCATAGTTCAATGTGAGGTACAGATTAATATTAAGTCCTTAAATTCAAATTCACATAAACTCTTCTTTCTGCTGTGGCTGTCTGTCATCCTCCATTCAGCAATCAAACTGTGTGTCGTTTAACAGGTTCTTCTTAGTGAACCACTTGAACCAGTTGACCAAATCAGACTGAATTGTTTAAAATGGTTCGCATCTACAATAAGCATTAATTCACAAATTACTTAAATTATTCACTTTTTAACATGGCTGACACTCCCTCTGAGTCAAAATAAATCAATATCCTGGAGTAATTAATTTACTCAAACAGTACACTGACTGAACTGCTGTGAAGAGAGAACTGAAGATGAAAACCAGCTTGTGTGTTGTACTGAGGGCTCGGAGGACTGCGCAGCCTGCACACACTGTAACTCCGTGTTGTTTCAAGCTCACCATTCTGCGCATAAGGGCGGACGCACACGGTGCGATTTTTGCTGCCGTACGAGTTCGCATGCGATTTTTTTGCAATCGTGTGGAAATCGCGTATGCTCGTATGGTCTCATTTGGTGTTCATTTATCTGAAGTTGACCAATCACGAACTAGGAAAACCACAGAAGAAGAAAGACGAAGACGGCAGCGCCACGGCGAATGTGGACCAGGAGGATAAACACGCTGAAGTCTGACAGGAACAGCGAGCGTTGTATGATGTTTCTAGCAACATGTACCATGCTTTTTAGTTCTCTCTCTCTCTCACACACACACACACGCATATGTAGTTTACAGGGATTCTCCATAGACATAACTGGTATTCTGTATATCCCCATACACTACCTATATCCATCACGGAAAATGCATGTTTAAAATTTCTATTAAGTACCGTATAGTATTTTTTAAAGCCATTTGGTTTACGAGGGCACAGGAATTGTCCTCACAAACCATGTTTACATTGTAATACCTATTTCAGATATTTATAAACCATATACAAGAACACACACACACAGGGTGACAAAACGTCACGGTTTCCTATTGCTGAAAAATAACCTGTACGTGTAGGAAACAGTCACGGCTCGTATTAATATTTGATATGCATTTATGAGAGAGGGAGAGCAGTTATATTAGGCGAGTTCAACTTGAAGCAGCGCTGCACAGAATGATCACCTGTATGACATCAAAGTACCGCGAGAGCGATTCGAATGCATTGGATATGTGTGCTCTCTATCGCTCTTGCGGTACTTTAATGTCATAAAGTGATCCTTCTGTGCGTGCAGCGGTGCTCCAAGTCAAACGTGTCTATCAACTTTGTGCGATTACTTCTGGAATTCGCAGGTAGTAAAGTCGTGTCGTATATCATCTCGTCTGTACGATTTTCAGATAAACTCACTCGTGCCATGTGCGTGGAAATACGATCTTCCGACCATCCGAATTCGCACCGTGTACGCCCGCCCTCTATTAGGCTGCTTTAAGTATTATAATATAATTATATTTTCTGCACAATCAAAGATTATTAATAGTCTTTATTGTTCTGTCCTCTCTTTGATATGTTGCTGCCTTTATTACTGTGCTTAATTATATTTTAGGCCATCCTTAGAAATATTCTTGTTTGCCGTAACCTGACCGACCTTGTCAGTTTAGGACCGACTCAAATGTTTATTTATTTTTGTTGCTTTTAAGACCGACCATTTTTATTTTATTTTTTTTTACTCTTCAAACAACTAATACAAAAGCAATAAAATAATATTTGTTATATTTTAGTAAGTATTGTAAATATATAAATTTGCTATGCCTACATACAAACGAAGACTACATTTAAAAAAAACTAAACAAAAAAACGTAACGTCATCTATGTTTACACGGATGTCACACTATGGCCTGTGCGTTCGCTCGTTATCTGGCTCGGCTCGGTGTTCATTCATCTTCAGTTCTCTCTTCACAGCAGTTTAGTCAGTCTACTGTTTGAGTACATGAATTACTTCAGGATATTGGTTTGTTTTAACTCAGAGGGACTGTTAGCCACATTAAAAAAGTTAACAGTTTAAGTCATTTGTGGATTAATGCGTATTAGAAACGAGAACCGTTTAAAACGATTCAGTTCAATTTGGTGAACTGGTTCAAAAAGATCCGGTTACATCGAAATATTCGTTCACCAACCGGATATCACAAACTGCTTTGTTTTGAACTCTCTCTCACAAAAGACACGGAAGAGAAGACAATGCTGAATAAATTCGTAGTTTTTACTATTTTTGGACCAAAATGTATTTTCAATGCTTCAAAATATTCTAACTGACCCTCTGATGTCACATGGACTACTCTGATGATGTTTTTCTTACCTTTCTGGACATGGACAGTATACCGTACACACAGCTTCAATGGAGGGACTGAGAGCTCTCGGACTAAATCTAAAATATCTTAAACTGTGTTCTGAAGATAAACGGAGGTCTTACATGTTTGGAACAGCATAAGAATGAGTTATTAATGACATAATTTTCATTTTTTTGTGAACTAACCCTTTAAGGCCCCACGAGAAACAATTACCGTACCTAAGGGCCGGTCACAGGATAAATGAAGACTTGAACCTGAACCTGGAGACTTGGCTGACACAATTTTTGTGTCAGAGCACAGCGCTCAGTTCCTTGTTAATTAAAGCTTAATTTTACTGAATAAAACTTATCTTGTTAACATTATCTACATTTTATTTTGTCATTCATGCATGACATTAATTATTAAAAAGTGTTAAGTAACATTACTCGTATATATTTACATAATGCAATGATATAAACCAGGAGTGTCAAACTCCAGAGACCTGCAGAGTTTAGATTCAGCCCTAATAAACATCTGATCCAACTAATGAAGTCCTTCAGGCTTATTTTAAAACTATATGGTATGAGTGTTGGAGAAGGGTTGGAACAAAACTTTACAGGGCTTCTGGCCCTCTGAGTTTGACACCCTTGATATAAATGAAATAGCATAATTTCTAACGTTGATAAGTTTTCGATGTCATGATATCAACACACCAGCTCCCCTAATTCTAATTAATATTCACATTATAAAAAATATATAGCATTAAAGTTACACAGCTAAGTTAATCTCTAACGCAAAGTTACATGACGCCTCATGAAATGGCGCGAAGGCAAGTCCTGATAAATTAACATCGGATGACTCAGGATAACAATAATAGCATAGACGATTTTCAATATGCCATACCTTTAGATTGGTATCCAAAGACAAAAAGCATCGAAGTATTCAAAGATATTTGTTTTAAAGACAAAATCAGCTGCCTATTATCAAGTAACGTTAATCAAGCCACCGCGAACCCTCACAAAATGGCAAATCCGAGGCAGTTTCATATGGCCTGTCAGTCAGCAGTCAGTGATCTCTCTAACTTCGTTGAAAAAATACAATTTGCGTGACTGGTTTGTCTGTGTCCGGCTATGAAAAAAAAATTATATATATATATATATATATATATATATATATATATATATATATATACAGACACATAACTTACATAAAAGTACATATTTTTTTACATACACAGTAACGTTACACTGCATATAACGTTAACTCTTGTCTTTGATTACTTTGATGTAATGGTGCTTTAGCTCCTTGCTTCTGCCTAATAACACTCATTATGATAGTTAAGCTGGTTAATCTTCACAAAAAAGGCTTTAAATAGGAAAAAAGAAGTTCGAATGCTTACCTGCTATTTTCCAGCCGTCCGTTGTGATCCCGTGAAAGAGTGAGCAGTGGATGAGGGAGCGGACGTTACTGACTGAAATTTGCGCTGGTTTTTTGAAAAACAACCAGATAATATTTTGTCTCGAGTAAAATTAATTTCTTTAAAAGGACTAAACTATGCTTAATATGAAATATATTAATGTATTTATTGTATTATATTTTCTTTTATTAAAATATTTATATAAAAATAAAATGTTTAGGCTAATTAGTTAAGAAAGACATAAAGCATAACATATTAGTCCTATGTGATACAAAAATAACTTATTAAATTTTTTTTTTTTACAAATCATGAATTAAGCTCATATTTCTTTTATTTTATTTTTATATTTAATATTCATATTTTATGATCAGTCATTTAGAAGTAATAATCATAGACTGTAAAGATTTCTGCTAAACCTAATTAGCTTTTGAGTTCACATATTCTGAGTTGAAATATTTATGATATGAAATATGAAATTTTTTAAAAAGTTTTTTTTTCTGCAGATGTTTTACATGACATTCACTTACGCCAATTAAGAGACTTCAATAAATTATAAAAGATATGTAATTAATAATTATATATATAAATGTACATATAACATAATTATATATATATATGAATGCCAAGAGTGTGCAAAGCAGTAATCAAAGCAAAAGGTGGCTACTTTGAAGAACCTAGAATATGACATATTTTCAGTTGTTTCACACTTTTTTATGTATATAATTCCATATATAGTTCCACATGTGTTAATTCATAGTTTTGATGCCTTCAGTGTGAATCTACAATTTTCATAGTCATGAAAATAAAGAAAACTCTTTGAATGAGAAGGTGTGTCCAAACTTTTGGTCTGTGGTCTGTTTTCTGGCAAAATTATAAGAACATTCATCAAGCGCAAATAACGTCCTGAAGATGTTCCGAGAACATTGTTCTGAGAACGTTTGTTCTCGACCTTTAAAGAACATTCATCAAGTGCGATTAACGTCCTGAAGACGTTCCGAGAACGTTGTTCTTAGAATGTTTTCTAGCAATATTTTAAGAACATTCATCAAGCGCAAATAACATCCTGAAGATGTTCCGAGAACGTTGTTTTAGAACGTTTTCTAGCAACATTTTCTAGCAACATTATGAGAACATTCATCAAGCGCAAATAACGTCCTGAAGACATTCCGAGAACGTTATTATTAGAACGTTTTCTAGCAACATTATAAGAACATTCATCAAGCGCAAATAACATCCTGAAGATGTTCCGAGAACATTGTTCTGAGAACGTTTGTTCTCGACCTTTAAAGAACATTCATCAAGCGCAAATAACGTCTTGAAGACGTTCCGAGAACGTTGTTCTTAGAATGTTTTCTAGCAATATTTTAAGAACATTCATCAAGCGCAAATAACATCCTGAAGATGTTCCGAGAACGTTGTTTTAGAACGTTTTCTAGCAACATTATGAGAACATTCATCAAGCGCAAATAACGTCCTGAAGACATTCCGAGAACGTTATTATTAGAACGTTTTCTAGCAACATTATAAGAACATTCATCAAGCGCAAATAACATCCTGAAGATGTTCCGAGAACATTGTTCTGAGAACGTTTGTTCTCGACCTTTAAAGAACATTCATCAAGTGCAATTAACGTCCTGAAGACGTTCCGAGAACGTTGTTCTTAGAATGTTTTCTAGCAATATTTTAAGAACATTGTTCTGAGAACGTTTATTCTCAACCTTTAAAGAACATTCATCAAGCGCAAATAACGTCCTGAAGACGTTCAGAGTACGTTTTTCTGAGAACGTTTATTCTCAACCTTTAAAGAACATTCATCAAGCGCAAATAACGTCCTGAAGACGTTCAGAGTACGTTTTTCTGAGAATGTTTATTCTCAACCTTTAAAGAACATTCATCAAGCGCAAATAACGTCCTGAAGACATTCCAAGAAAGTTATTATTAGAACGTTTTCTAGCAACATTATAAGAACATTCATCAAGCGCAAATAACATCCTGAAGATGTTCCGAGAACATTGTTCTGAGAACGTTTGTGCTCGACCTTTAAAGAACATTCATCAAGCGCAAATAACGTCTTGAAGATGTTCTGAGAACGTTGTTCTTAGAATGTTTTCTAGCAACATTATAAGAACATTCATCAAGTGCAAATAACGTCCTGAAGATATTCAGAGAACGTTGTTATTAGAACGTTTTCTAGCGACCTTACAAGAACATTATTAACGTTATGAGAACGTTTCAAAAACATTATTTTAATAACGTTTTGTACTAACATTTACAGAACTTTTAAAGAATATTAGTGAATGTTCTGGGAACGTTCCCTGTTAGCTGGGTATCAGGTACTAGGGGTGCTCCAATCACGATCGGCCGATCGTTATGCGCATCTCGTCAGTAAAGCCGGTTTTCTAATCAACGGTTAATTCAATCAGGTGCGTGATTTCACATAGAGCAGCTGTTACTACACAGAGCCGTTGCTGATGCTTTATTGGGTGGTTGCTCTGCACGCTTAGTAAACAAACTACAGCTAGTCCAAAATGCAGCAGCAAGAGTTCTTACTAGAACCAGGAAGTATGACCATATTAGCCCGGTCCTGTCATTGCTGCACTGGCTCCCTATCAAACATCGTATAGATTTTAAAATATTGCTTTATTACTTATAAAGCCCTGAATGGTTTAGCACCTCAGTATTTGAATGAGCTCCTTTTACATTATACTCCTCTACGTCCGCTACGTTCTCAAAACTCAGGCAATTTGATAATACCTAGAATATCCAAATCAACTGCGGGCGGCAGATCCTTTTCCTATTTGGCGCCTAAACTCTGGAATAACCTACCTAACATTGTTCGGGAGGCAGACACACTCTTGCAGTTTAAATCTAGATTAAAGACCCATCTCTTTAACCTGGCATACACATAACATACTAATATGCTTTTAATATCCAAATCCGTTGAAGGATTTTTAGGCTGCATTAATTAGGTAAACCGGAACCGGAAACACTTCACATAACATGTACCTTCTACATCATTAGAAGAATGGCATCTACGCTAATATTTGTCTGTTTCTCTCTTGTTCCGAGGTCACCGTAGCCATCAGATCCAGTCTGTATCCAGATCAGAGGGTCACTGCAGTCGCCCGGACCCAGTACGTATCCAGACCAGATGGTGGATCAGCACCTAGAAAGGACCTCTACTGCCCTGAAAGACAGCGGAGACCAGGACAACTAGAGCCCCAGATACAGATCCCCTGTAAAGACCTTGTCTCAGAGGAGCACCAGGACAAGACCACAGGAAACAGATGATTCTTCTGCACAATCTGACTTTGCTGCAGTCTGGAATTGAACTACTGGTTTCGTCTGGTCAGAGGAGAACTGACCCCCAACTGAGCCTGGTTTCTCCCAAGGTTTTTTTCTCCATTCTGTCACCGATGGAGTTTCGGTTCCTTGCCGCTGTCGACTCTGGCTTGCTTAGTTGGGGTCACTTCGTCTACAGCGATATCATTGACTTGATTGCAAATAAATGCACAAACACTATTTAAACTGAACAGAGATGACATCACTGAATTCAATGATGAACTGCCTCTCACTATCATTTTGCATTATTGACACACTGTTTTCCAAATGAATGTTGTTCAGTGCTTTGACGCAATGTATTTTGTTTAAAGCACTATATAAATAAAGGTGATTGATTGATTGATTATGGAGTACAAGTAGTACACGGGTGGTGTTGACCTCTCTGAGGCACTCATTGGTTATTACAATGTATTCCACAAAACCTAGAAATGGTATAAAACATTCTTCTCTCAATTCTTTGACATTGCTGTTGTGTACAGTTATATTCTTCAAAGTAAGCTGTCAAAAATCCAGAACCAGACCCCTCTGACACCACAGCTGCCAGGAGAATCAGGAGAAAGTAAAAACTACTGTGAAGTACTGTGAAGCTCAATGCTGCACTGTGCTTTGTGTCTTTGAACTGCTTCCAGCACTGACACACCGAGGACTGCTTTTTATTTTCTCCTTTTTATGTAAACAAGAAGGTATTTGACCAGAAGTTTTGTTTTTTAGGTTTGCAGAAATATGTTTGCATATTTATTATTATTATTTACAAATGTACACTCTTTTTGACGAAAAGGTCTGTTTTTTTTTAGAATTTGAGGTAAACGTTTGCACAGCTTCATACTTATTTTCTAAAACAATTTTTATACAATTTAACACTGTATATATTTGAATGTCACTTTTATATACATTTGTTTATTCTTTATTATATTTACTGTATGAAAAATAAAAGGCAAAAAATACTACTGTGTGTCATTGCTCTCTTTGATGTAGAATTATGAATCCTTCAGAGAAGAACAATTGGAAATATTAATAAAAGTCCTGGTAAGTCATGTTGCTATGATTATCATCAAGTAAAAGTATGATTTCTGTGATAAGAAGCCTTGGCAAGAAGTCAGAAAGAAGTGTATTTTCCCACCCTTCAGTAGAATAAGAATAATTTTTGCATACTACATGATAAAGACACAATTGTTTTTTCTAGTGTCTCCTGCCATCTGCTGGTAACAACCAGAACTGTCTGCAGTTTGCTACAGCACAGAGGGACTGAGTTATATACTCTCAAAGACAAAAACAGTGACTTGTCTTGAGGTGGTTGGTTCATCATAGGACAGACAAAATAAATAATAATATTTGTCACTAACAGCAGGATTTTTTTTTCTCAAAGCATTTCTGTAAAAATGATATTGAAGACATTGCTTTTATTCCACTGTATGAGGAGACTTCAAATTTGGGTAAGTGGTAATTGTATTTAAAAAAGGGTATTATTCCTCCCTTCAGTTGGAATAGAATAATTTTTGCATAGTTTATGATAGATACAAATTCCGTCTCTTTTTACTTCGTTTGCTGATATGTTCTGGAAAAAGATGAAATTGTTTGCAGGGAGCTGGAGCTCTCAGGGCCTGAGCTAAAATCCAGGCGAAAATCCCCAAAATATGTGCAGAGCTTAAAGTGTAACTAAACCCCTGGTCAGAACCTGACTCCACCCACTGACAATATTTGAAAAATGCTGAAATGTGAGCAGATCACAGCGGAGATAGAGGGGACGAATCTAGGGCGGGGCTGAGCGAGAGAGGCGTGAACCTGAGACCCGCAGTGATGGATTGATTGACAGCTGCTGTCAGAGTCGCTAAAATGGAGAGTGACTGTAATGACGCAAGTAGCTTTGCAACAGAGCGATCATTTGAAGTAGAGGACTTTTCTCACCTTCATCTGAAGTGGAGGATGTCGAGGTGTTTGTTCATATCAATTCGAGCAACTGGCTCAAACTTAAAGAGCCAGTCTATTGTTCATTATCTGGCTCGGCTCAGTGTTCAGCATCTCTCTCTTCACAGCAGTTCAGTCAGTCTACTGTTTGAGTACATGAATTACTCCGGGATATTGGTTTGTTTGAACTCAGAGGGAGTGTCAGCCACATTAAAAAAGTTAACAGCTTAAGTCATTTGTGGATTAATGTGTATTAGAGATGCGAACCGTTTAAAACGATTTGGTGAACTGAATGTTTTGTTCTTGAACCGGATATGACAAACTGCTTTGATTTGAACTCTCTCTCACAACAGACGTTTTTTTGCCATTAAATAAATATTATTTGTAGATCATTTTGTTAAGAGTAAAATATGAGGGAAAATTTATGGTTGATCACATTTTAAACAGGCGTTTTTAATTTTTTTTTAACTAGGGACACCACATGTGACTTTGTTCCATTTAAAAGATAAAACCATTTCAAATCAAACTTGTTGCTTAAATTTTAATGCAAACTCAAAAAAGTGGTGAATAAGCTCATATTAATGAGGCTTGCAATCCATCACAGCAATCAAAAATGTAAAACCTGTGCTAACTGAAATATTTGGTGATAACCAAGCATAATGAGAGATTTCTGTAGGCTCGAAAAAAAAAATCTCAAGTTTAAAAAAAAAATACACAAAAATGTTGGGAAGTTGTTATACTCTCTGTGAACAAAATCAGTAAGTTTTAGACCAATGTGATATCATTAACATTGTCTGGGAAAAAAAAACCCCGATCTTATAATAAACCCAGCACAATGCGACGCAAGTGTCAGTCAGACGCTCTTCCCATTTTCCCTTCCAGCGCCACATTGTTTAATTAACAAATGAATTTTTGCGCACCCATAGGCATGCTGGTCAAAAAAAAAAAAAAAAAAAAAGTGGTGTGTTCAGGCAAATTGTTGGCACATTGCTGTTTTAAGGAGCTGTGACGATGTCATAAGTCATCTTTAATCTGTGGGCTATGCCCTGTGTTTTTGTTTGGTTTATATTATTGATATGAATGTTTGTTTTTGGCTTTATTTTTCTGGTTTAAGGTGCACATTTGGTTAAGAAAAAGACACCACAAAAGGGTTATTTTTGTAATTATTTATTCAAAGTTAGTTTTATTTCCTTACCTTTTTTCCTCTGGGCTCATGACTGCAGCATGGTTTGCGGATGAGGGTTTAAGAGGAAGTGCGGCCTTCCTGTTTCCTATTTTATACAATCAGATGGAATTCTGGGTAATGTAGGCATAGTCTACTGGCTAGTCAGAGCAGTGGGGTCATCGTTTGTGTGTATACGCCTTATTCAGCCCGCCGCCATTTTGAATCGAAAATGAGGCTGTGAGGGTAAACCGGAAATAACAACTAAACATGGCTGTTTGGACTACGAACCTGTCATATCTTCCTCCTCTTACGCTCAATTTTGTGGAGTCATGGGCGGACGAAGGATCAAAAATTCCCAGGTCTATCCTCCTACAGGGTTACAGCAACTGGATTGAGGGTTATATCATTTACTAGAAGATTACTTCTGAGGGCTTCATTTTCAGCAGACAGACGAGAAATTTCCTCTTGTGCAGGCACAAGCTTCTCCTCTGTAGTCATGGGCTCCACACAATAGTCATGATCAGTGTTTGGCATCTCTGACACCAGGACCTTGCACATGGGTTTTTGAGTGCTTGAGGAAGAGTGTGAAGAATTTAGGTCCGAATCATAGATCTGAAAGGAAATGCCGTGAGCAGGATCAAATTGATGAGTTTGAAGCGAATTCCCCTGGACGCATAAACCTGTAGAAGGCAGATAAAACACTGCCTCGAGAAGAATATTGAGGTACTTAATAAGAAGGCCATAGCAGATGGAAGTAATTAATTTTTGCAATATGGGCAGGGTAATAGGCAGACATTTGTTTTTAATTTTGTTGGAAGATTTAGCTAACCTCTTAAGTAGTAATAGAACTGAATATTCAGAAAAGGCTTTGAAAATTAGGATTATAAAATTTTAGCGTAGAATTAAATGCTGGCAAGGAGTCTGCGAATAGAGAAATTTTAAGATTGCGATTTTTTAAAATTAAAGACGAGAAAGGAACAAACGGTCGAAATTTGAATAGGAACGCAGAATTTGGAAGGAAAAAACATTAGAAAGCGGACCATGCAGACGTGTAGGCTTGATTGTAGAGGGAGCGACACCTTGGAAATGTGATTTCTACAGTAGCTGACGTAAGCAGGTCGTTTAGTTTAGTATCATGTCTGCTAACGGAGGGCCAGATTGAAGGATCCGGGTTGGCTGAGGGGCACAGCTGTCTGAAAGTCTAAAAGTGTAAAGTGAAGGCCGCAACAGCCGAGTAAGAGACAGAATCGACCAACACCAGTAGATGCGCGAAATAAACAAGCCTTGATTGTAGCTTAACCCCTTAACTGTCACCCCCAAATTTTTTATTAAGGCATTAAAGTGGATTTTTTTTTTTTTTTTTTTTTCAAAAGTTATAGAAGTTTAAAATCTGCATAAATCGAATTGACTTTAGCTTACTAGCACACATTACTAATCTTGATGTAAACAATTAAACATTGTTTGTCTTGGTAATATTTATCGAAATCTGAACATTTCCAATCTGTAATGCATAATTTTTCTGATGACGTCAGTTTGACAGCATGAGCAGAACTTCCTTAACACGCCCCTCCAGCCGTTAGTTTGCTAAGAGTGAGACGGAGACCAGGACCGCAAACAAACCATGCCTGCTAATTAATATTCGGTTTAAACTGGAGATATGTCACTACTCTGAAATAAGGTCAGCAGCAACTTCGTGTCACGTGGACTTTAAGATGCCTGCAGAGCATTGAGCCGAATCTTACCTACGACTCAAATGAAAGGGTCCATATACCCATCAGCTTGGTAGATCCAGTGTTCATAATAGCGCTAGTCCGAGAGTAAGCCATGTAAAGATGAGGTGAGAGCAGCGGTTCCCTGCATCTGCAACCACAGAATCCCATTCGAGTATGAAGCATTTCAGGAATAAACGCAAATGAAACAATGACTGAATAAACAAAGATTAAAGCATAGGATTAAAACAACGAATCTTAAGTGTGCTAGACAAAGCATATTTTTAACAGAAATGCGAACAATCTTTATCAGTATAAAAGATTGTAGCGTTTATTACGAGCCTTAAAGTGCCTCATTACGAAGGAGTTATACAAAACATTGCATGCACTAGGATCAACATCTTAATTATGCTGTGCCATCTTAATTAGTCTGCTAGATAAACAAGCATGAAACGCCCAGTGCTTTATTTGAACGTGTGAGTATAAATCCTTGCAGAGAATAAAATTAATGCCCAGGCCCCACAAGTGCATAGAACAAAATGATACTTATAGGGGTGCTCCGATCATGATCGGCCGATCGTTATGCGCATCTCGTCAGTAAAGCCGGTTCTCTAATCAGCGGTTAATTCCATCAGGTGCGGGATTTCACATAGAGCAGCTGTTACTACACAGAGCCATTGTTAATAGAGAAGATGCGCAAATCCACTTCATTTTAAGCGTTTATTGGTGCATCTTCTCAGTTAACAACGGCTCTGTGTAGTAACAGCTGCTCTATGTGAAATCAGGCACCTGATGGAATTAACCGCTGATTAGAAAAAACGGCTTTACTGACGAAATGCGCATTAATGATCGGCCGATCATGATCGGAGCACCCCTAGATACTTATAATGCTGTAGACTGATGAAGTGATGGAGGCAAGATGCCAAAAGAGACCGGCAGCCTTAATCCTGTCTGCTGGTACGGAGAGACTTCATTCGTGCAGGTTCACGTGAGTGTACAGATGAATATTTGTTGATTGAGACCAAAGTCTTTTCAGGTGTTGAGACCCAAGCAGCACTGACGTGACATCTCGGAAAGCACCTGCGTTGCCAAGACCATTTTATTTTTATTTTTTTTTTTCCTTTTTTTCTTCGGGTTGCTATTCCAATAGTGTCAAATATAGCCCCTAGAATGTGAATTCTACCGATAAATCCCATTTGAACGCGATTGGGCTATTTTTTTGTAGTAACTGGCGGTTTTGAGAAAACCTGGCAACCCTGGAAGCACATGGAACTCCGCCAATGTTTCACATCCTCTGCCGAGAAAAGCTTGTAAATCATCCAACACGAACGACTGCAGATAATCACCGCGACACGGAGCTAAGCCAACGATCCCGTGTGCATCTTAGAGGAACGTCAAACTCTGGATAGTTTGCGGGACACGAACTTAACTATAGCAAGTAAATGAATAAATGCAACAGCTTGAGCAAGGAACAATCGCGTCAGAATCTGCGGTTGTTGTCGCGTCGGCATCTGCGAACTCAAACATGTGTAAGTACGATCTTTTATACAGGAGTATAAAGACGTTATTGGATAATGATGAAGGTAATTAGTGATGAAGTGATTGAGTCTTCCTGGCAGAACTTAAGCTAAAGCTTCCATTTTGTGCAGCCTCTGTTCTGTCATTGATTGAACTATACAACTTGCATATAATGATAATGAGACACACAAAACTTTTAGTGTAACGCTAGGTATTTACATCTTTATTAGTTTCCCCTATTTCTGCTCACTGTTCATCTTCCTCACGTTCTTCCTCTAAATTAAATTTTTCTTGTCTAAAGCAGAAAAAAAAAAAAATATCTGAACATAAATTTGGTATTTTAAAAGGGGTTGATACCAAACAGTACACAGCAAATTATTAAATACATTTCGCTTTGCATAAAAATAAAGTTTCTACCCAGTAGTATTTTGTAAGACTTGGCATGTTTATCATTATTTCATGTAAATGTATGAAAGGTGCTCATGATCTAGCTGTACGCTCTATGTTTCGAGCACACTCTTGTGTTCTTTGTAATCTAAGCAATCTGAGATTTTGACCTTAGTTGTTGTGGTAAAATATTATATTTTAGCTCTATGCAGGCGTTTAAAGGAAATAAACATACTCACGTTAGAAATTAGCGTTTAGCCGAAAGGCTAATGTTAGTGTACACAGTCCTTTTTTTCGAATTTTAACAATCCACTTTTCCTGAAGTTCTCTGTCCTGTGGACATTTGTGAAATGACATATTCTCTTTATTTTGACGGCTAAACGACCGATATCCCGGTACACAACAATACACCATAGTGAATGCTGCTGACTGCTATCCCTCACAGCCTCGTTTTCGAATCAGAATGGCCGCTGGCTGAATAAGGTGTATTTATTTCTTGTCTCATTAATGTTTAGCGGAGTTGTCGTTGCTAGGAAACACTTGTTTGTTTACTGTGTTGAGACATGCTGCATTTGGTCTCGTACTCTATTGCATACGTTGTCAGTGTTGTGCGCTTGCTTAGACCTTTGTTGTGAGAGTAAAGTGCATTCAGCTAAATTCACTTTCCGTTTTGTCAGGTATAAAAAAGGTGGCAGCGGTCGCGGCAGCCCTCCAGTTAAGCCCTCCTCGTGTGAAGACAGAAGATGGTTTGTGTTCCCTGTGGTAACCACTAGATGTCCTCCTTCCCCATGGTGTCTGTCATTTCATGAACCACATTCCCCACGATCTCTGTCTCCTCATTGCACTCAGCTGTCACGGGTCATTAATCATTGCACTCAGCCAATTCCCCATTAACGCTGTCATTTCCCTGTGTATTTATACCCTTTCTGTTTTAGTATGTGTCACGGAGTCCTTGTAGTTATCACGGCAATTCTAGTCTTGTTCTGCCTGTGCATTTTTTTTCTCTATGTTGATTGGCTATTTTGGTTTTGATCCCTGCCTGGACTGGATAACGATTTGGATTACCCCAATAAAAGACATACCTGTACTTTGATCTCTCTCTCTCTGTGTTTTCCTGTGTCCCAATCGTGACAACTGGGCAGTAGTGATGGCCGATTCGTGAACGAATCGTTCAATTTAACCGGTTCTTCTTAGTGAACCGGTTGAACTAGTTCACCAAATCGAACTGAATCGTTTGAAACGGTTCACGTCTCCAATAAGCATAAATCCACAAATTACTTAAGCTGTTAACTTTTTTTAACGTGACTGACACTCCCTCTGAGTCAGAATAAACCAATATCCCGGGGTAATCCATTTACTCAAACAGTACACTGAATGAAATGCTGTGAAGACCGAACTGAAGATGAACACTGAGCCGAGCCAGATAATGAACAAACACGCCCACTGCTGGAGCAGTTCTCGTTCTCGAGTCAAGAACCGGTTGCTTCGGTTTTCGGATCACCAGTACACTGAACCAAGAATCGTTTCTGTCGGACGCGTCCGAATTGAGAACTGATGATATTGCGCATGCGTGTAATTTTGTAAGTATTTTGTTAAACATCGGAAAGTGTGATAAAATAACTATATTTTATTTAGATTTTTTTTATTATTATTTTTTTTAGATTAATGTTTCCAATCTGTATATTGTAAATAATGTATAGGCCAAATGGGTTTTCAGGGAAGTTGGACAATAATTAAGACTCTAAAGACTCTTATGTTTAATAGGAATAAGGGATGATTTATGAGATATCTGTACTGTATTTATAGTTAATGATGACATTCACAAATTGAGTTTGTAGTAAACAGAACATGAACACGGGTAGAGCAGCTGATGACACTGAACTGCAGCACGTGCCGGTTAGAGCGATTCTCGTTCTCGAGTCAAGAACCGGTTGCATCGGTTTTCGGATCATCAGTACACTCAACCGAGAATCGTTTCTGTCGGACGCGTCCGAATTGAGAACCGATGATACTGCGCATGCGCGATTCAGCGTGAAGCCAACTGACTCACAACATGTCTGAACCGAAGGGATTCTTTTGGTGATTGATTCTGATTCTGTACTAGTAATGTTTTGAGCGCGGGTATTTCGAGGGCTTGGATGAAGGGCAATCTGGCGAAACGTAAGTTCATTTAATAACAAATACATCGCAATGGATTATGTTTAGTAAGTGGATCGTGGTTTCTGCGCTGATGACACCTAATTTATTTACTTTATGTCTTCAAGACTTAAATCCTCATATGCACATTATTGCTGTTACTGTGTTGTTGCAAAACTCAAATGTAAACTTTTCATGATTATGAGGTTTTAACTGACTAAAGTTATGATTACTGACTTTATATATTTGAATGTTTGATAGACGTGATGCCATTACGTCATCGCCAATGACGTCATTACGTCGAGCGTGAAAGAACCGATGAACCGGTTTTTTCAACCGGTTTATTGAATCGAACCGTCCGAAAGAACCGGTTCGCGGAAAAGAATCGAACTTCCCATCACTACTGGGCAGGGACACCAGCAGGGGATATAAGTATTGTTTTGATTAATCTCTTTTTCCTTCTTGTTTCATTTCGGTTTCAGTTGTTTTTTGTTTATAACCAAATCTTACAATGTATTTCCAGATCCCTACTATCACTACCACTCGCAAACCACACATCACACAATGTAGACAGCGCAATCTTAACAACCTGCAGACTTTGCCTATATCTGCTAATACACTACTTTCTTTTTCTATTGGTCTCTGGAATTGCCAGTCTGCTTTAAACAAAGCTGATTTCATTACTTCTATTATTAGACAATCAAAGCTTCATCTCATGGCCCTAACAGAGACCTGGATCAAACCAGAGGACACTGCTACACCTGCAGCTCTCTCCAATAATTTCTCATTTTCAACTACTGCTACTCACAAATCGGGCAACCAACTGTACCTTATTTATACACATCATTGCTCTACTGATCATGTTCTGATTATTCTACTGCACACGCTGGATCACTTCCTCCTTAATCTAACTCAACATGATCCATGACACATCACTTACCCCTCCACATGTTATCTTTCGACGTAACCTACGCACACTTTCACCCTCCCAGCTATCTGCAATGGTTTCATCTTCACTTCCTTCCTCTAAACTGTTTGCATCTTTGGATGCTAATGTAGTGTTGTCAGCCGCTTCTCTGAAGAATCACACTCAGTCTGGGGTTTTTCTCTCAGAAGAAAAGACTTTATTTCAAGAAGAATAAAGTCGAGAGTTCCTTTCAAGGAGATCTCCCGAATGTTATGTGGTATCTCCTTATATACCCTGTACAGGGCGTTTCCAAATAGTCAGACTTTTCCTTATGTTTAACCACTGCTAAAATGTCATACTACCATAACAAAACTCTTGCATGCTTTTTAAAACATTTTCCTCACTTCTTTGTACTCCTCCTCCCCCTCCTGCTTCATTTCTAATAGCTGACGACTTTGCCATGTTTTTCATTAATAAAATTAAACCGATCAGTGCACAATTTTCCACACCACAATCAGTCAAGCTCATATCACCAGCAAACATACACTCATTTACATCCTTCTCTTCACTCTCTGAGGCAGAAGTCTCAAAACTCATCCTTTATAATCATCCTACTACTTGCCCGCTTGATCCTATTCCATCTCATCTCCTTCAAGCCATTTCTACTGCAGTAGTACCTGTACTCATTCACATCATCAACACATCCCTCAACACTGGTGTTTTTTCCTCATCATTTAGACAGGCTCGTGTAATTCCACTACTTAAGAAACCCACCCTCAACCCATCTATAGACCAGTTTCTCTTCTTCCTTTCATTGCAAAAACACTTGAACAAGCGGTGTTCAACCAAAGTCACTACATTTCTCACACACAACAACCTCCTTGACAGCAACCAATATGGCTTCAGGAGTGGACATTCAACTTAGACGGCCTTGCTCTCAGTTGTTGAAACTCTAAGACTGGCAAGAGCAGAATCCAAATCTTCAGTACTTATCCTGCTTGATCTGTCCGCTGCTTTTGACACGGTTGACCACCAGATCCTCCTATCAACCTTACTGGCAAAAGGCATCTCAGGAATCACACTTCAATGGTTTGAGTCTTGCCTATCAAATAGGTCCTTCAAACATTTTGCAGATTTCATAAGGGGTATCTGTCATAACACTGCTTCAGTTTTGTGGATTAATTTTTTCGACCTAAATGCACTTTATAATTGTTGATATTTAGCTTTTTTTCTATTTACTCAGAGGAGGGGTCACAAAGGCTTGAAGCAGTCTTGGCATGTGCTACAGGATCTGATCAGGTCCCACCAATTGGATTCCATCCTCCGCCTTCTATTGCCTTTCACCATGACACAGAAACTCCACAAAGATTTCCAGTTGAAAATACATGCATCAACTCCCTTCGCCTGCCATTATACAGCACATATAGTGCTTTTAAAAGCAACATGGAATTTGCATGGAGTAAGAGACACTTTTAAATGCTAAGATGTTAATGTTGTGCCAAAGTGTTCTTATTGAGGCAGTTGTTTTATTCTAATGACAACACTTTATTAAATAATTTTCAAGCATTATTAGAATCAAGCAGTACTTGTTTAAACCTTTACTAGAATTTAACAGTTTTCAACTGTTGCATATATCACAAGCATTGCCGTAATGCAACGTTTGTCAACACTTGTTTATGAGTTCTAAGTCAGAACAATAGCAATAAAGCACTTTTACTGTGTTCTATTCTGTTGTCTTTCCAATAATTTTACAAGTGCCAAAAATAGATAAATTCCATGATTTCCATCATTTTGTAATGGGTTAAATGTTTCCAGAGTGTTTTCCAAGGTAGAGTCATTTGGGCAGTAAATGTTTTCAGGAACTATTATATTATTTCTGGTCTGTAGTTCTGGATCGTCATTGTCCAAAACACCAGATATAGCTGTGTTGTTAATTCCAATATGACTCACAATACCCTGTGCCATTACTGTAGAGGAGTGTGTCCTCTTTCAGTTGACAGTCCATGGTTATTCCACATGTCCCTAAATCTCGGGGGACGAGAATGCTGATACACGAAGGGTAAGGATTCCATACAAACAACAGGAAAAGACTGGAATATATAGGGAGACTAATGACAATAGATTGCCTGCACCTGGTGCAATTAACAGGAGTGCAATTACTGTGAAGACAGAACCAGACTAGAGGAATTCTAGTGCCTACAGTGAAGTGCCTAAGGGGAAGTGAGCTCACTAGTGGACACCCAGGGAAACAGAGACTAGACAGCGTGACAGACGCGAACCGTTTAAAATTATTCAGTTCGATTTGGTGAACTGTTTCAAAAAGATCCGGTTACATCGAATGATTCGTTCGCGAACCGGATATGACAAACTGCTTTGTTTTGAGCTGTCTTACAACAGACACGGAAGAGAAGACAATGCTGAATAAAGTCGTAGTTTTTGCTATTTTTGGACCAATAAATTTATACAAAATTCTGATAAATTCAAAAGCGCAAGTAAAAGACCAAATACGCATTAAACCTTCGACCAGGCTGCTGGATTCTGCTATTTGGGCCGGTGGGTGGATCCTTAAAGTTGGGAAAGTGCTCACCACTATCCAAAAGCACCTGTCGGGTGTAGGATTTTAAGGCAAAGCTGTTCAGTAGTAACAGACCCGAGATGATCAGGAAAAATACTGATAAATTGCAAAAACTGGAGAGACACCGAGCTTGCGATGTGTACGCGCCACTATCTTGGTCGATAATTGAATCATACCCATTCAATTGAACTTGCCACAAGTTAACTTCACTCAAAGTGTAGTAAAATCTATAAGCAATATGAATGCTCCTTAATTAAATTTTAAGTGTCCCAGATAAGGGTATGAATACTTATGCAATGGAATCATTTAGATTGATGTAGGAAAAAAGTTATTTAAACCATTTTAACATATGGACACAACATAACAAAACATGAAACAAATGAAAGGGTATGAACACTCTCGCAAGGCACTGTAGATACTCAAAACCTTGATCAGCAATGCAGTTATTGGCTGGCGGCAAGACAACAACATAATGACAACATAACAATAAGATCAAGGAAACAGTCTAGACAGCCAAATTACATATAAGTTGTAATACATTAATAAAATGTGTAACCATGTTTTTTTAATTACACCCAATTATTTTTCACAGTTTCTAGTGAAACTTGCTGTATTTTGTACAGAATTAGCATTTCCTAATGTCAAAATTATTGTAAATGGCAACTTTAATTTTGAAGTTAACATATGACAACATTAATGTTTCTTAATCCATATGATCCACTGTAAGACATAACTGACTGTTTAACCTAACTGTGCATCATAAATACATGTGTATAACCAAATGAACATCTTTTCAAACTGTTCTTCATTTGATAATGAACTTCATCACTCTGTTTTGCCAATAACCTCCCTGAATTTAAAACGCTGCTCAAAACTCATTTGTTTTCACAATGTTACCTTTCTTAAGTTGACCACTGTTTGTTCCGTTTTATGTTTGCCTTATCCATATATTACTCTCTAGATGTCTGATGTTCTCTTTACCTTACATTCTGTATTATTGTTTGTTTTGTTATCCTCACATTTCTGATGTTTATTGTAAAGTGTCCTTGAGCTCTGCACTCTGCTCTGAGACAAGCACTATATAAATAAACTTATAATATATTTTATACTCATTTAACTAGAGTTGCAGATATCTCTTAACCCTTTCACTCAAGTACTTGTCAATGTAAGGGTCTATTGTTGCTGTGGTCTCCGTTAGTTTATTATTGTTAATGTTCCTACTCTGCCTTTTCTAACAGAACAGACCAGTGTTTCCACTTTGTGGACAAACGAATTAGTGCAAAAACAATTAAGGACATATGTGAGACCTGTGCGTGCTCTCCCCTTAGGGCAGATGAACAGTTAAGGAGAGTAACTAGCTACATGTAATGGCGTTACATAATTTAATAATTAAATGTAACCGTAATCAGTTACAGTTGCTAAAAAATGTTGTTTTTGTAATTGTTAACAATTACAAAAGGGATTACATTTAAATATTTACACACATCCACTTACAGATTTAATTGATTTATTTCCCAAATTGCACTGAGACATATGGCACTATTATTTCCGCGATGCAGACAACACAGTCTGGTTCGTAGAATCAAGTTAAAAACGGATTTCCTATTACCTAACATGGACGGAATATGCCATTTTGGGTGAACAAATTAAAAGTAGGTCAGTACACTTGAATCAAAATGCGATATGGACGATAAGTGTCTGTGAATATTAAGCTGCAAAAAGGCAATATATGAATCCTGCACGTTCTGTGTGTCTGTGGAAATCAGGTGTGGACTGGCCATCGGGAGATCTGGGACAATTCCCGGTGGCCTGGCATCTGATTTGGCCCACAATTTTAATATTATTGTATAATTGCCTGCCAAACATACTTAAGCGATTATTTCCGAATCCGCCATTCCTTAATTAAATCTCAAATAAACCATGAATTAGTTAGTCGTAAAAATGCAATTTTTCAGCTCACGTGCTCTCCGTGCCTCCGCCAAATGGAGTAACTCATAGTAATCAATGCTAGGGAGAGAATGGAGTGGACTGTGGAAGCACACAGTTGGAGCAGAGAAGCAAAACTATTGTTCAGGGTTTCAAGTGCATGTCAGCTTCTTCTATAAATATGCTATTGTAGTTTTGTCTTTGTTTACTTCGTTAAGCAGCAGCAGCCCATTGCTCATCAGTCATCACTCAAAATACTGTATAAAGAACATTATTATTATTTATTGTAATGTTAAGGTAGAAATGTAGCAGAAAAATAATCATATTTTATATTAGGGTTAGGGGGAGCAAAGACAGACAAAAACACAACCCTTATGAAAATGAACATGATTTTACTATAAATCCAAAGATGATTGTTACTATTGTTCAACCATGGTAACCACAAATAAAAAATTAATTTACAAATCAATTTATTTAAAAATAAAGACTAATGATAATCCATTTGACACAAAAAAAAAATGGTTACTGTACTTTTACTATAATAATATCATGGTTCATTTTTATAAGGGGAAAAACATGACTCACGTTCGGTATTAGGATTTTTCTATAAATGTATTGTAGTGATGTACTGATTTTGACATGTAGGCAATTTAGAAAGTATAGTTTTGTTAAATCTTGAGTGTTAAAGTCATAAGATATAGATAATAGATATCAGGCCAAAATAAAGAGACTGAAAAGAAAAATGGAAGTGAAGGTACTGATAATGCTGAGTCACTTCATGAGAAAACTATTGTCATATCATATTCAAAGAGACAGCAGTGTTTTGAAGAGACACCATTTAATGAAGTATTTGAAAAAGTTAGACTACTATTATATTTTAAATAGGGTAACTTGTAATCTGTAATTACATTAATTGTAATAACATTTCCAAAGTAACCTTCCCAACACTGCAGATGAAGATGATTGGCAGGCTCGATTGGACCCGCAGGCAGCATATCTGGGACCAGATTAATTATTTTACTGACCTATTAAACGCAGAGCTGGAATCAATTAAATGCATCTTCACATACACATGGTTTCTATTTCGCATTAAATCTGTATTGTCTTATACTTTGAATTATAGGTTTCTAAAGTGAAATCCATTCTTCAGATGGATTATGTGCATCAAAACATGTAAATTATTGAGTATTTTCTGTTTCACTCAATGTTTACATTTTCTGTGGCTCAAAACATCTGATGAACACACAAAAAAAGTAAAAAACAAAGTTTTTTGAGGAAGTGAGGAAGTGAAACCGCAGGGCTGCCAACTCTCACGAGTTATATGCATTAGACAGAATTCACTTACTGGCCAATCATTTTGAATGTTCTGCATTCTCACAAATCCCCTCATTATAGCAAACAAAGTGAAGACACAATGGAAATAAGAGATCTGTTGTGCAGTGTAGAGATTAAATGATTGTAACAGAACGTTGTGAGATTGCAATGAACTAAGTGACCTATTTTTATGGATTATAAAGAAAGTGCTATACATAATCTGTTTAGAATTTTAATACAAGTTTTATTTTCCATGCTGCTAAACCAACCAATGGCCACATACATGCAGCAAAGTTTCAGGAGTAACATATAAATCACTCAAATGAATCCCTTTCCCCATCCATCATATAAATGTGAGATTAATTTTTTTAATTACTGTGACTGACACAGTGATAAAGGATAAAAATTATTTGTGAAAAAAAAAATAAAATGGGGCCCTGTGTGTAATAAAAAACTAAAATAAAAACCCAAGAGAGAAATTGTTCATCCATATGAAAATATTGAGGTATGTGGCTTATTCCAAAACTAAAAGTATTTTTCTTTACAAACTGGAAAAACCCAATCCACCAGTTAAAAGTACCTTCTCATATCAACTTAAAAAATATCTTTCAGCATTTTAGTGTGCATTTTAATGCTTCCAATCGCACTGATACTGGAGATTGCATTTGAAAAACACATTAATTTACATAAACACATTTATAATGAAAAATATGAAAATATATTTATGAATACATAAGAATATGTAATGGAAAATATTTGTTTTTCTGGTAACACTTTAAAATAATGGTCCGTTGTTAATAAGTAACTACGCAGGAAGTAATAGGTAGTACTACATTAAAACTTAACTTAATATTATTAACTAATATAGAAGCAAGATTAACTAAGCAGTAAGTAATAGCTCATTTAGGACATAGGTAGTTCCTTATTACTTATTTGATAATTACTAAAGAAAAATATCGTCATTGAGAACTACTTTGGAACTATGGCCAACTAATGAATTAATTACTAATTACAACAGCTACGTCTATAAAGTGAACAATGCTTCTTTATGGAAACGTGTATATATATATATATATATATATATATATATATATATATATATATATATATATATATATATATATGATATATTTTATGAGCTCCATTAAGTTCAATGTCTCCAACTCTAATAACTTTAACGTTAGTGATATTATGCTGGGAAGGACTTCTCTTTAGGAAGTGACAATAAATAATGATGTTCTCTTGTCAAAACATATTTGCATCCTTCATGAAAACATTGACTGCATTTATAGTGTTAAGCACAAAACAACATCTTCCAGATTACAATGTCTGGTAGAATATCACTAGTTCCTCACAGAAAATATATGGCTGTACAGTATGTGTCAGATAATTTTATTGTAAATTACTTGTGAAATCCATGACTCATTACTCAAGCGTTACCTTGTCAGTCCGCAGGAACTACTAGTGATCTGGCCCATTATTTTAAAGTGAAAAACATGTTAACTCCTGACCAATTACTCAAGCGTTACCTTGTCAGTCCACAGGAACTACTAGTGATCTGGCCCATTATTTTAAAGTGAAAAACATGTTAACTCCTGACTAATTACTCAAGCGTTACCTTGTCAGTCCGCAGGAACTACTAGTGATCTGGCCCATTATTTTAAAGTGAAAGATTTTTTATTTTAAAGACAACATTTCTTAAAACTACATAACGTTACTGTTATAAATAAACAAATAACAAACAAACAAACGTAATGTTAATCATTTATTTTTTGCGAAAATATCAAAAGTGGTACCAAAAGTAGTTCAAATGATAATGAGTTCCAGTCGCAGTCCTCTATATGGAGGTAATAGTTTTTATAGGGTACAGAGCAGAATTTAATTTATTAATCCATGAAATTATGTATCTGTCTTCTCTCCGTGAAGGCGCACTGGCGCAGTACTCAAATGTCATAAACTGAAACACAACATGTCGCAATCTGTGACGAATTGGATGAGGACAAATGAGCGTTCGATATCAGTGCCGTAAACCATGTCGTAACGTGGCGCACTGGCGCTATTTTCAAATTCGAATCATAACGAGCGCGAGCTTTGACTGTGACGGACGCTGTTGCTGAGAATGAATATGAAGATCCATTAATAAAGGGCTGAATTTGGATATGTTCCTTGCAAACATCTGGATTCTAAAGATATGCAGTACAGCAAACAAATAAAATGGATGTGATTTGTAATTGTATGCTGTGCTTTTGTGTGTATCTATGGTTTGCAGCATGCACAGAAATGTTATTTCCTATTAAATAGACGAGTAAACTGCTTTCAATAAATTGAATAAAAACATGTATTGATATGACAATTAAATACAACAGATTTAAATCATTAAAGCCACGATTTTAATATTAATACATGGGAATCCATATACATTCACACTTTACGTTAGAATATTTACGTTTTTTTTAGCTGCTAACACGTAAGTATTTCTATGTTTTACTGCTATAAATACGTCTAAATTGTACGTTTCTATGTGCATGAAACGTAAGTAAATATACGTGTGATAGAACCATATTTAATGTAAAAATACACACGTATTCTCATGAGATCACGTTGAACACTCGAGTAATGAGTCATGGATTTCACAAGTAATTTACAATAAAATTATCTGACACATACTGTACAGCCATATATTTCTGTGAGGAACTAGTGATATTCTACCAGACATTGTAATCTGGAAGATGTTGTTTTGTGCTTAACACTATAAATGCAGTCAACGTTTTCATGAAGGATGCAAATATGTTTTGACAAGAGAACATCATTATTTATTGTCACTTCCTAAAGAGAAGCCCTCCCCAGCATAATATCACTAACGTTAAAGTTATTAGAGTTGGAGACATTAAACTTAATGGAGCTCATTAAATATATCATATGGATAGGCTATATATATATATATATATATATATATATATATATATATATATATATATGTATATATATATATGTATATATACGTTTCCATAAAGAAACTAATTGTTCACTTTATAGACGTAGCTGTTGTAATTAGTAATTAATTAGTTATTCTTCATTAGTTGGCCATAGTTCCAAAGTAGTTCTCAATGACGATATTTTTCTTTAGTAATTATCAAATACCTAATAAGGAACTACCTATGTCCTAGATGAGGTATTACTTACTGCTTAGTTAATTTTGCTTCTATATTAGTTAATAGTATTAAGTTAAGTGTTAATGTAGTACTACCTATTACTTCCTGCGTAGTTACTTATTAACAACGGACCATTATTTTAAAATGTTACCATTTTTCTTTTTTGGTCAATGCTTGTGTTATTATACTGAAACATAGATTGAACTTAAGTCATGAAGAAGATTCATTTTGGTAATTTACTAAGTCTTTTACAACGCTTAGACACCATTATCTTACAGTAAAAATTTCAACCAGTATCCCTCTATTGTAGTCATTGATATGTAATGGCATAAATCATTCTATCATTGCAGCAGCAGAGATAGTACAATTTGTATTTTTAGATGATTTCTGTTTTGCATTAAAGTCTATAAAGTCTTTATTGTCTTATACTTTGAGTTGCATTGTGTATCATAACATAAATTACTTCCTGTTTTACTTTTTGTGTGAGACCAAATTAAATTGTGAAACTGCTTATGTCTTGTACTTCAAACTTTGCTCATTGTCCATTCTTTGAAAGAGGAAGACATGTGAAAGAGGAAGAAATGTATTGCTAAGTGGTCTCATCTCACAAACATCTGTTACACCCAAACACAAAAACAACAAGTAAAATAAGAAAAGCTGATTTGTCAGAAAACATTGGAAAGTGAGACCATATGGTCATCGAAGATGTATGGAGTAATCAAGAAATTGGAAACCACCGGCGACATCAGCAACCAATGATGACCTGATCGGCTGAGAAAAATAGTAGTTGATGATAAATTATAAAAGCTGTGAAAATAAACTCTAAAATACATGTCAGTGAAATCACCAATAACCTCCAGAAAGCTAAGAAACGTAAGCTCTTGTTCTGTCCAGGCTGGACTATTGCAATGCTTTCTTGGAAGGTCTTCCAGACAGTTCAATCAAACCTTTACAATTAATCCAGAACATGGCAGCAAGATTAATTTTAAATGAGCTGAAAATAATACATGTCACACCTCTGTTTATCAATTTGCACTGCATACCAATAGCTGCTCGCATAAAATTCAAGGCATTGATATTTGCATACAAAACCACTGAACAAAATTAATTAGGAAAACAGTGTGTCAATAATGCAAAATGACAGTGATGTCATCATTCAGCTCAGTTCAGTTATATAGTATCTAATCATTTGCAATCAGGTCAATGATATCACTGTAAATAAAGTGTAAAAGTGTAAATAAAGTAAGAGTAAAAAAGTAGTTTATGTTCGTGTTGCATGAATTATTTCCTTTATTTTATTAAAACGTGAAGCACTGTATAATTTCACTCCCATTATTTAGGCCTAATTAAAACAATAAACGAATAAATTAAACCTGCACGATTTAGCGAAATCTTTGAAACTCTAAATAATGGACTGATTAATAAACCGTCCTCACATTTAAACTCAAGTTCTGTCATTATAATCAACAAAATACACACGATGTAAATAAGAGCTTAATTAATTGACAACTGATTTTAAAGAGAGCCTTCTTTATTTGCTGTCATATCATTTAAGTAAAAAAAAAAAAAATACTGCCACTTTTAAATGCAGGTGTGTATCATATTCCTTGTAACAAATTAGCTCAAAGTGAGATGTACATAATTAATCATAACAGGTTATTATTATATACATTCATCTTCATTAATTACTTGTAGCATTATAGCATTAATAGTACAATGAAATTATTTGTTCGTCCTCAGGGCGGAGAGTGTTGATCGTTTATTGACTAAGTAAAATTATTCCTCTGGTTGTGAAAAATTATTTTACTACTAATTCATTGCTCCCAGAGCATGTAACGAAACCGGAACGTTAAAATGACCTCGTCCTGTGAGCAGCGAACACAGACAACCAAGTGTAGATACATATGGATGTTTATTAAACTAAACTACAGGGGAACATGGAACATCTGACTAAACACAAACATACATTAAACATAGATACCAAGGCAAGGAAGGCATGGATAGAGAGAGAGAGAGAGAGAGAGAGAGGGTGGAGAGTCATGGCAGTATTTACTCACAAACCAAATCCCAACCTGTTGAGAACCAGAAAAGAATCTCATCACCTTAATTAAAAGGGGTCAAATGTGCCTAGAAGCACATTTTAATAGTTAACAAGAGGATACTTGCTTTGGTTCTGTTAGTGTCTGGTCTATAAAAGTGTCCCGGTGCATGTATATTGCATAGATTCTTGTTGAATACTGTTAGGAGTGAAACCGTCGTCATTTCATTCATGGGTTGACTGTTTCGAAGTGAATCAACAAAGTTGCTGAAAACTGCCAGAAGATCGGACTCCCACCCCACACATCCCCCACCCCGCGATGTGTCCAAGGTGATGGGTGTCTCCAGGGAACTGCAAGTTAAGAGAATCTTACTTTTTGGGTATGAGAGATGTTTTATCTGGTTTCCCTGGTAACACCCCTTTTGGTTGGATTGACCAGTAACAAGGCATACAATTTCAGCGGGAAAGTGTTTATTTGTCTGAAGGACACCTGATTTGCATATTTTATGAATGGCTTGATGAACTGGTTATCTGGTAACCCAAACTATTGTAAAAATAGTATGATGCATTTTAGGATGACATAGTGTACATAATTGTTTGAGGAATAAAAAGCAGATCATTTTGATACCAAGGATAAAACACGTGGAAGTTCCCTATCTGTCGGTCACTACGAGTTATGTCGACCGACAAATGGGGTCTCACTTGGGAGGCCAATCATCTCTGATTTTAAGAGAAAACGCCAATGAAATTGGCAAGTGGATTAACACACCTGAGCCACTCCCCGTGCCAACGGGTATAAATAGGGCGACAGGTGCATCCACTCATTAGATTTTTGCTTCGGAGCCGAGTAGTGGATGAAGAAATCGCTACAAAGCCATCATCTTTGTTTTGTTTTAAAACTGTTCCTGGTCGGTGTGACGGCGCATTACAGCGGTGTCCCTGCGAGTCGGCGATTCCCCTGGGCGCTTTGGCTAAAAGAGACAGTTCTAAAAGAGCAAATCACGGACGATTCGCGTCTTTTTCAAGATGCCGTTTCGTCCGTGTCCTTCTGGATGCGGCCGTTTCCTGTCTTCGGTTGACGGTCACGAGCGTTGTCTGCAGTGTCTGGGCGTCCAACACGCTGAGGCTGCGCTCGTGGATGATTCATGCGTCTACTGTGGGCGTATGAACATGGCAGCGCTGCGATCGCGTCTCTCACTCCTCAAGGGGAGTGCAGCAGACCCCTCTGTCGCCACCCGTCCCGGTCTCTCTGGCTCGAGCAGAGGGCCGCCGGCTGGCGCTCTGGGAGATCTGAGGATCACAGTGAGAGCTTCTCCGCCGGGCCACGCCCCACGGACCTCACACTCCTCACGCAGCGACTGTCCCGTGCAGCTGCCGATTGATTCTGCTGGGCCGTCTCACAGCGGTCCCAGCGTGTCTTTCGGTGCGCCGCCCGAAGACCAGATGTCGATTGCTGCATCGGGGGATGGGTTATCGACCTCTGAGGATGAAGGTTCGGTTGGGCTGCCCCCCTCGGGTGTTGTCGCTGCTGCCGAATCGGACTTGGAGTTGTCGGCCATGCTTGCCCGGGCAGCCGTGAGTATCGGACTGGAGGTGACTACACCGCCCAGTCCCGAGCCCTCACGGCTGGATGATTGGTTTCTCGGCATGGGACGTGGCTCACAACCTCGTTCTGCTCCGGTGCCTTTCTTCCCGGAGGTGCATGAAGAGGTGACGAAGTCGTGGACGGCCCCTTTCACGGCCAGAAGCCGCTCTTCTCCCTCTTCCATCCTCACCACCCTCGATGGCGGGGCAGCCAGGGGGTATGTGGAGGTTCCCCAGGTGGAGAGGGCGGTTGCGGTGCACTTGTGCCCACAAAACGCCGCCACTTGGAGGAATCGTCCGCGTCTCCCGTCCAAGGCCTGTAAGCTGACGGCCGCACTCGCTGCCAAGGCTTACAGTGCTGCGGGCCAAGCTGCCTCTGCCCTGCATGCCATGGCTATCCTGCAGGTACACCAAGCCAAGGCACTCAAAGCTATGCACGAGGGTGGTACCGACCCGGGGTTGATGCAGGAGCTGCGCACGGCGACTGACTTCGCCTTACGGGCAACGAAGGTCACGGCGCGGTCCCTCGGGAAGGCGATGTCCACGCTGGTGGTCCAGGAGCGGCATCTCTGGCTGAACCTGGCTGAGATGAGGGACATGGACAAAGCGCGCTTTCTCGACGCCCCCATCTCCCAGGCAGGCCTGTTCGGCGACACTGTCGAGGACTTTGCCCAGCAGTTCTCGGCGGTACAGAAGCAGACTGAGGCCATCCAGCACATCCTGCGCCGACGTGTCTCTCCGGCTGCCACCGTTCCGTCGCGGGTAGCGCCTCAGCCTGCTCGTCGCCGTGGGTGCCCCCTGCGTCCTCTACGCCAGCTCCGCCCCGTGCTGAGAGTTCTTCGAGGCCGGCGCGTCGAGCCCCGCGCAGGAGAGCGGCGCCCCCCGTGTCACTCCCGGCTGCGAAGTCCTCGAAGAAGTCGACCAAGCGGCCCTGACACGGGCAACTCGGAGATGCGGAGAACTGCTCTTCGGGAGATGGCGAAGACAGCGCCACTCCTTCCCCCGGTGGAGGGCCGGGTGGAGAATCTTCAGTTTCTGTTTTGTTCTGTTCCGCCACTGGTCGAACGGCCAGTGGTACCCACATTTTCAATAAAAGAGCAAATTCTCCTTCCTCCAAGTTGCAAGGCTCGTGGGTTGACAATGAGCGACGCACAGCTTCCTCACTCTCACCCACGACGCCTCCTTTCGCCAGCAGCCAAGAGGTCGCGGTTCGGAGACGCAACGCCTCTCCATGCGTCTCTGGCCAGTTCCTCCGGGAACACGGGGAGTGTGGTTGCGATGAGCCAGGACGCAGTGCCTTCTGGGCCTTCCGGCACGACTCCCCATTGCTGCACCACTGCGGGTATGTCGACTGTCCCTTTGGTGCCACTTGTACGGTATCTGGGAGTGTGGCTTACGCTGCCCAACCCGTCACGCTGGCTCATCCGGACGGTTCGACTCGGCTATGCGATTCAGTTCGTCCGGCGACCCCCCAAGTTCAATGACGTGCTCGAGACTTCGGTGGCAGTCCAGGACGCCCCTGTCTTGCACGAGGAGATTGCTGTCCTCCTGGCGAAGGATGCAATCGAGCCGGTCCCTCCAGCCGAGATGAGGACGGGGTTTTACAGCCCTTACTTCATCGTGCCCAAGAAAAGCGGTGGCCTTCGACCTATCCTGGATCTGCGAGTCTTGAATCGGGCCCTACACAAGCTCCCGTTCAGGATGTTGACGCAGAAACGCATTATCAAATACGTCCAGCCCCAGGACTGGTTTGCAGCGATCGACCTGAAAGACGCATACTTTCATGTCTCTATCCTCCCTCGTCACAGACCGTTCCTGCGCTTTGCTTTCGAGGGTCAGGCATGGCAGTACAAGGTCCTCCCCTTCGGGCTCTCCCTGTCCCCCCGTGTCTTCACGAAGGTCGCGGAGGGCGCCCTTGCCCCACTTTGGGAAGTGGGCATCAGGATCCTCAACTATCTTGACGACTGGCTCATTATGGCCCGGTCCCGAGAAGAGTTGTGCGATCACAGGGACTTCGTGCTTCGGCACCTCAGTCAGTTGGGGCTTCAGGTCAACCGGGAGAAGAGCAAGCTCTCCCCTGTGCAGAGAATCTCTTATCTCGGTATGGAGTTAGACTCGGTGAGTATGACAGCACGTCTCACCTGAGCGTGCCCACTCAGTGCTGAACTGCCTGAGTTCCTTCAGAGGCAGGACAGTGGTACCGCTGAAACACTTTCAGAGGCTCCTGGGGCATATGACATCCGCAGCAGCAGTCACGCCGCTCGGGTTGCTTCATATGAGACCACTTCAGCACTGGTTACACTCCCGAGTCCCGAGATGGGCATGGCGCCGCGGTACACATCGTGTCACCATCACACTGATGTGTCGCCGCCTATTCAGTCCTTGGTCGGACCTTGCTTTTCTACGGGCCGGCGTGCCCTTAGAACAAGTGTCCCGGCACGTTGTTGTCACAACAGATGCCTCCAACTCGGGCTGGGGCGCGACATGCAACGGGCAGGCAGCTTCAGGGTCCTGGACAGGACCTCGACTGCTTTGGCACATCAACTGCCTGGAGTTGCTGGCAGTGCATCTAGCTTTGCGACGGTTTCGTCCGCTAGTGCTGGACAAGCATGTGTTGGTCCTCACGGACAACATTGCGGCTGTTTCGTACATCAACCGACAAGGCGGTTTACGATCACGTCGCATGTCTCAACTCGCCCGTCATCTCCTCCTCTGGAGTCAGACGTGGCTCAAGTCGCTGCGCGCTGTCCACATCCCGGGGGAGCTCAATCGTGCAGCCGACGTGCTCTCACGACAGCTCACTTTCCCCGGGGAATGGCGACTCCATCCCCAGACGGTCCAGCTGATCTGGAGTCGATTCGGGGAAGCCCAGGTAGACCTGTTTGCTTCCCACGAGTCCTCCCACTGCCAGCTGTACTATTCCCTGTCCCGGGCCCCCCTGGGCACAGATGCACTGGCACTCAGCTGGCCTCGGGCTTTACGCAAGTATGCGTTTCCCCCAGTGAGCCTGCTCGCACAGACACTGTGCAAGGTCAGGGAGGACGAGGAACAGGTCCTGTTGGTTGCGCCTTACTGGCCCACCCGGACCTGGTTTTCGGAACTCATGCTCCTCGTGACAGCCCCTCCCTGGCGCATCCCCCTGAGGAGAGACCTTCTTTCTCAGGGGCTTGGCACCATTTGGCACCCGCGTCCAGATCTCTGGAACCTCCATGTGTGGCTTCTAGACGGGACGCGGCAGACCTAAGTGATCTGCCCCCAGCGGTGGTAGACACTATCACTCAGGCTAGAGCCCCTTCTACGAAGCAGGCCTATGCTCTGAAGTGGAGTCTGTTCACGAATTGGTGTTCTTCTCACCGAGAAGACCCCGGAGATGCCCGGTCAGAGTTGTGCTTTCTTTCCTGCAAGGTAGGCTGGAGCGTGGGCTGTCACCCTCCACCCTGAAGGTGTATGTGGCTGCCATTGCAGCCCATCACGATGCAGTGGACGGCCGGTCCCTGGGGAGACATGACCTGATCGTTAGGTTCCTGAGGGGTGCCAGAAGGTTACATCCTCCTAGGACACCCCTGATTCCCTCCTGGGACCTCTCTATTGCCCTGGCGGGACTTCAGAGGGGTCCCTTTGAGCCGCTGGATTCGGTTGAGCTGAAGTTCCTGTCTCTCAAGACAGCGCTCCTGATCGCGCTCACTTCCATCAAGAGGGTCGGGGACCTCCAAGCATTTTCGGTAAGTGAAGAGTGCCTTGTGTTCGGGCCGGCCTACTCTCACGTTGTCCTGAGACCCCGGCCTGGATACGTGCCCAAGGTTCCCACCACTCCCTTCCGAGACCAGGTGGTGAACCTGCAAGCGCTGCCCCTGGAGGAGGCAGATCCAGCCTTGTCGTTGCTGTGTCCCGTAAGAGCGCTTCGCATATACGTGGACCGCACCCAGAGCTTCAGAAGCTCTGAGCAGCTCCTGGTCTGCTTTGGAGGTCAGCAGAAGGGGAAGGTTGTCTCTAAGCAGAGGTTGGCCCACTGGATAGTGGACGCCATCGCCTTGGCTTACCATTCCCAAGGCGAGCCGTGCCCCCTGGGGGTGAGGGCCCACTCCACACGGAGTGTGGCCTCCTCCTATGCATTGGCGCATGGCGCCTCTCTGGCAGACATTTGTCGAGCTGCGGGCTGGGCGACACCTAACACCTTTGCGAGGTTTTACAACCTCCGTGTAGCGCCAGTTTCCTCCCGTGTGTTGGGTAACAGGTAATTGGCGGGAAGGGCTGGCTGGGTGTCTCGCTTGCTGCGCCATTCCCCCTAACACGGGGATGTGAGCGCCTTCTTCTCCCAGTAGAGTTCCCCGGTTGGCGTACCCTGGTCGAGCATCCTCCAGCACCCTCGGCGTCACACTTGGCGGAGCAGTCTGTCGCCAGGCCCAGTACTGGCGTTAGAATGCCCGGAGCCGGTCAGCCCCTGTACTGGGCTAGGTGTCCATATGGCTGGGTTCCCTACGGGTAATCCCATATGTGTATTCTTCCACGGTAAGGTTTCCCTCTTGGCAAACCCGTGTCTTCCCTTGACAGATCGCTCTGTCAGTCTCTTCTGGCAGCCGTTCCATCCCTACTCCAAGGTAGGACCTGCCTCAGAGACCCTTTCCATATGTAGTACTGCCCCCTGGGCCAGTCCATATCGGTATTTCCACGTCACCTCCCTACGGGTAGGATGTGGTCTCCGTAGCGACCTTTCCTAAAGGCTCGCTTCCCCATTGTCTTGCCAGCTGAAAGAACAAATAGGGAAGATTTGAAGCAATCTTTCACTGAAGGTTGGAATCCCTTCCATTTACTTTATGTGGGCGGAACATCAGCATGGCCTTCTCCAGCAGCGATGTATTCACCCTTTGGCCCCTTCGGTACTAAGGTCAGTGAATTTGCGCTGGGGCTTTGGGAAGGTTACGACCTTAAGCGTAGCTTTTGTGGCACGCCAAGGCTTGTCAACAATTGCAGCGCCTCAGGGTTGTGACGAGGTTCAGGTTATGGCGTTTTCCATAGGACCCCATTTGTCGGTCGACATAACTCGTAGTGACCGACAGATAGGGAACGTCTCGGTTACGTACATAACCCTCGTTCCCTGATGGGGATCGTTATGTCCCCATGCCACAACCTTGAACCATTCGCTGTTGCCGGGACACGTTCTCGGCTCCTCAGCGTAAAACCTAATGAGTGGATGCACCTGTCGCCCTATTTATACCCATTGGCACGGGGAGTGGCTCAGGTGTGTTAATCCACTTGCCAATTTCATTGGCGTTTTCTCTTAAAATCAGAGATGATTGGCCTCCCAAGTGAGACCCCATTTGTCGGTCGACATAACGTCTCCGTTCCCTCCATCAGGGAACAAGGGTTATGTACGTAACCGAGACGATCTTAAAGGTGCTGTAGGGAACTTTTGTAAAAAAAATTTTTTTTTACATATTTATTAAACCTGTCATTATGTCCTGACAGTAGAATATGAGATATCAGATAATCTGTGAAAAAAATCAAGCTCCTCTGGCTCCTCCCAGTGGTCCTATTGCCATTTGCAGTTACAGACCGCTCCCGGTAAGAAATCAACCAATCAGAGCTGCGGTCCGTAACTTTGTTTGTGTTCAAAATGTAGAAATATTTATATAATAAGCGAGTACACCATGAATCCATTTTCCAAACCATGTTTTTGACTTGTCCTGAATCACTAGGGTGCACCTATAATAAGTGTTTATATTCTGACTATTTTAGATTGCTTCGGGGGTACCACGGCGGAGTAACCCAGTACCTTTGTGATTCTTCATAGACATAAACAGAGAGAAGTAGTTCCGGCTACGATGTTCTTCCGCAAGACGCAAGCGGTTCTGTTAATTAACCGCTAGAGCGTCAAAAGTTCCCTACTGCAGCTTTAATGCTTCACTTGATTTGTTTTATGTGCAGGATGTGCAGGAGAAAGAGTCATCGCAAAGTCTCATCATCAGTAAGAAAAGGTTCACTTTTCAGCCAAAGTAGAGTACAACTTGTGAAATGGTTGGAATTTATTTACCGGTGAGTGATTATAAAAAAGATAAAGGCTTATTTATATCTGAAAAATGCTTTACAATGATTTACTACAATAATGTTTGTGTAGCCTGTGGAGTAGACAGAGCCAGTACTAGTTATGTGCTCATTGTCCACAGATTTGCACAAGGTCTCCAACTCAGGCAAATTGACCTGTTAGAGGATCAGATAGCCAGAAGTTCAAGAACTCTGTTGTGAATGACAAATGCACTTAGGAAGGTGAGGTACTTCTTCATAATGACTACAAAAACAATGCAAATAAACATTGCATGCCATTCATTAATATTTCTATTATGTTATTTAGATATGCATAGATGCAATACAGAGACTGAGAAGAAGAACCGGTCTTACAGTTGGTGGAAACTCAAGACGTAAGTTTGTTTCTATTGATGAGTTAAAGTTTGCACACAAAAGGAAGGTAAACGGGCCATGAACAAATTTAAAATAAAAAAAAGAAGAAAGTTTTAATCAAAATTTAATTTAAATATCCATATACAAAATTACTATCCTTTTACCATATTCAAGTAAGCCATTTAGACTCTTTTGGACAAGAAAATAAAACATCTTTTTCCTATTGAAGAAATTTTGCGAGAGCTGTTTCGTCTTGGCCATATTTCCGCACTATAAGGCGCACTGGATTATAAGGCACACCTTCAATGAATTACCTATTTTAGAACTGTTTTCATATATAGGGAGCACCGGATTATAGGGCGCATAGGAGAGAAGATACTGCATTCAGTGAGTGTGTGTGTGTGTGTGTACATACATTACCTGTCAAAAGTTTGGAAACAATGTAAATCTTAACTTATCACTTTATATCAGTGAACACATCCTTGCTGAATAAAAGTGTTAATTTATTTTAAAAAAGGAGAAATAAACTTACGGACCCCAATGTTTTTTAATAGTTTATGCATTTAGCAGACTCTTTTATCCAAAGCAACTTTTGGTGCATTCAGGATTCATATATATATATATATTGGTGCTGTCAATCGATTAAAAAAAATTAACTAATTAATCGCACAATTTTTTAAAATTAATCGCGATTAATCGCAATTAAAAGACTGAAACTTTTTGGATATGTAAATGTAAATAATTAATGTAAACTCAAGACAAAGAAACTATTTAAATTCAAAATATGATTGTTTATTGGAATTTTTGTTTAACTTGTAACACAGATTTTCTCATGTAAACAACATACCTGCAATAAACCTGTCACAGACGAGACAGGAGGCAGACAGGATGGTCAGTTTGAGAGTTTTATTTGCAGAATGCTCCGAACCAGACGGGAATATCAGAATGAGAGCGAGTATGGACCAATATCGATTTACTGAACGATCTCTAATCACAGGAAGTGGAAGTGGGATCACCGAAGGAGGACTGAAGGCAGAAGAAGACGGACCGATCTTTGAGGGTTCTCAGAAGATTCGCGGATTCTCAGGTGAGTGTTGAGACAGAGTCTGTAAGCCATGTAATGACGAGATCAGACGGAGACTGAAGGTTGAGGCGGGTATATAAGGGTGAGCAGTGATGAAGGATAGCAGGTGACGGTGATGAGGATGAAGAGATGCAGGTGATGACAATTAATATTCAGGGGATGACGAGCGAGTGGGTGGAGGGAGTGATGATGATGGTGGAATCCTGACAAAACCATCAATATCCTCCAAATTAACTGTTGGCTTGAAAGCCATATTTATTACAGAAATAAAAACACAGGCATGTAAGTACCATTTGAATTTCAAAACAATCAATGCCAATAAAAAACAAAAATGATTTCCATGTTGAATTCCAAGTGGACTGCAAAAAAATTCCAAAGTATAGTCATTGCCAGTGCTTTAAGTGGGCCGGTACGCACCAGTACTCAGTACCGCCACTTCCAAATATAGCTCTTGAGCGTATACCGCCACCTCTCCGTGCGCCCAGAACGTGCTTGTAGCGTACCGGTACACTCATTTGGACATCTGTTTTAATAGAGGTTTTAATCTTTTACCGGCACTGCCGATTTTCAGAGCGCCCTTCACAATGCAAGCTTCCTAATTCATCCCACCCAGAGCAGAAACTACATTACCCATTCACCCTTAAGTTATACAAGTGAATAGCGCATGTGTCGCTTTTCCCACTGTTAAGTGTCAACAACTCAACGTGGCCGGAGAAGGTGTGTGAAACTCGTTGTGAGTTATACTAAAGCAAAATCTTGAGTATTGATTGTCTGATAAACATTAAAAACTGTCTGCGGAGGTTGATTCGTCTTGCAGCCCCCGCTGGCTGCTCATTGGATGCAGCATCTTTTTTCTAAGTTCTAAAAAAATACAGTAGACGGCAAGGCACAAATTTAGATATTCATAAATTTATCTAATTAATCTATAGCCTATGCACAAAGACAATATGATCTTTTTGTCCCCTTTTTGTTTTAAAGCTTGATGAAGAGAGAGAGCGCAAGTTGCTGCAGCTGAGGAGGACAGTGATGCACGCGTACAGGAGTGATTGACAGTTCGCGGCACTGTGTACAAAAAATACTCCGCTACACAATTATTTCGTTATTTTCGTTTAAGCTTATTAACGTTAGCGTTATATGATATATTTAGCGTTATAGAAAGGACGCACTGTTACAGTCATTGTTTTTTTTTTTAAACAATGACATTTGAGTTCATGATTTTAATGTTGCTGTTTCTTGTGGCAGACTAAATGAAGAGTAATGTTTCTTGTGGCAGACTGAAGAGTAATCCGGCAGAGTTTTATACTGAAACTTTCCGTCTAAAAGTCCTTCCTTGGTCTTAACCATATTTCTTTGCACGTTGAACACACATAGGCCACAACTGGAAATAAAAAAAACCGCAACCGCGTTAATTGCGTTATTTTTTAACGCGTTAAATATTTCAAATTAATCGAATGCGTTAACGCGCTAATTTTGACAGCACTAATATATATATATATATATATATATATATATATATACATACACAAACACAGGGTGAAATAAAAGTGCAGGATTTAAAGATCAGTCTATTATTTACAAAATGAAATATTTGGTGACATTTTGGGTATCTCCAAATGTACCTAAAGTTTGATTATTTTCTTCTAGTATAACCGTGGTCGTTTCCGAACTACATGGAAAAGAAACAAATGGGTTTTTGGAATACTGGAAATGAAGGGACATAGACGTTTGCCCATTTTGAAGATTGTCAAAAACCGCTCAAGACAAACTCTACTACCCATTATCAGAAGGCACGGAAGAAGAGGATCCACCATTTTCAGTGACTGTTGGAGAGCATATGTTCAGGCTCTTCCTAGACACAGATACAGGCATTTTACGGTCAACCATTCAAAAAAATGTTGTTGATCCAGTCACTGGTTGCCATATGCAGCACATTGAGCGTGCATGGCAAAGCATCAAGTCACAGGTTAACAAGCACCGAGGCAACAAAAGCACTCCACTCTTGAAAGAGCATTTAAAATGTATTCAGTGGTATCACTGGTTAGGCAAACGTAACATACTAGGAGTAATTGCTCAACTCTTTCATGACATAAGAAAATATTTCAAAATCCATTAATCTGTAGCCATGCAGAACATATCAACTTATAAATATTATTTCTCTTAAGTTCACGTAGAACAAGAATACAAATGTTTTATTTGTTCTAATATCAAATAGGGTAATTATATGTAGATCCAGATTGCTTGATTTATTTTAATGGTCAGTTTTTGTGTATTTTCAGTGTAAGTACACATTAGTTCCCGGGTACCAACACACGTTCTACACTTTATTTTAAGTGGTCAGTTTTTGTGTATTTTTCAGTGTAAGTACACATTAGTTCCCGGGTACCAGCGTAGGTTCCACACTTTATTTTAAGTGGTCAGTTTTTGTGTATTTTCAGTGTAAGTACACATTAGTTCCCGGGTACCAATGCAGGTTCCACACTTTATTTTAAGTGGTCAGTTTTTGTGTATTTTCAGTGTAACTACACATTCGTTCCCGGGTACCAGCGTAGGTTCCACACTTTATTTTAAGTGGTCAGTTTTTGTGTATTTTCAGTGTAACTACACATTAGTTCCCGGGTACCAACACACGTTCTACACTTTATTTGAAGTGGTCAGTTTTTGCGTATTTTCAGTGTAAGTACACATTAGTTCCCGGGTACCAATGCAGGTTCCACACTTTATTTTAAGTGGTCAGTTTTTGTGTATTTTTCAGTGTAAGTACACATTAGTTCCCGGGTACCAACACACGTTCTACACTTTATTTGAAGTGGTCAGTTTTTGCGTATTTTCAGTGTAAGTACACATTAGTTCCCGGGTACCAATGCAGGTTCCACATTTTATTTTAAGTGGTCAGTTTTTGTGTATTTTTCAGTGTAAGTACACATTAGTTCCCGGGTACCAGCGTAGGTTCCACACTTTATTTTAAGCGGTCAGTTTTTGTGTATTTTCAGTGTAACTACACATTAGTTCCCGGGTACCAACACACGTTCTACACTTTATTTTAAGTGGTCAGTTTTTGTGTATTTTCAGTGTAACTACACATTAGTTCCCGGGTACCAACACACGTTCTACACTTTATTTTAAGTGGTCAGTTTTTGTGTATTTTCAGTGTAACTACACATTCGTTCCCGGGTACCAGCGTAGGTTCCACACTTTATTTTAAGTGGTCAGTTTTTGTGTATTTTTAGTGTAAGTACACATTAGTTCCCGGGTACCAAACGCAGGTTCCACACTTTATTTTAAGCGGTCAGTTTTTGTGTATTTTCAGTGTAACTACACATTAGTTCCTGGCAGGACCGTGCACAGACCTTTTGAGGGGCATGTGATGAAACCAAAAAAGGGCACCCCCTCCCTTTTTATTATATCAAGATTATTTAGTAAGCCAGCATAAAAGGAAGAAATGGTCACATCTTCATGACAAATTCAATAACACAAAATAATAGTCTCAAAAGCTTTAGATTTATTCAAGATAATAACAACCATAATAATAATATAAGATAATTAGATAATATATATTATCTATAGATAATATAGACTCCCTCTTTTTTTAAATTGCATTTATATAGAAAAAAAATACTTGACTCATACATAAACATGTTAACCAAATAATACAAATTAGCTTATAAAACCAAACAGAAACCAAAATCTTTTTTTATTGAACTTTATCTACTTTTTTTATGAACTTTGCAAAGAAAAAAAATTATATATTCTCTTTTTTAGCTATTCTGTTTGGTTTTATAAGCTAATTTGTATTATTTGGTTAACATGATTATGAATGACATTGAGAAGAGGGGAAGGTGAGCAATGAATTAAGTATTTTTGACAAACATTTTTGAAATATAATTTAAGTAATTATGTCCAACTCAATTCCAGATTACAAGAAACTATAGCCATATCGTTACTATAACATATCCAATATGTATCCGCCTAACTGGCAAAAATTTGATACTGTGGTGGACCAGGGATGTTGGTCTCTTGAAGGTCTCTTATCCACTACACTTTCCCTAAAATAAGCCAGCAATGAAAAAATAAATAAAAACAGTGTGAAAAGTACAGTTGCAGTGAAAAGCATTTCTGAAGGATCACGTGACACTGAAGAGTACTGATGTAATGATGCTGAAAATTCAGCTTTGATCACAAAAATAAATTACATTTTAAAATATATTCAAATAGAAAATAGTTATTTAAAATTTTAAAAATATTACACAATATAAGTGTTTTTGCTGTATTTTGGATCAAATAAATGAAGCCTTGGAATGAATCATGAATTACATTCTGCATGATAAAATATAAAGATTTCACAGTGATCTTCTGTCATTTTTTTTAGTTACTACTACATTACTGTAGTAAAACCATGTTTTACTACATTTTATACATGTGAGGACAAGCGGAGAGTATACCATAACATGATTAGCCTAAATGTTAATAAATTAAGTGTATCAGCAATCATAAATCAAAGAAGAAATTTCTTAGAAATATGTTATCTAGGTGACGAGGATCACTCGTCGCTTTGTATAAGTTCCAGTACGAAACAGCGCAGGGGCGCACCTGTTATGATTTTCCGATGGTAAAAACAAATTATATGTTGTTGAATCACTTACCAATATATTTAGTTTTTGACCAGCAAATTTGTGCAAATGTGAATTTTTTTTTTTTTTTTTGTCATTAAAACGGCGACGGCACCTGCCGCTGCCGGTGTCCTGACATTTTATCCTACCGTGTCAGATTTTCCTACCCTGGTTTACTGCGCACGTGCACATCAATATCGCATCCTTTGTCACATCACATTTTCATCTACATGTTACAAACTAGTTTTTGTAGCTATATAGACGGAGCGCTCGGTTTTTCCTGTGGTAAAATGCATTTGGCCAAAATCGCATTTTATAAAAGATGAAATGCTACAGTATGCACAGTCTATTTAAGTGTTGGCTATGTATTGGCTATGACTAGATGGCAAATGTTAGCCCTCTCTCTCAGGCGATGTCCCACATGTCTCAGTCAGTCAGACAGACATCCAATAAATAAAATATGAGCCTTTATAGACAAGTGTTTAGTAGTACTTATTCAAACAAGAAGATATTTATTTACCCTTCGCAAAACTTTGTTCAGCTCAGCTGTTGTCTACTGTGCGGCTGCTGTGGAACTTCAGTTGATTCAATTAATATAGAGGGGGCGGAGTTATCAGCTTACTGACAGTTTGAGGATCGAAAAAGATTTACACAAGCTCGTTTTAAGAACTTTCATTTGCGAAATATTTGTAAAACAGACAGACAGATGTAAAAGGTTACCAATAGCATTGCTTTAAAAAAAAAAAAAAAAAAATTAAAATAAAGGGCACTTCGGAGTGTAAGGGCAAAAAGGGCATGTGCTCTGCACAGGTTGAGCCCTACCTGTGCACGTGCCTGGTTCCCGGGTACAAACGCAGGTTTCGGACCCTTTCTGGTAACACTTTACAATAAGTTTTCATTCCTTAACAATATTCCACAGCATTTATTAAGGTTAGTTAATGTTAATCTCAGCATTTATTAATATATTTTTAAGATCCAATGTTGCATCTGACAATCTTGGTTAATGTTCTGTGAATTAACATGAAAGAGAACATTTTAACTAACATCTACTAAGATTAATACATGCTGTTAAAAACAGGAGTGTAACGGTATGTCTATTTGTACTGAATGGGTCATGGGCAAATTCCAAATGGAAGTGGTCATTCCTATGCCCTATTCCCTTGGAAGGACGGAGCCTTTGAAGTTGGGACTTTAGAGTGAGCAGGGCAAGTGCGTGTTATTATGAAGCTTTTACACATTGCACTTGGCAAACACCTTGACTGTTAAATGGTTTGAATAAGTATCCACACACAAGTAGGCATGAACTATAATGCTTTATATGTGTAAAAACACCGCCCCCCCCAAAAATTAACAGAAACTGTAGCGTAGTTACAATTGTAGTTACAATATGCAATTATGGTGTGTCCTTATAAAAGTGTACTTACAAATGTAACTACACTACAGTAACTACAAATAAATCAAGCAGGTACTTAAAATGTAAGTACATTAAATACAGGTAAGTACATCATAAGTACATTGTATCAAATGCTTAATTTGATGTAAGTACATAGTTGTTTAGGTCACTTAATATAAAGTGGGACCGGCCTGTGGACCAACTTGAACTTAAAAGGCTGTAGAGCCGGATACCACCGAGTGATCTGCGCGTGGTCCGAACAGAGGGTGAACTCCCGTCCCAGGAGATAGTAGCGGAGGGTGAGGATGGCCCACCTGATAGCCCGGCACTCTTTTTCAACTCTTTCTCTTAGAGAGCTTACGACTAATGTACACCACCGGCCGTTCCTCTCCCTCCATCTCCTGAGACAGGACTGCACCCAGCCCCCTGTCCGACGCGTCTGTCTGCAACAGAAAAGGGAGAGAAAAATTAGGAGCGTGTAACAACGGCCCGCCACATAGGGCGGCCTTGACTTGGGTAAAGGCCTGCTGACATGGCTCCGTCCACTGGACTGTATCAGGCGCCTCCTTTTTAGTAAGATCAGTCAAGGGGCTGGTGAGGTCCGAATAATTAGGCACACTCCCTCACCTGCTCGATGGCACCAGTGTAAATGGGTTCAAAGGTTGAAAGGAAGAGGACGAGGGGTCGGCTTTACTGCTGACGACTTTTAATAAGAATATATAAAACAAAAACGGTGCCTCTCACACCATAAACAGAAAGCTCAGTCCGGTTCTCAGTTCTGTGGTTCACGCTCGTCAGCAGCGGGTCTCTCTCATTCTACTCCTGTTTCTCCTGGCGTTAAATACTCTCTCCATGCCAATTACTGAAACAAGAGACAGGTGTTGATTATTTCCGTTCAGCCCGCTCACTCACTGTTCGTCTCCCAATTCTCTCTCCGGCTGCAGACTTCGCTAAACCACGCCTCCGCCTCCACAGCGGGCATTTGCTGACAAAATGTCCGGCCCTCCCACAGTAGAACCATAAGTCCCTGGAGAGTCTCTCTTGTTTTTGCTGAGGAGTGAGACGCAGGCGTCCCACCTGCATTGGTTCAGGGTCAGCAGGGGAAGGCAGAGGCAAGGCAGAGATGGAGTCACTGGTAATTTCTCCCACTCTCCAAGAGGTGCGAGCAGTCGATCGTTGGCAACGAAGGTGGCTTTCCACATGGAGGGCCAAGTCGAGAAGATCATCACAGGTGTGCGGAAGCTCATGGGTTGTGATCCTGTCTTGGATCTCCTCATCCAGTCCAGCATGGAATACAGCTCTACAAAACCCTCATTCCAGTCAAAGGTCGCTGCTAAAGTCTTGAACTTATAGCGAACTCAGTCACTGAACGAAGAAGAGCCAAGCTTGGGTTGAGCAGGAGAAGGTTAACGCTGCCTGGAAGCAGAAGGGAGAGGAAAAAAGAAAAACTAAAAGATGAAAGCAAAACTTTCAAGGTCTCTGCTCAGCCAAAAAACATGAAAGAAGATGTGGTCAGAGCTCAGCTTGCACAGAGCACAATAAGATGAACTGACACAAGACAGCACACACAAGGAAGCTAAATAGGGAAGGAGTAATTAACATAATGCAGAGCAGGTGATGTTGTGGGCCAAAAATAAGATAATAAATGGAGCAAGAGGGTGGAAAAGGACACCACAATGACACAGAAGGACATGATAAGTGTAAACACAACACACAACCAAAATAAGGGAAGAACAGACAGATCAGCCCAGGTCGTGACATAGTAGTATTACAATTTAAATACTGACTTTTTATTTTACAGCAGTTGTACCATTTTTAATGCTTTTATAATCATTTAAATCGGGTCGGCAAACTTTTCGGCATGACGTGCCATTTTTAATTTTCCTGGTTAACCCTCTGAGGTCTAAGGGTATTTTTGGGGCCTGGAGAAGTTTTGTCATGCCCTGATATTTGTCCCTTTGTTCAGTTGCTCATAAACATCTAAATCTAATCAGCACAAACAGGGTACATGATTGTGTTTTTAAGAAAAAATTTTTTAATGTGTGGTGAAAAACTAAAAATGTTAAATCACTTGAATAAGGCCATAAAACACATAGAGAACATTGCCCTTATGAAAATTAACCATGGTTTTACTACAAATAAAACCAAAAAACCATGGTTACTATAGTTAAACCATGGCTATCACAAATTAACCATGGTTTTGCTAAATTAACCATAGTTTAACCATGGTATTTGTAGTAAATCTGTGGTTATACAAATGGTAGTCAACACGCCAAAAAACCATGGGTTACTACAGTTTTACTATAATAAAACCATGGTTATTTTTCGTAAGGGTGGTTCCCGGGACTTTTGAGAACTGGAGCTTGTAGCCTAGAATTTTTCTTTCTAAATGATGTGAAAATCATCAATGGCCCGTATAATGAGCTGCATAATGACTGAGAGGGAAGAGTTATAAGTAAGAATCTAAGGACAAAGTAAATGTATATCATTTTTATGTTTGTAATTTATTTAGAATATACTTATCACACAACATGATTTAATATTCACTTGCGAGTGCAGTTAAAAGTAAGAAGCGAGAAACAGAGAAGCACATGTATGTGCAGCGGTCACACACGCATCCGTAGGCTAGCGCAAATTCATCTTTAATTCTCACACTTTAGTATTTATAGATCCTAACAGGCTGTGTGATTATGAGAAATGAATATTATTATCAATAATATTCTACAAATTAGAAAATAGTTGACTTCAGTAATCCAAATGAACTGAAAATAAAAAGGGAGTCTTTATTACAGTTTTTTACAAGCACTTTGTTACTATTTTCAGAACCTTGATGTCATTTTTCACAACTCTAGACACAAAACTCACAACCAATGATCAAAATGCACAGTTTTCAAAACTCTAACCCTTTTCTCAATTGCTTGGATATAATATACATAAAACTTAGATCATTTGTTCATTCAACAGAAATCACCTGTTCAATATGACTCAACTTAACATCAAGTGCTACTATTTCAAAAGGCAATTCACACAGAACATTTCAAATGAGTGTCTAATCATTTCCTTACAATGATCTAACTATCAATTGATACAACTGCTCAAAATGATAAGTAGCTGTTGCATTACTCTTAATGCATAGTTGTATGGAATGTTTACTGTAAATCATGAACCAATCAGACTACAATATCAATGGATGTAGCCTAATATTTGATCATAATGCTTCATCAGACACTGTGTCTATGGCCCCAAATACTGTACCACCTTTTCAGACTATTTACAGTATTGACAGAACTGCACTGTGTAGATACAGGCCCTTGTAATTACTTGTCCAATTCTGCCAACTCGTTACTGATGATTGAGTGCACATTGTGGAATGACCCAGATAGCAAACTGACTCCGCAACGGATCCGCCCCAGAGGTATCACAAGCTCCAGAACGGATCCGCAAAACGGGTCCGGAACGGAGTCTACTTGCACAGCGCTGCGGATCCGGAACAGATAAGGATTGTGGATTCAGATCAGATCCGGGGCAGACCTGCCCCGTGTCCGCTGATAAGGAAGTTCATCCGCGCCGCGGATCTGATCAGGAGCCGTTTATGAAGCACCTGATCCGCCGCGGATCCGATATGGACCCGCTTATTAAGTGGGTCATTTGGTCTGGATACCTTTCAGATCACTCTCGAACTAGTATTCTGGCCACAACTCGCTACACAGAAATTTTTTAAATCTAAATGGACCAACATCAGATAGACTGGATTGCTCTATAAAAGCTTTAATATTTTATGTCTCCCTTTATTAATAAAACATGAAATCATTCAGAACTTTAGCCAGTTACAATAAAACTATAAAAATAGTCTGTAAATGTATTTACAATCTGTAATTACTTTTATTATTTTTAGTTTAATTATTTATGTACATTAATAAGTATTGAATAGAATTATTACAGAAAATGAAATGCAAGCATAAATTGTACCTTTTTTTATTTAATGAAAAATAAGACTTTACAACATTAAGAAGAGTAAATATTTGAGCAACATTTTTTGTTAACAGTTGTACTGCTTATTTTCTTTATTTTTTTTAGAAACTGGATTTCATTTAATTTTCTTTTAATAGAAAAATAAAAACAAGTTGATTCTTTGAATAAAAACCAAAACAATTAAAAAACATTTATCTAAAATAGTAACCTTGTACCTTTATTTTATTGTAACTGTTCAAAACACCGAAGGTAACAATGAAGCTCTGAAGAACTCTACTGCTGGGTGCTCACAGTGGGACGTTCCTTGAGCTTCCCCTATGAGCTGCCAGGCTGAACCACCGTATTGTGTGTTTTGTGATTTCTTCATCAGTGGCGGCACGTGATACATGGCTCTTTCTCACAGCACCTGTAATACACAAGCAGATTTTCATTTAAAAAAAAAATCATTCACATTGAAGCTACCAGTTTTTTTTTTTTTTTTTTTTTAAAGGATACACATAACCACTGCCTTTAAAACAAAAGTGTACAACCTGACATTTATTAGGTACAATATGTAACTTTTGGCGCTCTAGCATAGGGCTGTGTAGATAAACAATATTATATTGAATTGCGATAAAATATGTTGATAATGATGAGAAGCCCTAGGCATTTTTACTCGATATGGATTAATATAAGAGCCAATATCATACAGCAAAAATATGCGACAACAGCCAATCAGCATGCAGCTTTAAATGTTCACGTTGTAGGGGAATTTACAGTTAAAACCCAAGGACCAGATATTTGGCAATGAATACCAGGAGTCAGAGATGAGTTCAATTAATAATAATAATTTTACTTGAAGAAAATAGTTAGCAATTTCATCAGCAGAAGTCAGCTTCAATACTCTCGACGGAGTTCGCAGGCCGCCCCCCCGTACAACTCAAAATCAACCACAGTTATACCCTGACAGAGGATACTCACTGCATCAATACATAAGTCAACTAAATTCTGATTGGTTCCAAAACCTAGATTAACTCTCCAAAGACGTATATCTGATACGCTGGACACTGGCAGTTGATCGTTTGTCCTGGGACTGTCTCTGAGCTTCTCCCTGTACAGACAGATACTAACACACATACACAGAGAACTTATCTAAAATTCAAGGCTTTCTAGCACTGGCAAGTGTCTTATTACGGTTGGATACACACACATAATATGTGGACATTAATATGTGGACAAAAGGAAAAGAAATACAGCACACATAAGGTTACACAATTCACTCTTGCTATAACTTGATTAATAGTCAAACAAGAAATCATGTAATAATATAATTAATATCAGTATGAAGGATATGGCAATTCGGCATATACTCCTTCAACGTCAAAAAACAAAGTCAATTCCAAAAGCTTCCTAAGTCGATGAATCAGTATATCATGTAAATGAATGTGGCTGACTCCCTGATCAGTGCCCTGACTACTGAAATAGTGAGCTGATTGAGATGCAACCATAGACTTTACTTGGGTGGGCCGCCCAAGTATATTTGGATACACATTTATGCTTTTATTACTTTTATCCTCTCAGACTTTTGTATCCGGCCAAGATAATGAAACCATCTGCATTGATTAACTAGTGGAAAATCTCCCCTCGCCCTACGTGTTTCGTACCTGCTTGTTATGTGTGCGTCAGAACTGTTTGCTCCCGCTGACATTCCCACATTTACTTACACAGGAGGAACTTCTTGGACTCCATCTGGCTGAATGCTTTTTTCCCCATTCACACCCTTCTCCCAACGTCATCCTGGAACATGCGGGAAAGGATGTTCCACTTCCACGTGACACGTTTTGTGTCATGGCCCCCAACAGTCGCAAGGGAAGAAATCTAAAATGTAACAAAAATCCTGTCAGTTTCTTATATATTAAAAGGTTAGTTCACCCCAAAATTAAAATTCTGTCATTAATTACTCACCCTCATGTTGTTCTACACATGTAAGGGCTTCATTCATCTTCGGAACACAAATTAAGATATTCTGATTAAATCCGATGCATGAAAGTGAAACCAACAAAGTAGGTTGTAAACCTAAAAAGTAGGTTTTTAAACAAAAACATCTCTGAAAATTCTTTGTATACTATGTACACTCCATCACTGCTTTCCACAGTGTTATATATAATGCAAATCTCATTTCCAATAACAAACACAACCTAAGAAACAGCCTAAACTTTTAACCTTGTATGAATCTTTTGAAATCAAATGGCACGTGTATTACATGTTAAAAGTTGTAGTGTGGACCATTATAAGTAGGGCTGGACAATTATGACCTAAAATCAAAACCTCAATTAATTAAACATTTTACCTCAATTATTGAGCATGAGCACCGAGCTCGATATAATACACATCGGATCATATAATCGTTTGAATGTCTAAACTGGCAAACCATAGGCTAATACACATAAACCATAAAACACATACAACTGACAGAGTTTAGTGAAGACGCAAGGCTCACTGCTCGTGCGCTGTCTCTGTGTTTTACATCAATTGCGTCGGTTAGAGGTTCTGAATTTCGGGTTTCAAGTACTTTGATTAATCGTCCAGCCCTAATTATCAGTATTTGACAAAATAGCTGGCTAAAGAAGTTTAAAACAGTTTTTAATCTTACTTTACTCAGATGTTCGTTTAAGATGAAATCGAAAGATGCAATACTCCAAAAACACACTGGTGGCACTTGAATGAGCTGTAAGCTGCAACAGAACACAAACACAAACAGTAACTTATTAATTATTAATTAATATGGTAAGAAATAATGGTATGAATCTTTTGAAATGGCACATTTATTACACGTTAAAAGCTGTAGTTGAGGACCATTATCAGTATTTGACAAAATCAAGTTTAAAACAGTTTTTAATCTTACTTTCCTCAAATGAAAGATGAAATAGAAAGAAGAAATACTCCAAAAACACACTGGTGGCACTTGAATGAGTTGTAAGCTGCAACAGAACACACACACACACACACACTTACTCATTTTTACACACATGGTAACTTATTAATTATGAATTAATATGATATGAAATAAAGATCTGAAACAACATTACATGAAGTGGAGAATAGTCATATCATATGTAAACAAAAAAATAGACTAAAACAACTAACGTTAGAAGTTCAGTGAAAAAAACAGATAACTTTAGGCCTAACATTAGCTTGCCTGCTATTTTACTTGAAAGGAGTGAAAATGTGCGTTTAGGTCACACTGGACTGAAACCTTATTTAAAAAGCTTATTAAATCGCCCCCTCCCAAAAAGATTAAGAAACTTTTTAATCAAATCTGAGTTAGCGCTAATGACTCTGAAGAGCTAACTTGGCCACAGTCATTTTTTAAAATTACAAACATTAAAAAAAATCAATTAACGGTAAAGTTACTGGATACAACTGTTCAAATAAAGTATATTTTAACTATTCTTACCGTGTTCAGTCTTCACCGACCTGTCGGCTCCAGCTTTTCCACGGTGAGGAGAAGGATTCAGTCAGTGACAACGATAATTGAAAAAGGCGCGTCCGGTTAGTGAATCTGCCCAGTGTCTGTGACGAGTCCGCAAACTGACAGTGTGCTGAGCGGAGGCGGGGCATATTCTGTGCGCGTTGTCGAATTGAATCCGAGCGTAGATCAGACCAGGCGACTTGAAAGCGGATTCGCCCCGGAGTCTGTTGCTATCTGGGGAGTATATAGTGAAGGGTTGATTGGGATACAATTGCAAGAGCATAGTGATACGTAACATGGAGCCAGCAGGTGATCCAGGTCACAATGGAGGTCAAGCAGTAGTGGGAGGAAATCTTTTTCAGTACTGTCTTTTCTCTTCTATTTCATAGCTAATTATTTTTCCTTTGATTCAAATAAACCTATGGTGTGATTGTTCTGTAGTGTTTTGCATCAATATATTACAACCTTTGTTCAATGATTCCACTGTGTCTGTAGTATTCTCTCTACTACTGCAGTAATTTTACAGAGATGTATTTACTGTACATGTACAGTAGGTGGCCAGCCTTTCTGGCGCTTACCGCCACGCATACCGCCGCGGCAGAGCCTATAGCCTATTTTTTTCCTCTCTCAAACTTAAAAAAATAAATAAAATGCAGCAAACGAAAATAGGTGATTGATCCGTTAAAATGAAACCTATACACGACTCATAAATTTATTTTTCCTCTGACAAACTTTCTTTTTTAGCGTGTTTAAAAAATAAAAAATAAAGAAAACATTCAGCAAATGAAAATAGGCGATGAATCCGTTAAAATGTGTTACTCTTGGTTAACAGTACTAATTATAATTATTTTACTTCAGAACAGAGCCTGGGACTAATCTAGGTTATCCATGTTTTTTTGTTTGTTTGTTTTTTCATTGCATATGAAAACGACTTTGTTCATTACATTCACTTCACATGATCTGGCACAGATCAGCTTCCCGCAAAGCTCAGCTGTGGACGATTTAAAAATGTTTGATATAAAGCAGTGGTTCTCAACCTGCGGCCCGTCAAGAATTCTAATGCGGTCTGCACAACATGCTGAAAAAAAAAAGAAAAAAAATTGTAAAATTGTATTGTTTACATCAATTTAAAAAAGAATATGCAACTAATGAAATATAAGCTATATCCTAATGTTTTTACGTGATTTTTTTTCTTCTTCATATATTATTTTCAGACATGAGCACTGGCATAAGCATTTAACGAACACATACAAGCGCGCACTTTGGCAGAATTCAATTCAAATAGTCATCAACAGCCATTAGGTAAATTGCCTGTAAGGTAAAATTGCGCATCAGAATGGACACATTTGTTTTTTAAGGGAGAAAAAAAAGAAATTCAAAAAATGCCAGCGAATGAACATGTACAAACTGTCAATAGTCGCAGTATCAGTATGGAGAAGTGCTGGATTTTCGTTTTTTATTTTATTTATTTATTTATTTATTTATTTTTACCCTGCAACTCACTTGAAGAAGTTCAGATAAATGGATTTATACATATTATTAAATTCAAAAGTGCTTTTCCATATTTGGGTCAAAATAGGCTACATCTGTGAACGCACATTTTCTGAAATGTTGCGCGTCAGGTCATGCAAGCCTGCATCTTAAACCCTCTGTCAAACTCTCTGCGTCCGCGAGTCCGCTATATCCGCTAGGTATGCGTGATTGGAGAGTGTGAGCAGAGGCTCTAGCAGACGACCGCGCTGGACAGGTGCGCGTGGTCAGTTGGCTTCAAAAGCAAAATTGCACATGTGCAGCCAGGCAGAGTGAAGAAGCTCATTGCTACTCGAACCTGTGCAATCCGTCAATAAAAGAATATAAAGACAGTCAGATGTGCAATAATTCTGGGCAATTAGAGCTGGCCATCAGCCTGCACAAGTATAAATTGAAGAAGTCTGCATCCTTGCTGGCCATGTCTGCGTCTGGATTGCTCATGCGGAAAGTATAACACAGGCGTTACAATCGCAACTTCTTTGTGCTGTTACTCCTTTCAAACTGAATCTCACAAAATTGGTCAGCTCCCGACAGCATCAGGTGTTTTATTTATGGGGAGTAGAATTGTTTATTTCAATGAATGTAATAAATTATATATCATAATAGTTAGGCTATAATATTATAAATCAGGTTGGTTTGTATTGCTGACGTAATATGTAAATTATATGCGTAGACTTGCACTTATAAAAAAATGGCTGTTTTTATTGTCAATTCAAGAAAGATTATACATATTCTATCACATTTTTACATATTTAGATAAATAAAAACCAGTAAATTTAAAATAAGTAAATAAAATCACAGCTTTAAAGAGACCCCATAATAATTTAAAACAGCTTTTCTGTAGTAACAATATATTTTATTGAATGCAATGATTAATGTTTTATTCTACATCAGAAACTCTCCTGAAGTCTTTTGAGGAATTATATTCATGATACAAGCATCAATTCAATTCTGATCTCAAGTTCATTTCTCATTGTGTATTATTTAGGCACAAAAACAATAGAGAAAAATAAATTACATGTACTTTTCACAAACATGACTCGTAAAGAACTTTTAAATTGAAAGGAAATGTTGATAGTAATAGAAATGAATGATGTTAACACTACAATAAAAACACAAATGTAGATACACAGAAACACTCTCTTATAAATACACACACATACTGATCTCACTAGCTGCGTTTACATGGACACTACTAATCCGATCGTAATAGGACTAGAAGCACAATCAGAATAAAAAAAGTCACATGTAAACACGTCAATCGGATTGAATTGGCCAGATCCGACTAAAATTTTGATCGGATTGTAAGGATTTTGTAATCTGAGCAAGAGGAAATGCTTGATCGGATTATCGGAAAGTACTGGGCATGCGCAGTGACGTAGATATAGCGTAATGATGTATAACGTACAGAACGAGCTATTCTTCCTGGTGACTAAAGTGTCATAAATAAGTGTCCTGTCATCATAAATCTCCCCTTTCACTCAGCGTATGTGAAGTGGAACAGGACCACGTTCCACCAGTCCTTGTTTAAAACTCTCATCAATAGACAACTAGTTTTGGGTGCGGGAAGGGACACTTTTTAACCTTTTTTTTTTTTAAGTAACGTTAAGCAGCACAACAGTTCATGTGCTGGTCATCGCCTAATTAGGATCCGAAGTAGATAAATATGACGTGTGCTTTTTAAAACAGAATGCGACAGCAGCGGGAAACTGAATATTCACGCAGTGTGTGCATGTCAAAAGAGTAAATCCGATCAGAAGCTTGTGACAGTAAACGCACACATCAACCCGATCACTATATTCAGCATTCATGTAAACACTTCGTTTTGATTAGTCAATCAGAATGAATTCAATCCGATAGAAGCAAAAAGTGTCCATGTAAACGCACCTACTGTCTATACTGTATGAGGATTTTAAGCACATTTATTCTGACATTTATTCTCACATTTAAGTTATTTCAGTGACAGAAGTTCAGCTGCAGTATTATGAGGTTCCATTTGTGCCAAAATTATGTTGACATGTTGTCTGTCTATGCTATGTGTCGTCTCAACTTACTCCTGTCATCTGTCCTTGCCGTTTGACTGTGTCGTCTTGCGTGTCAATGCTGCTTGTGTCATGACTATGCATTGTTTCCCTCTGTCATTACTATGTGTCGTCTTCCATGTCGTTGCTACGCGTCGTTTCCCTCTGTCATTACTATGAGTACGGTGTACATTTTAGGACATCCTCGGACGGTAATTTTACTACTTTGCCAAAATATAAGCTTGCTGATTGCAATATGGTTAACTAACTTTTTAAACATGCATACATGACTCTCGAAATGCATGTTGTCGTCCCTGAATAACTTAATAAGTGTAACATTTGAAAAAAACTGTTAAAATATAATATATCAGACACTGCTTACCTCCTTTTGTAATCAATAAACCATTATACACCACTTCCTCTGAACAGCTTACGTGTGACGTCACATGGGGCGGGGCAACGCGATACTCCACCTGAGTTAATTTCGTCTGATGCCTAATTCTATGAGACCTGACACCTGACGTCATTTTTTCCTGAGACCTGAAGCTTTTCAGTCCGAGGCTCGATGCCGTTTTGTTCTATGACTGAAGCCTTTCAGTCTGAGGCATGACGCCTTTTCATTTGGACTGAGGTCTGAGGATGTCCTAAAATGTACACCGTACACATAGTAATGACCGAGGGAAACGACACATAGCATAGACATGGAAGACGACGCATAGTAACGACAGAGGGAAACGACGCATAGTCATGACACAAGCAGCATTGACACGCAAGACGACACAGCCAAAAGACAAGGACAGATGACAGGAGTAAGTTGAGACGACACATAGCATAGACAGACAACATGGCGACATAATTTTGGCACAAATGGAACCTCATACAGTATTACATTTACAATTATTCATTTAGCTGACGCTTTTATCCAAAGAGACTTACAATTGCTATATATGTCAGAAATTGCACACTTCTGGAGCAACTAGGGGTTAAGTGTCTTGCTCAGGGACACACTGGTGTCTCACAGTGGATTCGAACCCGGGTCTCTTACACCAAAGGTGGTGTGTCTTATCCACTGTGCCAACACCTCCCCTATTATTATTAGTCGTCAGTCTAATCTGATTCATTAACACAGTTTCACTGATGATCCACAATAATGAACATCAAAACCAGGATAGAGCGGCTGAGTGAATGTGGTCTGGACTGTGTGGATGAGGTTCAATGTGTCAGAGACGCTGTAGAAGGAAAGAGTTCCTGCACCGTGATCCACATACACACCTATTCTACTGATGATGGAGTTCACAGGGAGAACAGTATGTTTGTTATTGTGTCTAAATGAGAAACTGTCAGGAGAGCAGAACAAACTCCAGGACTTATCATTAAATCCAAACACACACTCCTCACCCCGTCCCTTCCTGTTGATGCTCTTATATGACACTGATATAAACACACCATAATCTCCACTCCACTCAATCTCCCAGTAACAGCGTCCACACACACTCTCTCTACACAACACCTGACACACATCACCAAATCTGTCTGGATGATCAGGATACGACTGAGACTCATCCACACCTGTCACCTTTCTGTTCTCCTCAGACAGAATGAGATGAGTGTTTGCTGTGTTTGGATCCAGTGTGAGAAAACATGCATCTGAACACAAGAAAAGAGACATAACAAGTAATGTGTGTGTGTGTGTGTGAGAGAGAGAGAGAGACTTTAAAAAACATTTTAATACCAAAAAAAAAAAAGTTTTGCCAAAGCAGAATGTACAGGTAATTAAGCATCACATTTCATCATATTATCAACAAAAAGTTTGGTCTACTGTCTCTGGAAAAATCAACAGTGATTGATCAGCATTTGTTTATGTATTGTATACATTATAACTAGGCGAAGCAAAATTAGCTTTTTGTAAGACCGGTTGTCCATCAGATGCATGTCAAAGTTGAGTTTGTTACTATAGCAACTGTAGATCAAACAATCATTGTAAAAAAAAAAAAAAAAACTTTCTGTGGCGAGTGGAGCGGGGCCGAGAGGCGTGGGAACGAGGAGTGAGGCCAGGTGTAGTGATTGAAGATGAGCTGCACCTGCGCCCCACCGCCGATATCGAGTCCCACGTAGGAGATGGAAGGATATAAGACTAGAGCGACGACCGTGAAGGACGAGAGAGGACCAGGCCTGGGACATTATTTCATGTTTGCTCTTTATTTTGCGCTGTTTTGTATTTATTTTTGAATTATTAAAATGTTTTGATTGTGCGCCGGTTCCCGCCTCCTTCTTCCCGATGAGTATGGAGATCGTATCGTTACAGTGGTGGCGAAGCCCGGGAGAAGGAGGGACGCGCTGCTGAAGATCCCTCGCCACTGTGGTGAATCCGCGGTGCCCTCGAGCTGGCGAGGTATGTGCCGCCATGGACGCTCGAGGCGGTGGGCTGGAGCGAGTTGCCGGGGACGGGCGAGCTCGCTGCCGGCCGTCCACAATATGGACCGTGAGGGAGCGGAGGAGTCGGCGCCGTTCACCAGGGGGCCGGAGCCTGTAGCCTCCGCGATGGAATCCGGAGGGGCAGGGAACGGGGGACTCCTGCCGCTGCCCAAAACCGGAGGAGCAGTCGCCGTCCATCGGGTGGCGGAGGAGTGTCGCGCTGTCCGCCGAGGGCCGTCCAGTGCCACCGCCAGGCACCGCGGAGGAGATCACCCTGCTGGTGGAGGGCCGAGCAGCAGTGCGTCTGGGAACCGGAATTTTGCTTCTTTTTTTTTTCTCTCTCTCCCCTCTCTCGTCTCTGTCGCTCCTCCTTCCATCTCCTTTTCTCTCGCCTCGTCTATCCTACCCCCAGGTTCCCGTAGGTCCCCGTGAGCGGCCATTAGGGACTTTAACATCCTTTGTTTGTCTGAAACATGGCTCACGACCTTGGTCCCATACACTGTTGTAATGTCGTTTGAAACGTCTCTGTTTTACAGATAAATAGAACAAACAAGGACGGTAAATCCAAAGATTGAGGCGTATGTTTCATGATTAATAAGAAAAAGTGTGACCCCAGGAATATCTCCACTCCGCCATGCTCCTGCTTGCCTAATTTGAAATATTTATCCATTATTTTCCACCTATCTTATCTGCCCCAGGAGTTTTCATCGATCATCATTACTTCTGTTACATCCCACCACAAGCAGACACCGGCTTGGCTTTGTCTAAGCTTCATGATGTGCTCAGCGGCAACATCAACAAACATCCTGATGCTGCTTTTATCATCGCTGGGAACTTTAACAAAGCCAACCTCAGGCAGGTTATGTTAAACTTTTATCAACATGTTTCCTATCCAACCATAGGACTGAATTCACTGGTTCATTGCTACACTCAATTTAAGAATGCCTAAAAAGCTTGCTCACTACCAGCTTTTGGCAAATTGGATAATGCCGCCATTTTCCTCAAACCGGAATATAAACAAAGGCTCATTCAACAACCCCCGGTGCAGAGGGTGGTGTCGCGCTGGTCAGCCACTATGAAGCCATGCTACAGGCGGCTCTTGATGATGTAGACTGGGACATGTTTTGGGCAAGTTCATCTGACATCAGTGATTTCACAGATGTAGCATTAAGCTTTGTAAACACGCTAGATGAGCAAGCAACTGAAACAGTAATTATAAGGACCTTCTCTTCTCAGTCGCTGGCTGAAGAGATAAAATATTTCTACGGCCACTTCGAAAACAATCTAAGCGGCACAAGTCTGCCAGTCAGCACATCTGGAAGCAGCAGTCAGATCAGCGATTATCATGTGATCATCGTGTCTGAGGATGAAGTTCGGAGGGCTCTAAAGCGAGTGAACATCAGGAAAGCAGCTGGACCTGATGTTCTGAGGTCCTGTGCTGATAATTTTGCTGGTTTGTTGACATCCATCTTTAATGAGTCTCTTACTACATCGGTGGTTCCCACCTCCTTTAAAAAAATCTCTCATCATCCCTGTGCTTAAGAACAATAAACCCTCTTGTCATCTAGTTGCTCTCACATCCATAGTCATGAGCGTCTTTGAGAGACTGGTTAAAAACTACATTTGCTCTTTTATCCCGGATACTTTGGACCTTCTTCAGTTTTCTTATCGCCCCCAAAAGATGATCCCATCTCTCACATCCTGCAATCTTCTTTCATGCACATTGACAGCAATAAAGGGAACTATGTAAGGCTGCAAATCAACTATAGCTCAGCTTTCAATAATATAGTCCCCATAAAGCTAGTTTCTTAACTCATAGACCTTCCTGAATTCTTCACTCTGCAACTGGATTCAAAACTTCCTCACAGGCAGACCTCAAGTTGTGAAAGTGGGCCAATTCACCTCTAACTCCATCCCCCTGAATGTAGGAGCCCCACATGGCTGTGTCTTGAGTCCCCTGCTCTACTCTCTCTACATGCATGACTGTGTGTCTTCCCACAGCTCCACATCTATTATCAAATTTACTGATGATATCGTCGTTCTGGGCATCATTCACAACAATGAGACTGCATACTTGGATGAGGTAGAGAAACTAAAATCATGTTGCTCACTTTGAATGTGAGCAAAACTATAAAAAGCTGATTGTTAACTTCAGGAAGAGACAGCAGCAGCCCTATACTCCTCTTATGATCAGCAAGTCCCTGTGGAGAGGGTGAGCAGCTTCAAGTACCTTGGTGTAAACATCTCCGAGGACCTGACTTGGATTACCCAGATTCAAACACAGGTTAATATAGCCAGGAAAAGACTGTACCATCTGCGACAGCTGAAGAAATTCAGTTTCTCAGCAGCAATCCTGAAAACCTTCTATTTAGGGTCCATAGAAAGTGTATTGACTCAGTGTGGTATGGGAACAGCTCCAGTCAAGACTGCAAAGCCCTGCAAAGAGTGGTGCGCTTAGCTGAGCACATCTCAGGGTCTGCTCCCCCCTCTCTGCAGGACATCTACTTCAAACGCTGCAAAAGCAGAGCTGTTAAAGTCATCAAGGACTCCATCCACCCCAGTGCTTGCAGCTGACTGTGTGGCCATCACAGTGCTGGATTGCTGCTCCTCTGATTGTTCTGTGCATTTATATCTACAGGTCAATATTTGACTAGATGTGGTACTGAAGCTTAACAGAAGGGGAGCGTGTGTTTGTTTCTTTTGTTGTAGTTTCTTTTTGATTTGTCACTTGGTTTATGAATTTGTATGCACTGATTTGCTGTGGGGCTTGTCCCTTCTGTTAAAGTAGACTTTATTATGGTCTCTTTCTAACTGTGGGTATTTAATTGGTAAACTGTTTACGACTCCATTCTTTTGGAATGTTTTAGGATTAATGACTTCTTTTTAAAATGTTTTATGCCAATATTTGGCATGATATATCAAAATTACTCACATTCAGCATTTGATATGTTATCTATATTCTGTTGTGAATAAAATCTAAATTCATGAGATTGTAAATTATTTCATTCCTTTTTCACTCACAATTTGTACAGTGACCCAATTTTTGTGGAATTGGGTTTGTATTCAGAGTAGATTATATTGTCTTTTTACAAACTGCTTTAAAAAATGTGTTGAAGTCAGTTTACTACTTTTTAAAAACTTTACAAAAAATTATAAAATTCAATCCCCACAATGACTATAAACTGGTGGTGTGTTTGGCGGACCCCAGAAATACCTGAAATGATCCACAAGTAACCACTGTGTCAGGTTTATAACTTTTGTAGTGATATATTTTTAATCTGAAGTGAATCAAACAGACTTTTTATGTTTTTTTAGAGAGAGAGAGAGAGAGAGAGTGTTTAGACATACATTTCTGTAGTCCTGTTGTAATCCTGGATTCTCCTCCATGATCCACACTAGAAAACACACAGAGCCACATTCAGTCAGTGAACAAATGGCTGTTGCTATTCAGTTACTATAAAATGTACTCAGGGTGGTTGCTAGGGAGTTGCTACGTTATAGACAAGGTATGTGATTAAGTTGCTTTGCAATTGATAACATATTCAGGGTGGTTTCTAAGGTGTTGTTATACAGTTGCTAAGGTACTCAACTTGGTTGCTAGGGCTGTGCAGTTTCTAGAGTATATGGGATGGTTGCTAGTAGGGCTGTGTATCATCAGTAAAGTCACAATATGATACGTATCCTGATACGGGACTGCACTGAATTTCACCTCAGGAGAATTCAGTAAAACATCTGTTTATTGAACACTGCCTACTGTAAGTGTATCAGAAATGGTGCAGGTTTCACGTTAACATTGCACTCTTAACCAGGTTCAATATTCTGATTAATTGCACCATTTTTTCAAGCCCATAAATAATAATGTCCTCATTCTAATAATAATGTCTTCAATGCAGCTCACACGCACACATTCAGTCACTCAACACAGATCGAGCAACACAGAAACTCTACTTTTGTAGTTTTTGTAGAAATGTGAACATAAGAGTCTTCGTTTTCTTCTGATATCAGAGCCACTGAAGATGCTGTGAATATATTTTTTTTTTATGGTAACACCACTGAACACACACTAAAAAAATAGGAAGAGTGGGGTGGGGCGAGCAGTAGCTCATTATCATTTAAAGAAACACAGCTTGCTGGGAACAGAGATGTTTTTGACAATGTAAAAAGGCTGTTGTTTTACACGCCCATTGAGGAATTTTAACCAAAGTATGATTTCATGTATGTATTATGCATGTAGAATGTAGAATTAATGAATCATACCAACTTGTAAAATGGGCATCTGATGTTCACTTTAAAGTTAGGGCTTTTATGTTCCTTTATTTACAAGTTGTTAAAGTTTGCAACATAATTTATCATTTTGAATATGTTAGTTTCTACTTCTAATGGGATCTGTAGGGAGGAGGCTGCTATTTTTATTTTGTTTCCATTGTTTGCTCTGGTTTTGTGGCCAGTTAGGGGGTAAGTTAAAGTACTGTTTTGTTGTTAATTTGTTTAGTTTTTTCGAGCAGCTTAGTTAAGATTTTACTCCTCAGACTAGTGTTTTATTTAAATACGAAATATTGTTGCATCCTCTAAAAACTTGTAGACTCACATATATATATATATATACCCAGAGACGTTGAAAAGTTTAAAGGGGGGGTGAAATGCTATTTCATGCATACTGAGTTTTTTACACTGTTAAAGAGTTGGATTCCCATGATAAACATGGACAAAGTTTCAAAAATTAAGTTGTACGTTTGAAGGAGTATTTTTGTTCCCAGAATACTCCTTCCAGTTTGTCACAAGTTTCGGAAAGTTTTTTTAGAGTATGGCTCTGTGTGACGTTAGATGGAGTGGAATTTCCTTATATAGGTCCTAGGGCACGTCTGCCGGAAGAGCGCGCGCTCCCGTATAGCGAGGCTGAGCACAGAAATTTCACTGATCAGAGCGATTCACTGATCAGAGCGAGAGCGTCGCTAAAAGTCACAAAAGAAGTGTGTTTTTGGTTGCCAGGGCAAGACAACCCTGCACAGATTACCAAAGAAAACAGAATTAAGGGACCAGTGGATGGGGTTTATTTTTACAGAGCATCAACAGAGTTGTGCAAGTGTTTTTGTTTGTTCCCTGCATTTCGAAGATGCTTGTTTTACAAACAAGGCCCAGTTTGACGACGGATTTGCATATCGTTTATTTCTTAAGGATGATGCAATCCCAACGAAAAAGGGTCACGATCGTGTGTTGGAACCGCAGGCAGTGAGTAAAACTGCTTCAAATATCTCTGCCTCCTTGTTAGTGCGTCCGCCTCCCATGCCGGAGACCCAGGTTCGAGCCCCACTCAGAGCGAGTCGTTGCTGCTGCTGCTCTCGTTCAGTTTCAGCCTCGGGATCTGATTCTGGATCATAAATAAACGGCTGAATCTGACTGTAAGCCATGGTTTGTTTTGGATGATGGTTTTTTCCTCACGGTAATGTCACAGCTTCCACATTCTCTCAACGCCTACTGTCGCTCGTGATTATTTAGCTCTGCCCACACGTCACGCCTCCAGCCGGTCGTGTTTTTCCGGGAAAAATCGGTACAGACTATCTTTCTCTTATGAATATAATAAAACTAAAGACTTTTTGGAGTTATGAAGGATGCAGTACTACACTAGAGGTACTCAAGATTAACAGGATACTGAGTGAAAATGAGCATTTCACCCCCCTTTTAAACAATAAAACTTAAAACCTCTTCCTGCTCGACATACTTGAATTTATCCAGTGAGCAGTTTGGATCCTCCAGTTTTTCAGAGAGCAGGTTGACTCCTGAATCTCCAGGGTGATTATAGCTTAGATCCAGCTCTCTCAAGCATGAGGGGTTTGAAGTCAGAGCTGAAGGCACATAACAACAGCCCTCCTCTGTCACCATACAGCCAGACAACCTATAAAAACATACAGCAACGGTCCACATCACATTAGTTTGATTGTTCTGTATGTCACATTATGTGTTGTATCCTTTCTGTGTATTAAACTGATTATTCAATAAAAATATGTGTATTTGGTGTCATTCTGATCTTGTCAGTCATGTCAAATGTGTAATATTAACAGAGACAGAACAGACTTTATGATGATTTCCAATTAGCTTGTTTGTGACTGAGCAATGTGCTGAGGAGGTAGGAGCATAGAAACATGCTATACACACAAGCCTCATTCATAATAATGTGCTTATATGAGGACATCCTCAGACTTCAGCATTCTCAGTCATTTGACTGGTCAGGCTGGTTCAAGCATCTCTTCTAACTGCAAATGACCATATTTAATACTTATAATATTAATTTTAAATTCCTGGATACTGATTTGATGTCATTTTTGTGCTTAATTCTATTTGTGAGAGTGGCATATTTACTTCTACTTCTAATAGGGTATTTTAACACCTAGTTCGTTTGAGACCTAAAAACGCTTTCAGAGCTGTTATCTGAGATTTTAGATAAACCTTAAATCACAGATAACCACCTAAAGGGACACAAAAGTGAACCTTACTTAGGGCCCATTTTCTCCCTCAAATTCATTTTTTTTTCCTAAAATTTTTCTAGACTCACTTTTTGTCACATTTTTGTTCCTATTATCCTTATTTGGTCTTTTTTGTGCCCGTCCTTGTCATGTGAATTTGTCTCCATTTGTGTCTCATTATCAGTTATCCTCCTCACCTGTCTGCACCCTGTTATCTGCCCTATTTAGTTTTAGCCAATTCTATTCTCCCTTGTTGCTGTTCCATGTCGTATATGTCGTAAAAGTAGTAACATTTATATGTTGAAGGTCTTAATTGTCATCCCTGATGTTCGTTGTTTTTTAAATAAACTCCAAAGTATTCTTTAGCATCTCCTCATCCCTTCCTGTCTGAGAGACTGTGACATAACAGCATTCCCAACAGTAAGGGCCATTCCATTTCCCTGTGTTTATTTTCCTTTTTTTTTCTTTAATGTTTTGGATTAGTTTTTACCATGCATTCCTCCACGTCACCTAATGAAGGAATGAGCTCTGTATATTGATGTGGCTCAATATTATTTTATGGTAAACCATTTACCTAAGTCTCTCCAGCTGACAGTTTAGACTCTTCAGTCCATCAGAAATAAACTTCACTCCTGAATCCTGCAGGTCATTGTTACTCAGGTCCAGCTCAGTTAAATGGGAATTTGAGGATTGTAGAACTGATGACAAACTCTCACAAGACTGAGCAGTGAGGTTACAGATGGAAATTCTAAACAAGAAGAACTCAGTAATTACATACAGAATAAATTTTAACATTGTGATTTTTTTTAGTAATTCATTATTTTGCATTGTTTTGCAAGTTTAAAGTATTTCAAATTCAAACACCTCAATATCTTCAGCTTAGAGTATGCACTCTTCAATCCTTCAGAAAGCAGCTTCACTCCTGAATCCTGCAGGTCATTGTTACTCAGGTCCAGCACATTTAGATGGGAATTTGAGGATTGTAGAGCTAAAGACAAACTCTCACAGGATTGAGCAGTGAGATTACATCCACATAGCCTGTGTAAAGAACAAAACAGTTATATTAATGTGAATATATGAGTTTATATAATGTATAATCCGGAGTGCATGTTTGTACTAAATACAGTTCAATTACTTCACATGGTTACATTTTATAATAATTATAGAATAACAAAGCACTTATAATAATTATAAGACTATTGTAGTTCATTACTAATTTATAAACTTTAGTTAATACATTAATAGACTATATACATATAGTGAGTTCATCATTGTCACTTTAATTAACAAAAACAAAGCTCTTATTTAAAGAATTAGATAATGCTTGATTAACAACTTATTTACCATAAATATTACTTTTACTCACTTTAGATTAGATAATGGAAAATCAGAAAATATCATGAAGTGCTTTTTATTTGATATTAATTGCATTCATTTTTAGTTTTTATACTGTACAAACTGTATATTTGGTCGCCTAAAACTGCCTCTAATCCTAACTGATGTATTTTAACAACATGATCTAATGAATATTTGTATATATCGTTGTAATTTTTTTAATGTGGTTTCATGGTTAAGTTTTTTAATTAATTAGACTTGCTTTTTGATTAATAAACTTTAATTTAACTATTAAAAAGGAGAAAAAACAGAATACAGAAGAATTAAAACAGAAATAACAGAATTAGGAAAAAATAAAACAGATTTCACAGGGCCCTATTAGAGTGTGGTAATTTAAAAATATACTATTACTGTCACAACCAGGACTAGAACCCAGAATGTGTTGCAGGTAGCCCAATGCTCTAGCCACTACACCACAGAGCAGTGTAGACCCAAATTGCAGAGAACCACACAAGGCAGGATTGGAGAAAAACAAAGTGTCTTTACTTAGTGTCTTTCTTGAATAAACATGAAAGTTAAATTCTGAAGCATGGCTGAAGAAGGTTTAGATCCACAAGGCAAAAAGGTCCAAAAAACAAAGTAAAGCCTACAAATAAGCAGGTCAAAGTTCTGAGCAAAAAGTCTCTCAAAGAAATCCAAAACATAGGGCCAAAGGATCTGTCTAAACAAAAGAACTTCAAGACTGAGCAAAGATACAAATAAATACAGGCCTTATATATGCCCACACACAAACACTAACAAGCCAGGCACAGGTGATATCATTGAGCTAATCATTAACAGGAAATCAGGAGGAAGTTGTGGAAGGTCTTGTGCTCAAGGTTTCCCTCTGCTGGACAGACCGTGGTGTGACAATTACTATTAATATTATTATTACTTTTATTATTATTACTACTACCAGGATGGTTCAGTACTGTTTTTTTTAAATAAAGCACTATTTTAGTTTTTGTTCATTATCCATTTTAAAAAATATTGGTTAATTAATCGGTATCGGCCAGTGTGGTCCAACCTAGCTATCAGTATCGGCAAAATCCAATCAATCCAATCAATGGTTCAACCGTAACATTATAAAGTGTGAGAGTACTTTTTGTAAGTGATGAAACTACAATAAAGACTACATTCAATAATTTCATTGCCATCAGTCTCCTTCATCTCTCCATATCACCGTATGCTGCGTATACACTTCTGTATCAGCTGCGCCACAAGGATCCGCTGTTTTCTTTCAAATCAAAGCTAAATGCATGTAGAAACGGCGCAAACTGATTAGGCAGTGTTTTGCTTGTTGGGGGAATCCTGGGGTGTGATGTATGAGGGAAACCCCAGTACTGCAGCACATATAAGCATGCATATAAATATAAAAAAACAATAGTGTATGTTTTCCTCAGACCTAGTATTTGATCTGTGCATTATCATCGGGTGGGAAAAAGGTTATGATCTTGTTTGAGGTAGGGAAAGCTACAAACCCCTTTCCAAAAAAGTTGGGACAATGTAATAATTTACAAATCTCTTAAACTTATTTCAACATTTTTCACATTTTGAAATTTAGACTTTTTAAAGTGTCATGCCAAATATTGGCTCGACATTTTGAAATGTCATGCCAAATATTGGCTCATGTTGGATTTCATGAGAGCTACACAATCCAAAAAAAGTTGGAACAGGTAGCAATAAGAGGCCGGAAAAGTGAAATGTACATATAAGGAACAGCTGGAGGACCAATTTGCAACTTTTAGGTCAACTGGCAACATGATTGGGTATAAAAAGAGCCTCTCAGAATGGCAGAATGACAAAGTCAGGATGGACAGAGGATCACCAATTTCCCCAATGCTGCGGTGAAAAATTGTGGAGCAATATCAGAAAGGAGTTTCTCAGAGAAAAACTACAAAGAGTTTGAAGTTATCATCATCTACAGTGCATAATATCATCCATAGATTCAGAGAATCTGGAACAATCTCTGTGCATACGGGTCAAGGCTGGAAAACCATACTGGATGCCCGTGATCTTTGGGCCCTTAGATGGCACTACATCACAAACAGGAATGCTACTGTAATGGAAATCACAACATGGGCTAAGGAATACTTCCAGAAAACATTGTGGGTGAACAAAATCCACCGTGCCAATCGCCATTGCCGGATAAAACTCTATAGGTCAAAAAAGAAGCTATATCTTAACATGATCTAGAAGCACAAGCATTTTCTCTGGGCCAAGGCTCATTTAAAATCGACTGTGGCAAAGTGGAAAACTGTTCTGTTGTCAGATTAATCATAATTTGAGGTTTTTAGGAAAACTGGGACGCCATGTCATCCGGACTAAAAAGGAGAAGGACAACCAGCGCTCAGTTCATAAGCCTGCATCTCTGATAGAATGAGGTTGCATGAGTGTGTGTGTGGCAGCTTACACATCTGGAAAGGAACCATCAATACTGAAACGTATATCCAAGTTCCAGAAAAACATATGCTCCCATCCAGACGTCGTCTCTTTCAGGGAAGACCTTGCATTTTCCAACATGCCAATACCAGACCACATAATGCATTAATTACAACATCATAGCTGTGTAGAAGAAGCATCCGGGTACTGAAATGGCCAGCCTGCAGTCCAGATCTTTCACCCATAGAAAACATTTGGCGGATCATAAAGAGGAAGATGTGACAAAGAAGACATAAGACAGTTGAGTAATTAGAAGCCTGTATTAGACAAGAAAGGGACAACATTCCTATTCCTAAACTTGAGCAACTTGTCTCCTCAGTCCCCAGACATTTGCAGAATATTATAAAAAGAAGAGGGGATGCCACACAGTGGTAAACATGGTCTTGTCCAAAATTTTTGAGATGTGTTGATGCCATGAAATTTTAAATTAACTTATTTTTCCCTTAAAATTATATATTTCTTATTTTCACCATTTAATATGTCCTCTATGTTGTATTCTGAATAAAATATTGAAATTTATAAACTTCCACATCATTGCATTCTGTTTTTATTCACAATTTGAACAGTGTTCCAACTTTTTTGGAATCGGGTTTGTACTCACATGTAGGTTATGCACAGGGAAAGCAATCGTGAAGACATAGAATTAAACAAACACAGCTTTTGCCTTGTTTACCATATTTTCTGAATATATATTGGCCAGGATGATCATCATATATACTTTCCATTTCTGTAATTTTTTAGTTTTGTGAATGAAATTGACAATTAGTGCCTCTCTCAAGCTGTTATGTTGGCCTTGTCTACAGCCGATAGTGACACCTGCTGGTGAGGCTGTCTAGCAGCAGATGATGATCACACATCAGTGATCTACTGCCTTTCCTGCAGTTCCTGTATGCGCAGTGTTGAATTTAACCCCTTACCAGTCCACCCCCATTTTTGGCATGGAGACAGAAATGACATACCCAAAATAAAAAAGTTTCTGCTCATGATTCTTTCTGACTAGATACATAATCAACATTTGTTCACAAAGCTGACACTTCAAAGTTTACTGTTCAGGAATCAGAATCACTCAGACTGTTATGATAATAGAGATATAGAAGCTCAAACATAAAAACTAAAATAAAAATATTAAAAACATATTTTTTAAATGTATTTTTAAAATTGTTGATGTAGGATTTGAGTTTAAAAACACAGTGTAGCTAAAGTTCTCACCAGCACAGCACACACACACAGATCGCTGGGAGAGGCTGTTTATCATCAGATCACGTAAATCAGTGGAAAAATGGATAGAAATGACAATTCTGTCTGAAGAAATATGAAGTAAACATCAATAAATATATACATATATTTCCGCAGATATGCATCTTTGGTCTATAAATCCTTATTGAGTCTGAACACAAATAAACCAATGCTGACGTGACTGAATATGAGTGAGTGGTGAATTTCTATTCAGAATGTGGCATAATACGGATTTATTATTATGCACTCCTGACATAAATCACTAAATAACTGTCACTGCAACTACTAAATAACTGTCACTGCAACAATGTTTTATCAAAATATTGGTGAAATATCGAAGCTAGAGTCTTTAAACTTTCAATTGATGCACAGTTTGTCCAGATCAAGTAAGAGAATGATGTTTAACGTGCTGTGGAAGTGAAACAATAATAAACTGTGGCCGTCGGCGATGTCTGCAAGGGGTTTTAATTAAACTTCACAAAGTTTAATAAATACTGGAATAAATGTATTGTTCATTGTTTGTTCATTATAGTGTGCTGAGCCCCCTATTTTACACCCTCTATACACATGCTTGCACACCTGTCCATGCCAGTAACACTATTATTAAGTTTGCTGATGATACCACTGTGGTGGGGCTCATTTCTGGGGAGGATGAGTCCACCTACCGCGATGAAGTGGAGCAGTTGTCTGTGTGGTGTACAAAAAACAACCTGATCTTGAATACCACCAAGTCCAAGGAGCTGATAATAGACTTCAAAAGGAAGAAAATCAGTCTCTTTTCATCAGCGATGACTGTGTTGAGAGGGTCTCTGACTTCCGGTTTCTGGGCATTCACACAGAGGACAATCTGACCTGGAGTGTCAACACCACTACTGTCATCTAAAAGGCACAGCAGAGACTACATTTCCTGAGAATACTCAGGAATTACCAGCTCACACAAAACCTGTTGTTGTCCTTTTATCGTTGCTCTGTTGAGAGCATTCTGACATACTGCATTTTGTGTGTGGTTTTCTAGATGCACTGCTGCAGAAAAGATGGCTCTCCAGAGGATCATTACCTCAGCCCAGAAGGCAGTTGCCTGTCCCCTCCCCTCTATGAAAGAGTTACACAGTTCCCGTTGCCTCTTAAAAGCTCAAAAAATTCTTAAGGAATGTCAAAGTAAACCACTGAATTAAATTATCAGGCACTGATGTGTCACGCTGTCTGGTCTCATTTTCCCTGAGTCTCCACTAGTGGTCTCACTTCCCCATAGGCACCTCACCGTAGGCTCTACAATTCCCACTAAGCCTTGTCCCTTCATCACAGTAATTGCACTCCTGTTAATTGCACCAGGTGCCTTCACTTATTAGTCATTATCCTCCCATATTTACCAGTCTTTTCCTTTTTGTCTTCATGGAGTACTTTCCTTCCATTACCCAGTTTTCTCATCTTCCGAGTTCCTGTTCCTTCTTTGTTTGTTTGTTTGGAGTGATATCTGGTTTTGACCCCGGCTTGTTTGATTCTGATTTGGATTACCCTTAATAAACCACACTGCGTGTGGTTTATTATTCATGATGGTACATAAGAAAATTAACAATGCAACATTGTGGCCCTACTGTTTTTAACAGTTTTGCTGTTGTGTGCACGTCCACTAGCCTGTGTTTCTTTTAATGTGGTAATTCAAAACTCAATGTATACACTTACTGGATACTAGATTAAAAACAGCAGAAATAAATTTTCATAATTTTAATTTGATAGTTTTAATGCTCCTCATGTTCCAATATAATGTACAATATTCTGAACCTAAAGTATCCTTTTCATTGTCTTGTTTAACAAGTATATCAAAATGAAAGATGACACTATTCAATCACAATCCTCTGATGAGGATGAATCCTTTAACTGAAACTTCTAGATCTGATTCTACCTCAGACACAGATATGGAAAGTAAAAGGAAGAAGAAAAAGTTGAAGGGCCAGGCCAAAAAAAAGTCTGGCAAAAAAAGACAGGAAGTCAAGGAATGTTCCATGGCAAAGAGGTACAATCACAATTTTGTTTGAAAACACCATGTATGAGTTATTCACTTTTTGTTGTTGCTGTGTTCCTGAAGTAAATTTGAAAAAATACATAATACTGTGTCTGTTTCCTGCAAACCATCAGGGTCTTACTGTTATGACATTCTGATTTCATGCTTTACAAAAGGAGAAGAAATTAGATCTTATATGCATATTTTATAAAATGCGTGTGTACTGTGTTGTACAGCATTCTCATCTCACTTTATCACCATCATTTTCAACTTTTTTGCAAGTGCTGGCATAATACAATCAAGATCTTAAGCAGTTTAAAAAAAGGTTTTAAACATGTGGGTGTTGATCGCAACACTGTTTATCTCTAGCAAAGTTATTTTGTTCTTAAAATGTTTACAAATACACTAATTAAGTATTAAATGTGCATCAATTCACTTTATACATTTATGCCCCGTTAATTAATTAATAACTTCTTAATGTTTTCATGAATCATTAACAACTAATTTAATACTGGCGTAAAATACATCACATATAAGTTGTTAACTTGGTATAGTTAACAAGTTGTTAACAAAAGATAAAGAAACATTGTGTAAGTCTTTACTAACAAGCTATTTAACCTGTTAGCCAGCACCCCCCATTATGGGACTCACAGCTGAAAGTGCTCTACCAAACTTATAATTGTAATAGTTTCCTACTTCAGTGTGTTACAAACATAATTGTGGTGTCTTTAGAAAGAAGACCCTTTGGGCTTCACTTTTCATTAACCAGATTTGATAATGCTCAAAAATATTAAAAGTTATAGACACTGAAGTGCCTTGATTTTTTTTAACACACTTAAATATTTTTTATGTGATATAAAAATACATGAAATGAGTCCTGGAGCAATCTAGAAAAGTAATGGGTTGAAAGCCACATGTCTCATGAGTTTCTATTTCAAATCTGAATAAAATATAATGAAAAATGAGACTCCTACAAATATTTTTATGAGACAATGTCTACACCCCCACCCCACCCCCCCAATATAAGAAAATATATTTCCCAATAGTATTGAAGGCTTCTACAAACTATTTAGTCAGTAAACATACCACTGCATAGTTTTTTTTCAATTATAAAACACTAGACAGAAACTTAGAAATCATATAAATGATTTATTTGAGCACTAGAAAAATACAATAAGAATAATTTGAGTAAGAAAAATAAGAATAATAATAATAAAAAAAAAGATTTAACTTTGTTTGCCAATTACAGAACTTCCTGAGATTGCTAAAAAATATTTTTTTTACAATGAATCAGGGGCCGTTCACATAATTGCGTCTTTTGCGCGCTCATTTTCGTTATTTCCAATGTCTTTGGCCACACGTTTTTAGGCGCGAAATGTGAACAGCCCCTTACGATGAAAATAAGTGCTGATGTGCTGATGGCCACTTATACAGATGGTAATAACCCAAATGTGCCAAAGTAAATAATCCACTCACTCTATTCATAAAGACGCGTGATCACTTTGAAAGCCATGATCATTCAGTAATAGCGAGCTGATTTGGGCTGATTTGCACTCAAACAGATGGTAATCATGCAGATACAATCACATTTAACATAAAACGCACTCTCACATATATAAAAACTTTTTTAAAATAAAAGAAAGAAAGGAAAAATGCGAAGTTCTGCCTCCATCAGCTGACAGGTGCGTCAGAGCGCGTCACATGCCAAATTCAAATAAACTATCTTCCGCCTATTTTTCATTCATTCTTTTTTCCGGTGGATCGCTTCATTCTGTTTGTGACACTGTACGCTGCAAAACCATGCCGTGTTTTTACTACAAAGACACAGTTTCCGACCGTGAGTTATTCCATAACGGACGCAAACAATTCTGTCGCTGAAGAAATAAAATGTAAACAAAGGAATTATGATCCATATTACAACATTATTGCTTCGTTGGACTAAACGTGCTCCATGAGATGTCATTCAGTGGACCCTTGCCTTCCTAACTAAACCGGGATTTACAGCTGTGGATGTTTATGACTCGTTATTACGACGGATCTGGTATGTACAGTTTTGTACGAGTTTTCATTGCTCATGTTTGTATGTGTACTGCTTACACAAATGTAGCAAATACAGTCGTTATAAGCTTTCCATTGAAAAACAGCGATCTGTCGTCGATGCTTGAGCCTTAGATCTTTATAATGATACATAGTTTGTCAAGATTAAATTTGGCCTGTTTCATTTAATCTATTCATAATCACTGACACGTGCGAGGGTGAGAGGCTTTGAGGACGAGGGAGTTCTGGTGCAGGTTAACAGGTTTTAAACAACAATAAATGGTTACAGTAATAAAATAAGAAACTCACTATTTGTTTAAAACTGTATAATTATTATAAAGCTTTAAAAAGTTATAAATAATTTAAGCACAAATGTCAGGGGCTGTCACAACATCTCCAAGGCCTGCAAAACGCCTCAGCATGAACACATGAGGGTTAAGTTTAAAACTCATCTGAACATTTCTGCTGAACACTGTAGCAAATCATTCATGAATCAAACTGATCCAGCGGTTGATCACAGATGTTTTCAACTTATCAACACACTGAAGCTGTCTGACTGAAATAAGGCAGGATCCAAGAGTAATATGATTCTCTGAGCTGAGGATTTCACTGATGAAGTAAAAATGAAGCTATTGTAATAATCCAAAAAAAAAAACATGTATTATATTATTATTATTATTAACATGAAACAGTCAATTGGAACGAACTGTTCAAAGAAGTCACTTAAGGAAATGTAGGTATTACTTAATTCTCATAACTGGAAAACAGCATTAGAAAATGCTAGTTTTTCCAGGATGCTTAGAAGCCCCTGTTGTTTTCTCACCATGATTTTGAGTAGGTATTGCCTGCCTTGTCTCCTGATACATTCATATTACATTATAGACAGGGATATCTACTAGCTATAGTTATTATAACATCTATTCATCCACACGTTTGAACATAGTGATTCAGTGAATGTGAATGTCAAACCTCAGTATGTTCAGTTGACAGTGTGAACTCTTCAGTCCATCAGAAAGCAGCTTCACTCCTGAATCCTGCAGTTGATTGCTACTCAGGTCCAGCTCAATCAGATGGGAGTTTGATGATTTTAGAGCAGAAGACACAGTTTCACAGCATGTTTCATCAAGAGCACAGCCGTCAAAACTGCCAAAACAGAATGTTTAACCAGATAACTTTCTGATTTTGACATTTCACTGTTTAATGACATAGAACTAAACATTTAATAAAACAGCATTCAGTGAAATTACTCACAGGGCTTTTCTGCAGCATCTCACAGCTGGAATGAGTCTCTTGTAGTTTGAAGGTGACGTGAACCTCTTTGGACTGAACTCATCCAGCACCTTCTCTGACATCAGCAGTATGTAGGTCATCACTGTGCACATTGAAGATGAGAGGTCTCTTTCTGGATGTGCATCTGAACTGAGGTAACTCTGGATTTCCTCATATAATGAATTATCTTTCAGCTCAAGTAAGCAGTAGAAAAGGTTGACTGACGTTTCATCTGAGATGTCCTGTTTTTGTAATTCTTTAATGAATTCAGTTGTTTGTCTGATGCTCACATTGGTGTCTTTAGTGTGTGTGATCAGGCCTTTGAGCATGTTCTGACTGGATTCCAGTGAAATTCCCATCAGAAACCGCAGGAACAGGTCCAGATTTCCTCCCTTACTATTTATAGCTTTATCAGTGGCTCTCTTTATTAAGTCATGAAATTTGACATTTCTAAAGAAGAACTGAAGCTTTTGTCTGGCTGTAGTTTGTGAATCATCAAAAAAAAACTGAAGCTCTTGCATGTTCTTGTTCAGGTAGCAGATGAACACATGTACTGCTGCGAGGAACTCTTGAACACTCAGATGCACAAAGCTGAAGTACTTTGTCTTATAAAGTCCATCTTCCTTTCTAAAGATCTCAGCGACCATTCCTGTGAACTCTGTGTCTTTACTCACATGAATACCACATTCTTTCAGATCTTTCTCATAGAACACAATGTTTTCCTTCTTCAGATGTTCAAATGCTAACTTAGCTAACTTCAAAATCATCTTTCTATTTAATTTTAAGTGCTCTGTACATTCACTTTCTTCTTGTTCATCATACTTCTTACTCTTAATGTTCATCTGTATCCGCAGGAAGTGAATGTACATTTCAGTAAGTGTTGTCCTTATGATCTCTGTATCGTTCTTGATAAGAATATCCTGAAGTACTGTGGCTGTGATCCAGCAGAACACAGGAATGTGGCACATGATATAGAGACTACGAGATGTCTTAATGTGTGAGATGATTCTGGAGGCCTGTGTTTCATCTGTGATTCTTTTTCTGAAGTACTCCTCCTTCTGTTCATCAGTGAATCCTCTCACCTCTGTGAACAAACCCACAAACCGAGGAGGGATCTGATTGGCTGCTGCTGGTCGTGAGGTTACCCACACAAGAGCTGACTGAAGGGGCTTACCTTTGACCAGACTTGTAAACAGCACATCTACAGATGCTCTTTCCTCAACAGTGTCCAGCGTGTCACTTTTAAAGTTCAATGGCAGGCGACTCTCATCAAGTCCATCAAATATAAATGCTAGCTTACATTCATTATATAAATTTGATTTCTCTAGGTCCTTAAGTTCAGGATAAAATTTCAGCAGAAACTCATGGAGACTGACCTCTCTGTCTTTAATCACATTGATCTCTCTGAATGGAAGCAGGAACACACACTCTATATCCTGATTGGTGTTTCCTTCTGCCCAGTCCAGGATGAATTTGTGCACAGAGACAGTTTTTCCGATGCCAGCAACTCCCTTGGTCAACACAATCTTCTCCTCATTGTTTTTCCTCAGTTCAGTAAATATATCATTGCATTTTATTGGTTTGTCCTGTGTTTTTTTGTTCCTGAAAGCATTAATCTTCAGAATCTCATGTTCAGTATTGACACCTTCCATATCTCCCTCAGTGATAAACAGCTCTGTGTAAACACTCTTGAGATCTGTGTCGTTTTCTTTGTTGCCCTCAAAAATATATTTTGCTATCTTCATCATATTGTTTTTGTGAGTTTTCAAGAAGTTTTGCAGTTCTATAATGAAAAAAAAATCTTCAGATTGTCAGATTGATACAAATTAGAGAAATATTTTTCATATCAGCATTATCCCTTGTGCACTGTTCGATTTCTGTGTACACCCTTTATGGAGCGGGTCAAATTGACCCTAATTGGATTCAATACAATTCCTCAAAAATCACACTATGAAAAACAACAAAGATTCAGGTACAAACTGTAAACTTATTGAGTGGCCTTAACTATTATGTACTTACATAAAAAATAAGTAAAACACTTTTGCTGCTATTGAGGTGGGATAGGGGTAAAGTTAGGGAGAGGGTTGCAGGTATGGGTAAGTTTAAGGGTGGGTTAAGGTGTAAAGTATGGGTCAACAGTGTAATTATAAATGTAATTACAGAAATTAAATACAGATGTAATTACATGTTGTTTTTTATACTATAAGTACAATGTAAAAACATGTATGTACACAATAAGTACATTGTACTAAAGTATTAATTAAAATGTAAGTACATGGTAGTTAAGGCCACTTAATATAAAGTGGGTCCGTAAACTTTTATTATCAACATTTTTCAAATATTCCCCCAAAAATATATCTGAAGGTATGATTTAATGAAAATGATTTTTAACCATTTTTAAAGATATTTTGTTTTGAGAAAATTTGAAAATAGACAGTATGCTGACTTGTTTTGCATATACATTTTTTTCTTTTTTTTTCTTAGAACATCATAACTGAACAATTAAATGTAGCTATATAATGAAAATATTAGTTTTTCTTAAGTTGGCTGTTTTGTAAACTCATTTCATAAAGTCAAGAAGTTACTTTTGACATGATGAGCACACAGCAAGTGTGTGCTTTTGGCATTTGAATTTCTTGCACTTCACACATATGGTTGTGGTGTTTTATCAAAGTATTTAATCACGAGCCGAGAGACATGTAATACAGTATTGTTCAACTTTCTTCTTCTTCTTCTTCTCTTCTACAAACAGCAGTCCTTCACCCCTCACTAGCGCCCTCAGTGTTTACTAACATTATTAACAGGACACAACATTTTCCCTTTTTTTAATTAGTCACTTAAACTGGTTCCTGCAACCGCTGTAAAATAACCCTTACTTTAAGGATCATACCCGAAATCCTAAACTTAAATTTCAACAGGAATTTAGACTATTCTTCTCTTAGCTATCATAACTGACCACAGAGCAGTAGGAATAGCATTTTTTTTCACGTAACCGAACAGTATGAAATATATTTGTTTTTCAATTTGCACCATTCACACATCAGTATTATCTCTCAAAGTCTGTTAACCACCGAGGTGGGTTTCGGATTCTGGGAGTGCGTCTAGGGCCTGGTTCTTGCCCAACATTCACATTCTCAGTCACAGTGAGACCATCCAGTATATTCTCATTGTTCTCACTGTTGCAAACTAGAGCTTCCTTTGAGAAACGCGCCATTTTTGAAGCATTCCATTTTCGACCATCGCTAAGAAGATAAGTACTTGGTCCGACCTTCTTTACGACTGTCAGCGGCTCTGTGTATTTGGATGACCCCTTGTAAACGTGTTCCGGTCTCCTGACTCGTACAGCATCATTCACTCGAAAGTTGGGTACTTTTTCTCCTCGCTTTCTGTCTGTATACTCCTTACTGTTTTGTTGTTTTTGTTTCACAGTTTCTTTGATTTGCGTATGTGATGTAATTTTGTGTGCAACAGGCAAGATGTTCAATTTAGTGCGCATCTTCCTATTTCTCATCAACTCAAATGGAGTAGCACCTGTAGTAGCATGCGGTGTAGCTCTGTAAATCTGTAAGAAAATTGTGTCACTGCTTGTTTCCATGACTTGTGTGCTCTTTCTGCCGTCTGGATACACTCTTTCAATACCCTATTGAATCTCTCAATCGCTCTATTAGCTCTTCGGTAGTAGACGCTGGAGCGCAGATGTTTAATCTCTCTCTCTCTCAGAAAGTTTGCAAATGCATGGTAGGTAAATTGACATCCATTGTCAGAAACTAAGTGGGTCGGGTTTCCTTCCCGACTGAACACTGTAGCTAAAAAACGGGTAATCACCTCTGTTGTTACTGTAAAGGCGAATGACACTTCTGGCCATTTGCTGTAGTAGTCTGTTAGTGTGATGGCATAACGACAGTCCCATGTAGCACGTTCAAAAGGACCGGTTATGTCAATGGCCACCTTTTCCCATGGTCCATCTGGCAAATCGATGGGTGTAAGTGGTGCAGGTGCAATTTTCACTGTTTTGTCATTGTATTGGCATGACACACATGAAGCTATCTTATTCTGTACATATTTGTCCATTTGTGGCCACCAATACGGTTCTCGCAGTCTCTGTTTAGTGCGCACCACTCCCTGATGCCCCTCATGTGCCAAGTCTACCACTTTGGATCTCAGTGATAAAGGCACGATCAAACGGTCAGTACCTCTCATGACGAATGCTTTATCTACAGCCAGTTCATCGCGTACATTGAAGTATGAACCCATCTCGTTTGTTACATTCTTTTTTCATTTTGGCCAGCCATTTTGTATTTGCTGTCGCAATTGAATCAATTCAGGACAAGTGTCACATGCTGTGGTGAATTCTGACAAAGATATGGCATGCAAAGATTCCAGGAAAACGGTTGCTACTATGTTTGGTTCAATTTTATCTTCCCCTGTGGTAGCTAGTGGAAGCCTGGACAGGCAGTCGGCAGTCACATTCAGTTTTCCAGAGCGGTAGGCAACATCATATGTAAAGCAAAGTAATCTTGCAGACCACCTCGCAATTCGCAATCTAGCACGACCGGTACCCTTGAATGTGAGCAGGGTGGTAAGTGCTTGATTATCTGTGCGTAACACAAAGTGATGTCCCCAAAGGTATGTCCTCCACCTTTCTACTGGCCAAATGCATGCCAATGCTTCACGTTCAACAGTGGAATATTTTCTTTCAGCCAGCGAAAGTGTTCTGGATGCAAACGCTACAACCCTCTCTGTGTTATCTGACTGAAATTGGCTAAGTACACCCCCTAGCCCATAATCAGAAGCATCTGTAGTTACATATGTAGGTAGTGCAGAATCGTATAGTGCTAGGGCCGGGCTACTATCAGTCTCTTAATGTCCATAAAACTATGCTCAGCCTCAGCAGTCCAGTTAAACTGTCGTTCTGTAGACTCCCTGAGTGTTTGACGTAGCGGTTCGACAACAGTTGAAAAATCTGGAATAAATTTGCTGTACCATGAGGCCAGACCCAAGAAGGATCGCAGGGAGGATGTATCATGTGGAGCAGGTGCATTGGCCACAGCTTCGATCTGATCTTGATCTGGTTGAAGCCCATCTTTAGATATGGTGTGGCCTAGGAAGCGCAAAGTAGTCTGGTTGAGTTTGCACTTCTGCATGTTTAGCTTAAGTCCTGCTTCGTTCAAGGCATGCAGAACCCTCTGTAGGTTCGCATCGTGCTGCTTTTGAGTGGTTCCGTAGCAAATCACATCATCCAGGTATGCCTGTACTACTGGTATTCCTGCTAGTATGGTTGTCATCATCTTCTGAAAAGCTGATGGAGCTGAAGCATGGCCAAAGGTGACCCGACAGAAACGGAAAAGACCATCATGCATGATAAAAGCAGTAATATCACGGCTGTCTGGATGCAGTAACATTTGGTGGTAAGCGGAGGCCAGGTCAGTGGTAGAAAAGACTGTGGCTCCTCTCAATTCAGAAAATAACTCATCCATGTGTGGTAATGGGTGACAGTCGCTGACAATGGATTTGTTAGGTTCCCTGAGGTCAACACACATATGCAGTTTTCCTCCATCTTTTCCGCGTCACCACTATCGGAGAGACCCATGGAGATGCATCAATGCGTTCTATGATGCCTTTTTCATGTAGATCTTTGAGCTCATCACTCACGGCCTGCCTCACCGCGAAGGGAAGCCTTCTGAGTTTTTGTTGTACGGGCACAGCCACTGGTTTGAGCTGGATTTTGTGCACAAATCCCTTTGCACAGCCAATCTCCTGTACGTTGATCTCAGGTGCTAGTTGTGGTGTTGCGCTTGGTACTGTAGGTGTCTTTTGTGCAATAGGACCATCCGAGCTGTCAGCTGTAATAACTTTTGTGCCCTCGATACGCATGTGCAATGCCACCACCACATCTAGCCCTAATAGAGCAGTGCCTGACTTTACCACTAGGAATGAGCCTGTAGTAGAATGTCCATCATGATTAACTGTGGCATGCATACACCCTTTAACGGGTATTTTCTCTCTAGAATATGTAAACAGGTTCACTGTAGGCACAGAAAGTTCACATGTAGGAAAAAAGGTCTGATAAATGCTCTCTGGAATAATAGAGACTGATGAACCTGTGTCTACTATTAGCTCAACGTCATGCCAATGACCATTTGCATTCGCTTGCACAGTACAGAGAATTTTATCTTGCACAGTATCAGTCATATAAAGCACAGTCAGTTCGTTTATCACTATTTCACGCACCTCTTTTCGTCTGGATCGACACATTTTGGAAAAATGTCACACTTTTCCGCATGAATTGCACGTCACTTTAACAGCCGGGCATGAAGGTTTATTAGCTAGGTGGCTGGTAGATCCGCAACGGTAGCATGAGCGGCGACTAATGGTAGGCGCGGACGCCATCGATGAAGGAGGTGTCTTTTTTTCTTTTTGGTGGACCTTCCTCTGCTGTTTATGTATGGCCCTCACCGACACGGCAGTAACCGCCGTTGGTGTCGCGGTATTAGTAGTATTGTCATCAAGAACGCCCGCATTCCGTAACCCCGCTTCAATCTGCAGAGCCAGCGAAGTAGCTTTAGCCAGGGTCAGATCCGCTTCTAACAAAAGTCTGTCTCATACGCGTGTATTGGCAACACGCTCTATCAGTTGGTCTCGAAGCATTTGCTCTTCCATATCGCCAAACTCACACCGTGCAACCAGTTCTCGCAAAGCTGCTAGATATTGATTTATTGACTCATCTGGTCGCTGTGCCCTATGATGAAATTTGTGACGTTCCGCAATCACATTTACTTTAGGGACGAAATGATTTGTAAGTCCATTCACCACAGTAGCATATGTAGTACCTGTATCTGGTAGTGTGTAAAATAGTCTTTGTCCCGCGGTGCCAAGTGCATGGAGAAGAACAGCACGCTTTCTTGCCTCTGGTCATTTTTCCCCCTCAGCATCAATTACTAACAAGTAATTCTCGAACATTTTCAGCCATGTAGGGAAGGGAATGAACGGTGTAGGTAAAGGCACATTAATAGCCATTCGCGTCGCCAAAGATGTGGTGTTTTATCAAAGTATTTAATCACGAGCCGAGAGACATGTAATACACTATTGTTCAACTTTATTCTTCTTCTTCTTTTCATCTACAAACAGCAGTCCTTCACCCCTCACTAGCGCCCTCAGTGTTCACTAACATTATTAACAGGACACAACAATGGTGCTGGTTTTTTCTGTCGTGCTTGGATGGGCACACCTCACATCTCTTCCATTTTTTTTTCCCTACCATCTGTGTTCACTCCTTTATTTTCAGTGGATCTGACTCCAGATGCACGTTTCTGCCCTCCATGTTCAGAATCTCTTTGGGTAGCTCAGGTTTCTCATTTGTAATTTGCCATTAATTTTGAACACAATGATTTAGCTTTTTGAAGTGTGTTTGGTTAGGGTTAGAGCACTTTTAGATACACTTACACTTTAGAACTGGAGCTGATGCCTGACATACATGAAGTTTTTTTATTTTATTTTGTGTCTGTACAGTTTCTTTTGAATGGCTGTCTATGAGGGTCAAACTGATCCACTAACATCACAAATGTAATATTCATTTTGCTTGTATATGTAAAAAAAAAAACAGCATGTTGAAACTTTGCATGCATATCCATGATGATAAAGGAGAAAAAAAGTCACAAAACATCAATAAAAGAGAAAAAGGTTTAATATTATTTCAGGTAGCTTGAAAAAATAAATGATAGGTAATTTTTACCATCTGTGGCTTACAAAATATTTTCCTGTATTGAAATAAGTGTGGAAATCCTAATTTTTTAGCTTCAAAAGTAGTAAAATAATAAAATAACAAAATATAACCAAGAAATGTTATTATTTTGGATCAGTACAGTTTCCTTAGAGTGTTAAAATATGCGGATTAAATTGACCCGCGAACATCACAAACGTAATTTTGTTTGTATATGTCAAAAAACACCAGCATGTTGAAACTTTGCACGCATGTTCATGATGATAAATTAGAAAAAGTCACTAAATATCAAGAAAAAAAACATAGTTTAACCATTATTTCCAACAACTAGAAAATCTAAATGGGTCAAATTGACCCACAACATAACACAAGGGTTATCATTATTATTAATAACTGATGCAGACCGATTAAATTCATACTGCTCAGCACAGCAAAGACCATCTCTAACAGCTTGGTTTCAGTTTTAGAGTTTCTGAAAGTTTTTTTATTTATTTTTTTACCGACTGAGATCATCTTTAGGGCATACTGACTAATGTTAATATAAACTGATAAATGATTTACACATTGTCTAGCACACACATCAAACAGGATGTGAAGCTGTATTTACAACATGTTTTGACCTGCTAAAATGAACCTTTCCATGTGTGATCGTAATCATGGATTGATGACATTTAATCAATTTGTTGACAGTGCCACCTACTGGTCTATTTTAATAAACAATTTTTAGACCTTTGTGAACTGGGTATCATTGGGGACATGCAGTAACACTTTATTTTAAGGACCAGTTAAAATAAAGGACCAGCAACTAGTTGCTTATTAGCATGCATATTATTAGCATATTGGCTGTTTATTAGTACTCATGAAACTACCTTACTAACTATTAATAAGCAGCAAATTATGAGTTTTTTCAGGGAAAACTTTTAGTTAATAATGAATATGTGTCACAGTGTCTGGGTTGTTTCCCTGGGAATCCACTAGGTGTCCTCCTTCCCCACAGTGTCTGTCACTTTATGAATCACATTCCTCACGTCCTCTGCTTGCACCCAGCTGTCACTAGTTACTAATCATTACACTCTGTCTAATTCCCATTAGCGTTTGTCTCTCCTTGTGTATTTAACCCGGTCTGTCTTAGTATGTGTCACGGAGTCCTTGTGAATTAATGTCCGTCATTCAGTCGTGCCCTTGCCTTGTGTTCGTGTTTTGTTTTCATGTTGGATTGTTATTCTGGTTTTGACCCATGCCTGGACTGTTTACTCTTTGGATTGCCCTTAAATAAAAACGTACTCGCATTTGGATCTCTCACGGTGTCTCCTTGTATCACCGGTCGTGACCCGAAGGACTCCGTCATTGCAAGATCAGCGGTATGTCTTCTCATGTTTCCCGTTCCCCAGCCAGGATGGCGGAGCGGAGAGCGAAATATTTGAAGTTGACCGCCCTCCGCCAAGAGGGCAATGAGGTGGGTGCCATGGCACAGGTGTTCTGGTCCCTGGCTGAGGGCATGGGATACAATGACGCAGCCCTTAAGGATTATTTTAACAGCAGGCTGGATGACCCGGTTCCTCAAGAGGAAATGGTGCATTTAGACACATTTGAGTTCTGGGAATTTGTGTAATACTTGCAGCATCGGCTGCCGTGGGATGCCCCATCCACTCCTGTCTCTTCCGGTGGGATGGCCGGCAACCCACCACCACTACCAAAGAAGTCTGCCAGCCCAGAGCCACTGCACAGGATGGCCGCCGGTCCAGCACCACAGCCCAAGATGGCCGCCAGCCCAGCGCCACAACACCAGGTGGTCGCCAGCTCAGCACCAGAGCACAAGATGGCCGCTAACCCAGCGCCAATGCCCAAGATGGCCACTGGTCCAAAGCCACGGTCCAAGATGGCCGCCCGTCCAGAGTCATGGCTCAAGATGGCCGTCAATCCAGCGCCACAGCACAAGATGGCCGCTAACCCAGCGCAAATGCCCAAGTTGGCCACCGGTCCAGCGCCACAGCACAAGATGGTCACCAGCCCAGCACCACAGCACAAGATGGCCGCCTGTCCAGAGTCATGGCCCAAGATGGCTGCTTGCCCAGCGACGATACACAGGATGACAGTCACAGCTGACCCTCCAGAGTTGAGTCAGGTTCCAGTTGATCCTTCGGAGTCGAGTCAGGTTCTAGTTGACCCTCCAGAGTCGAGTCAGTTTCCTATTGACCCTCCAGAGTCGAGTCAGGTTCCAGTGAACCCTCCAGAGTCGGGGCTAGTCATCGATGACCCTCCAGAGTCAGGGCCAGTCACCGAGGACCCTCCAGAGTCAGGGCCAGTCACCGACAACCCTCCAGAGTCAGGGCTAGTCACCGACGTCCCTCCAGAGTCAGGGCTAGTCACTGCTGAACTTCCAGAGTCAGGGCTAGTCACCGTTGACCCTCCAGAGTCAGGACTAGTCACCGTTGACCTCCCAGTGACAAGTCAAGTCACCAGTGATCTTCAGGGACCGAGTCAAGTCACCGGTGATCTTCAAGGACAGAGTCAAGTCACCAGTGATCTTCAAGAACAAAGGCAAGTCACCATTGATCTTCATGAACAAATGCAAGTCACCAATAATCTCCATGAACAAATGCAAGTCACCAATGATCTTCATGAGCAGAGTCTGACCACCAAGGATCTTCATGAGCAGAGTCAAGTTAGCATTTATCTTCTGGAATCCAGTCTAAACACCATAGGGTTTCCAAAGCTTCGTCAGGTCCCAGTCGAACTCTATGGGCACCCGATGGATCCTGTTTTGGCCACGGAGGCTACTCTTAACTTGTTCAGATACTTTGTTTCAGACTTGCCCAACCAGACTTGTCCTCCTGTTGGTCCGGCCGCACGGACGTGGTGGTCTTCTGCTCCGCCCAGGGGGGCTTCCGCCCTGACCACACGGTTGTGGTGGTCTTCTGCTCCGCCCTGAGGGGCTTCCACCCTGACCACACGGTGGTGGTGGTCTTCTGCCCCGCCCTGGGGGACTCTTGTCCTGACCACAGGGTTGTGGTGGCCCTCTGTTCCGCCCTTGTGGGCGCCACGTGATGTCCTTCATGGACTTATGTTTTGTGTTTTTCGTTTTCTGTTGCGTTTCCTGTCGGTTCCTCTCTGTTAGCCTGGCCCTCCTTCCCTCCCCCTGACCCTCCTCTGGTCCACCTTCCTCCTGGTCTCCCTGTTTTGTGTTTACACTTCTGGTGTCTGTTTCCCATGTTTCTTTTCTGGCCCTCCGTCCTTCCCCCTGAGCCTCCACCTGTCCACCTCCCTCCTGGTCTCTGTTTTATGTCTTGTCGTGGAACGTCTGGGAGCCGCTCCGTGGGGGGGGGGGGGGTATTGTCACAGTGTCTGGGTTGTTTCCCTGGGAATCCACTAGGTGTCCTCCTTCCCCACAGTGTCTGTCACTTTATGAATCACATTCCTCACGTCCTCTGCTTAATTTGCACCCAGCTGTCACTAGTTACTAATCATTACACTCTGTCTAATTCCCATTAGCGTTTGTCTCTCCGTGTGTATTTAACCCTGTCTGTCTTAGTATGTGTCACGGAGTCCTTGTGAATTCATGTCCTTCGTTCAGTCGTGCCCTTGCCTTGTGTTCGTGTTTTGTTTTCATGTTGGATTGTTATTCTGGTTTTGACCCATGCCTGGACTGTTTACTCTTTGGATTGCCCTCTAATAAAAACGTACTCGCATTTGGATCTCTCACGGTGTCTCCTTGTATCACCAGTCGTGACAATATGCTCCCTACTCAGAAGTGTTACTGGACCCACTATTCTGCTCAATATGTATTTGTATAAGATCTGTCACTGGTGTGACTGGCCCTGTAATGCTTTCAGTTATATTTTCTCTAGTTTGTATTCACAGACAGTGATTGATATTTACTCTGGATTTGTTGTGAATTACCTCCAATAGGGAAATATGTATTTATATTGCCCTTAGTCTGAGCTGTAAGAGAGAATTCATCACTGGGAAACATCTATCACACATTATTAACATCAGCAAATCAAAGAAGAAAAGTGGTTTAAGTCAAACCATCACACTTGTAAATATTTACTCACATTACATCATGGGGAATGACATGTTACCTTGCTTGTGTTTATTCTCCAGCTGATCAGCCAAATCATTATGCTGCATCTTTCTCAGGATGTCCAGCATGATCTTTACACCTCCTTCTGGTCCAAAGCATGCCACCATCTTTTCCACTGTGTCAAATATATCTACCTTTTCCATTTCAGATTTTGATATACACTTATGATGTGCATTCATTAAGCGCCAATGAAACTCCTTCAGTTCAAATTCTACCAGCTCCTTCAGTGAGTCCACAAGCAGCTCTTTAACAGATGCCATTGTCCTTCACCGACTCACAGCTGCAGGACAAAAAAAAAAAAAACTGAAGCACTTTCACTCTTGACATGGAACCAAGTGCTCGAATCTTATTTGGATTATGAATCTGTGAATGTAGATTTGTATATGAATCATCAGAAAGTTGTTTAAGCAAATCTGCAATAATTGTTTTAAGTTTTGTTAGCAACAACTAACAAAAAAACTGCTGTACACAATGTCTCAATGCTGTCTGATACTGTAAGTGTAGAATCAATAAATTTTTAAATCTATATATTTCAACATCACATAAATTAGTACAGAATTATTTACTAAACATGAAATAAATAATGATGTAGATGTTTCTTGTTTCTTCAAAGAACTGTGTTCTGAAACTCTTTTCAGTTCTGAATTTTTTCTAGGACTCTGGAGGGGAAAGATTTTTTCTTAGAACCAGAACAATTTAAGAAAACTAATAAAATCAGTTTCTCAGACTCAAGATGAGAGTTAAACCAGACCCACACACAACATATTTGAAATACCAATAAAAGTAAAATAATTTACAAATGAAAGGTAAAAAAAGACAAACAACAATGAAACACATATATAAACAGAGTAGTGATTCCAATTCTGGTTTATGATTTTAAATAAACTTTAAGCAAATGTATTTGTTGTTAATGTAACACTTTAGGGACCAATAATCACTAATAACTAGTTGCTTATTAGCATGTAAATTAGTAGCATGTTGCCTTATTCTGCATGACATATTTTAGATCCCTAAATCCTACCTCATACCTAAACTTGACAACTACCTAATTATTAATAAGCAGCAAATTTTAAGTTTATTGAGGCAAAATTCATTACTAGTTAATGTTGAAAAATGGGACCATTATTTATTTCGTTTATTACAAGTCAAAAACAACTCAATAGCCTTAAAGTTTAATCAGGATCCAACGAAAGATATCACATATTTAGTACAGGCAGTTTTTTTCCCTTTTACTTAATAATAATAATAATCATAATTTATTCAGATAGTATAATTTCAAAGATTTAAATCAAAAACAGAATGGTCTGACTTAAGCTTTGTGAAAACATGCTATGTAAAACATTCCAGCAAAAAACAACAGTAGCAGACAGACTGAATGAAGATGCTATTTCACTCTCAACTTGTAGGTGGAGCTCATGGAACAGCAGGTATATAGTATTTCCTTGGTTACCACTGTGAACAAAGCAGTTCTGCGATTATAAATACTACTTTACTGACACTGTTTTGGCATTGCCATCAAAACTTTTTCTGAAGACAGTAATTTCCTGTCAGTGATGCATTCAAATTTTCTTCCTATAATTTGAGCATCATGAACAGTGAGTTGCTCTGTCTGCTACAGTACACCATAACAATGTTCCAAAACCATCTGAGTTTTGTGTGTTTCAAATATTTCACATGTGATTTTAACATGATTGCAAGTGCTTTTCCAGTAGAACCCAAAAATAACAAAAAATTAAAGGGGGGGGGGTGAAATGCTATTTCATGCATACTGAGTTTTTTACACTGTTAAAGAGTTGTAATCCCATGCTAAAAATGGAAAAGTTTCAAAAATTAAGTTGTACATTTGAAGGAGTATTTCTGTTCCAAAAATACTCCTTCCGGTTTGTCACAAGTTTCGGAAAGTTTTTTTCGAGTATGGCTCTGTGTGACGTTAGATGGAGCAGAATTTCCTTATATGGGTCCTAAGGGCACCTCAGCCGGAAGAGAGCGCGCTCCCGTATAGCAGAGCGCTGGGAGCACAGACATTCACTGATCAGAGCGAGAGCGTCGCGAAATGTCACAAAATAAATGTGTTTTTGGTTGCCAGGGCAAGACAACCCTGCACAGATCACCCAAAAAAAACAGCATTAAGGGACCAGTGGATGGAGTTTATTTTTACAGAGCATCAACGGAGTTGTGCAAGTGTTTTTGTTTGTTTCCCTGCATTTCGAAGATGCTTGTTTTACAAACAAGGCCCAGTTTGACACTGGATTTGCACATCGTTTATTTCTTAAGGATAATGCAGTCCCAATGAAAAAGGGTCACGACCGTGTGTTGGAACCGCATGCGGTGAGTAAAACTGCTTCAAATATCTCTGAGTTGTTAACTTAGCTATCGACGCGTAAGCACGTCAAGTAAACAACATGCGATGTTGTCATCAAACTGCACTTTCCACATGTACAGCTTAAAAAAAAAAAAAGACGACATAAAGTGGAACTTAGTCATTTTCCAAAACCGCTAAGCAAATATATACAGTTTCAGTACATACCACATAGAGATGTCGCTGCTGATGCTACTCTTGTTAAATTTCAGCCTCTGGATCTGATTCTGGATCATAAATATACACTGAATCTGACTGTTAGCCATGGTTTGTTTTGGTTGTTTTTTTTTCCTCACGGTAATGTCACAGCTTCCAAACACTCTCAACACAAAAGCCTACTCGCGCTCGTGATTCTTTAGCTCCGCCCACATGTCACGCCTCCACCCGGTCGTGTTTTTCCGGGAAAAATCGGTACACACTATCTTTCTCTTATGAATATAATAAAACTAAAGACTTTTTGGAGTTATGAAGGATGCATTACTACTCTATAGGTACTCAAGATTAACAGGATATTGAGTGAAAACGAGCACCCCCCCCCCTTTATGTACAAAAAATACAGTACAAAGACTGAAGAAATTTAATGTTTTGTACTTATTTTCTGTTATTTTCTGTTCTGTTATCAGCCAAATCATTATGCTGCATCTTTCTCAGGATGTCCAGCATGATCTTTACACCTCCTTCTGGTCCAAAGCATGCCACCATCTTTTCCACTGTGTCAAATATATCTACCTTTTCCATTTCAGATTTTGATATACACTTATGATGTGCATTCATTAAGCGCCAATGAAACTCCTTCAGTTCAAATTCTACCAGCTCCTTCAGTGAGTCCACAAGCAGCTCTTTAACAGATGCCATTGTCCTTCACCGACTCACAGCTGCAGGACAAAAAAAAAAAAACTGAAGCACTTTCACTCTTGACATGGAACCAAGTGCTCGAATCTTATTTGGATTATGAATCTGTGAATGTAGATTTGTATATGAATCATCAGAAAGTTGTTTAAGCAAATCTGCAATAATTGTTTTAAGTTTTGTTAGCAACAACTAACAAAAAAACTGCTGTACACAATGTCTCAATGCTGTCTGATACTGTAAGTGTAGAATCAATAAATTTTTAAATCTATATATTTCAACATCACATAAATTAGTACAGAATTATTTACTAAACATGAAATAAATAATGATGTAGATGTTTCTTGTTTCTTCAAAGAACTGTGTTCTGAAACTCTTTTCAGTTCTGAATTTTTTCTAGGACTCTGGAGGGGAAAGATTTTTTCTTAGAACCAGAACAATTTAAGAAAACTAATAAAATCAGTTTCTCAGACTCAAGATGAGAGTTAAACCAGACCCACACACAACATATTTGAAATACCAATAAAAGTAAAATAATTTACAAATGAAAGGTAAAAAAAGACAAACAACAATGAAACACATATATAAACAGAGTAGTGATTCCAATTCTGGTTTATGATTTTAAATAAACTTTAAGCAAATGTATTTGTTGTTAATGTAACACTTTAGGGACCAATAATCACTAATAACTAGTTGCTTATTAGCATGTAAATTAGTAGCATGTTGCCTTATTCTGCATGACATATTTTAGATCCCTAAATCCTACCTCATACCTAAACTTGACAACTACCTAATTATTAATAAGCAGCAAATTTTAAGTTTATTGAGGCAAAATTCATTACTAGTTAATGTTGAAAAATGGGACCATTATTTATTTCGTTTATTACAAGTCAAAAACAACTCAATAGCCTTAAAGTTTAACCAGGATCCAACGAAAGATATCACATATTTAGTACAGGCAGTTTTTTTCCCTTTTACTTAATAATAATAATAATCATAATTTATTCAGATAGTATAATTTCAAAGATTTAAATCAAAAACAGAATGGTCTGACTTAAGCTTTGTGAAAACATGCTATGTAAAACATTCCAGCAAAAAACAACAGTAGCAGACAGACTGAATGAAGATGCTATTTCACTCTCAACTTGTAGGTGGAGCTCATGGAACAGCAGGTATATAGTATTTCCTTGGTTACCACTGTGAACAAAGCAGTTCTGCGATTATAAATACTACTTTACTGACACTGTTTTGGCATTGCCATCAAAACTTTTTCTGAAGACAGTAATTTCCTGTCAGTGATGCATTCAAATTTTCTTCCTATAATTTGAGCATCATGAACAGTGAGTTGCTCTGTCTGCTACAGTACACCATAACAATGTTCCAAAACCATCTGAGTTTTGTGTGTTTCAAATATTTCACATGTGATTTTAACATGATTGCAAGTGCTTTTCCAGTAGAACCCAAAAATAACAAAAAATTAAAGGGGGGGGGGGGGTGAAATGCTATTTCATGCATACTGAGTTTTTTACACTGTTAAAGAGTTGTAATCCCATGCTAAAAATGGAAAAGTTTCAAAAATTAAGTTGTACATTTGAAGGAGTATTTCTGTTCCAAAAATACTCCTTCCGGTTTGTCACAAGTTTCGGAAAGTTTTTTTCGAGTATGGCTCTGTGTGACGTTAGATGGAGCAGAATTTCCTTATATGGGTCCTAAGGGCACCTCAGCCGGAAGAGAGCGCGCTCCCGTATAGCAGAGCGCTGGGAGCACAGACATTCACTGATCAGAGCGAGAGCGTCGCGAAATGTCACAAAATAAATGTGTTTTTGGTTGCCAGGGCAAGACAACCCTGCACAGATCACCCAAAAAAAACAGCATTAAGGGACCAGTGGATGGAGTTTATTTTTACAGAGCATCAACGGAGTTGTGCAAGTGTTTTTGTTTGTTTCCCTGCATTTCGAAGATGCTTGTTTTACAAACAAGGCCCAGTTTGACACTGGATTTGCACATCGTTTATTTCTTAAGGATAATGCAGTCCCAATGAAAAAGGGTCACGACCGTGTGTTGGAACCGCATGCGGTGAGTAAAACTGCTTCAAATATCTCTGAGTTGTTAACTTAGCTATCGACGCGTAAGCACGTCAAGTAAACAACATGCGATGTTGTCATCAAACTGCACTTTCCACATGTACAGCTTAAAAAAAAAAAAAGACGACATAAAGTGGAACTTAGTCATTTTCCAAAACCGCTAAGCAAATATATACAGTTTCAGTACATACCACATAGAGATGTCGCTGCTGATGCTACTCTTGTTAAATTTCAGCCTCTGGATCTGATTCTGGATCATAAATATACACTGAATCTGACTGTTAGCCATGGTTTGTTTTGGTTGTTTTTTTTTCCTCACGGTAATGTCACAGCTTCCAAACACTCTCAACACAAAAGCCTACTCGCGCTCGTGATTCTTTAGCTCCGCCCACATTTCACGCCTCCACCCGGTCGTGTTTTTCCGGGAAAAATCGGTACACACTATCTTTCTCTTATGAATATAATAAAACTAAAGACTTTTTGGAGTTATGAAGGATGCATTACTACTCTATAGGTACTCAAGATTAACAGGATATTGAGTGAAAACGAGCACCCCCCCCCCCCTTTATGTACAAAAAATACAGTACAAAGACTGAAGAAATTTAATGTTTTGTACTTATTTTCTGTTATATTCGGGAGCTACTGGGACATTGATAAAGATCTTCCAATAGACCATGCTGGATGGGTTGGCAACCACTGCTATAGAAGAACATAACATAAAAGACAACAAGCCATTGGCTTAAAACACTGTCCTGTTCAATAATGAAATAGATCAACAAGCTTTTTGGCTAACACATAAGCCATAGTTGAGTTAAATGCAGATGAAAAGTCAATAAAAGCCACACATGCCCTTGTTGTGGGGTCTCCAAATGTTGAGATACTAAGTGCACAAGAGTTATTACTTCATCTTCAACACCCTTCCTTGTCCTATATGCAAACTGAAATGGATCTTATCTTAATTGAAACAAATCTTCTAAATGCTTTAATGTCTCCATTCTCATCATTTTCTTAAGTGTTTTCATCACCAATATTTGTGAAAAGTAGTGAGGGCTACTCTACATTACTTTTCTAGATTGCTCCAGGACTCATTTCATGTAATTTATATCAAATAAACAAATATTTAAGAGTGGTAAAAAAAAAATTCAAGGCACGATCAGTGTCTATAACTTTTAATATTTTTGAGCATTATCAAATCTGGTTGATAAAAAGTGAAGCCCAAAGGGTCTTCTTTCTAAAGACATCACAATTATGTTTGTAACACACTGAAGTAGGAAACTATTACAATTATAAGTTTGGTAGAGCACTTTCATCTGAAAGACTTCCGCAAACACCCACGATCACAAATAACAATGATTTTCGTAAAATAATGATTAATTATTAATTGATGATTTGTTATTATCATTATGGTCTTGTGAAGATAATAATATGGGCTGCAATAAAATATTGAATACGAAGAGTAGTGCTGCTGAGTGCAGGCATGTTTCAGCCCAGTAACACACCGTTCCTCAGAGCCAAAACACAGACCGAATTCTGTTCAGCTGGAGGGGTTGGGTTTTTTGGGGGTAGTTATGTATGGCTTGTGGGGGTCGAGGTGTGAATCTCTTGCTCTTTCATAAGGACAGTGTCTTATGAGGCTTTCAAAGTTGCTGAACCGGTTTATATAGGACAGTTGTTTTGGTTATAGACTAAAAATTGGTCTGCCCCCACGTAAGATTTTTCTAGTTTTTTTGTCTAGCCATTCATTTCTTATATTCAACTAATCAGAGGTTTATATTAAATTTACATAATCAAGTATTAATATATTCCACGCTCAAGCACATGCATTAAGTTTACCACAAAGCACATGCAGAAGTAGCCTAATAATTGTGAAAATGTTGACATTTTAATAATTGATTAATAAACAAATGTTTTCTTGTCATCTGCAAGATGAAATTCACGAAACTTTACCTTTGTAGGTCGCATGGCAGTAAATAATACGATGATATGATCATGCAGTCAACACATATATTTAATAAAAACATTAAAAACGCATGCCAGGTCTACACCAGACACAAGTGGCAAGATCCGACAAAAGATCCACTGGACACGATCCCCATCAGTGAACTGATGCTCGTTCTGTTTATGACAAAATGTTCTGACACTGTGTTTAGATGATTTGACACTATAGTGTTATGTCATCAAGTTTAGACACACTTTTCGCACAACAACTCTCGCGTCCAGTGTAGACACAGACAGTGACAGCTCTATTTATAAATAAGTTATATAAGAACAAAAAAATCCTAAACCAGCGGCATAACGAGTTGGAAATATAGACTAGAAAATATATTTCCACTTGTTCTGTCCTCCGTCCATGACACTGACTCACTGCGGAGCTGCCAGATGTAATATCAACAGCTCTTAACGCCTAGTGGATGGTTAGATGCATGATGGGCTAGTATTAAAAAAAATAAAATAATAATAATAATAAAATAAAGGTATTTCCAGCATTAAGGTAAACACATTACAGTTTTTTTATCATCTTATCTCAATTATAAATTTATAACTATATTAAAAGGTCTTTGTCATTTGAATATTGATTTTAAAATCAATTTTAATCATAATCATAAATATTATTTTTAGGCCATATGCTATCGCCCAGCACTAAAAGCAAGTAAAGAAGGCTCCCTTTAAAATCACTTATGTTGTCATTTAATGAAGCTCTTTTTTACATCGTGTGCATTTTGTTGATTATAATGAGAGAACTTGAGTTTAATTGTGAGGACGTTTTATTAATCCATCCATTCTTTAGAGTTTCAAAGATTTAGCTAAATCATGCAGGTTTAATTTATTCGTTTCTTGTTTTAGGCTAATTCGGCATACTTAATGTGAACACAATTATACAGCGCTTCATGTTTAAACATGCAACAATTTCTTAATCAGTTTACAGACAAATGTCTTTTTCCCAATAAGTTATGTCAAAATAAAGGACAGGTAACGAATAAGAAAAATGCATGTTTTTTTATTAAAGGAATTTTAAAATATAAATTAAAATATAGGCATAATATATGAAAATATTGGCATTGCATATTAATACATGTAGCCTACCCCCCTAAAATAGGCTACCACTTTTAATGCTCCGATGCAAAGTAAACCACAATTTCTTTTGAATAATATAACACATAATTCATATAATATAAATGATACTGCACACCTTTTAAATGTGTCAAATCTAAAATGTGGTTTAATAATACCATGTAGTTTAGAAAATATAAGCACAGACTCAGGCACAGGCTTGACATTTATCCTGCTTGAATTCGTTCTAAGATATGTACATAACTTCATAAGTACCAAACTTTCATCTATGAATATTACATATTAAATATTATAAATATTTAACTATAGTACTTTTCTTTAAGTTTCCGTAACTGAAGCCGTCACATGTAACACATCAGGAGGCAAAACTGACGTCTATTTGCGAAAATGTCCTTTTGAATGTCTATCCACTGTAAGAACTGAAGATTTGGATTCTGCTCTTGCCAGTCTTTGGGCTTCAACAACTGAGAGCAAGGCAATCCCAGTTGAATATCCACTTCTGAAGCCACACAATCCACGTTGCTTGAGGTCCAGTGTAAAGTTTCCACAGTCAGTGATGGTTTGGGGTGCCATGTCATCTGCTGGTGTTGGTCCACTATGTTTTCTGAGGTCCAAGGTCAAAACAGCCGTATACCAGGAAGTTTTAGAGCACTTAATGCTTCCTCCTGCTGACCAACTTTATGGAGATGCAGATTTCTATGAAAATCTATGAGGTATTGTGGTATTGGGGTATATATGGGGTTTTGTGAAGAGGAAGGTGCGATATGTCAAACCTAAGAATGCAGAAGAGCTGAAGGCCACTATCAAAGCAACCTGGTCTCTCATAACTATGGAAGCATATGGGTAGCATTATTCAATTTGGGATGTAATATGCAAAATGACAATGCAATATGTAAAATGGCAATGCATTTCTGTATTTAAATTTACATTTTCCAATACATTTGTGCAACGTTTGGTGCAAAATGAAAATGAAAATTAAATTACATAATTTTAATTTGCCATTTACTACACCAGTTTTAAAATGTAAAATGAATATTAATTTTAACGCTTTATAAGTTGCAAAATTAAAATGAAAATGTATTACAGAAATGATTAGTTATGTCTAACATGTTAAAGCAAAAACTGTGGCAAAATAATCATTTAAATGCTATTTTTCTTAATTGCATTAACACTCACAGTCAAGACACTTACGATTGCATTTTCATTCGGTGTCCCGCAATGAATGTAGCAAAACTCAATGTGCACATTGAAAATGCATTCCGAGCCGATCACATCTCCGCCCCCTCCCGCCCTGTCAATCACTGCGTGAACAAGGCGGGCTTACAGAAGGTCAGAGACTCAAGTCTCAAGAAGAGGATTCAATCAAGTGAGACAACATGGACAAGACAGTTGGTCCGTGTATGTTTTGATCATTTCGGTTTATGGCTTCAATATTTCATTCGGACTTGTGGGCGGAGCTGAAACGCTGCTTTCATCTGATTGGTCGAATCGGATCGGTTTTCATCTGACAGCCTTCAGCTCGGTCTTGTCATTCTTTCAGACAGAATAAGAGTCAGTGCGAGTGAAGCACTGTAATGTCTGAAACCACCGCTCACTGTTAATTAGCATAATATTTGAATCAGATGTAGCTGGGCACATAATTCGTGCTGCTGAGACCTGCAAATTATTTCTAGGTTGTAGTATTGTATGAATATTGTCCCACTGATAAATACAGTGCAAATAGTTCTGTCTCCTTGGATAACAGTGAAGTGGAAATAAATATAGTTAAATTTATGAAATAAAATTAAATAGGATTTTTTGGGAAGGTAAGTCTGGCCTGTTATACAAGCAACACGAGTCGGACGAGTCTAAAGATATGAGCTGAATTGGGTGAAACATTAAAGTTCTAGTCTGTGTCAATTACTCTCATAATAAATAATAATAATAATAATGTTAACTGTATTTTTCGGTATAAGTTGCATCAGTCCAAAAATACGTCATGACGAGGAAAAAAACATATATAAGTCGCACTGGACTATAAGTCACATTTATTCAGGACCAAGAGAAAACATTACCGTCTACAGCCGCGAGAGGGCGCTCTGGGGTAGGCTACAGGAGCACTGAGCAGCATAGAGCTAATTTTACTATTTTTATTTAGAAATTTAACTATATTAATTTTTACAATTATTTATTAATGTCTCTCACACACACACACACACACACACATACCTAGTGCCTTATGACTTAAAAGATGAGAGTGGTAAATGTTACAGACATGGAACTGTTCAGTCTATTATTGATTTTAATTTCCACTTCACTGTTATCCAAAGGGACAGAACTATTTGCACTGTATTTATCAGTGGGACAATATTCATACAATACTACAACCTAGAAATAATTTGCAGGTCTCAGCAGCACGAATTATGTGCCCAGCTACATCTGATTCAAATATTATGCTAATTAACAGTGAGCGGTGGTTTCAGACATTTCAGTGCTTCACTCGCACTGACTCTTATTCTGTCTGAAAGAATGACAAGACCGAGCTGAAGGCTGTCAGATGAAAACCGATCCGATTCGACCAATCAGATGAAAGCAGCGTTTCAGCTCCGCCCACAAGTCCGAATGAAATATTGAAGCCATAAACCGAAATGATCAAAACATACACGGACCAACTGTCTTGTCCATGTTGTCTCACTTGATTGAATCCTCTTCTTGAGACTTGAGTCTCTGACCTTCTGTAAGCCCGCCTTGTTCACGCAGTGATTGACAGGGCGGGAGGGGGCGGAGATGTGATCGGCTCGGAATGCATTTTCAATGTGCACATTGAGTTTTGCTACATTCATTGCGGGACACCGAATGAAAATGCAATCGTAAGTGTCTTGACTGTGAGTGTTAATGCATTTAAGAAAAATAGCATTTAAATGATCATTTTGCCACAGTTTTTGCTTTAACATGTTAGACATATCTAATCATTTCTGTAATACATTTTCATTTTAATTTTGCAACTTATAAAGCGTTAAAATTAGTATTCATTTTACATTTTAAAACTGGTGTAGTAAATGGCAAATTAAAATTATGTAATTTAATTTTCATTTTCATTTTGCACCAAACGTTGCACAAATGTATTGGAAAATGTAAATTTAAATACAGAAATGCATTGCCATTTTACATATTGCATTGTCATTTTGCATATTACATCCCAAATTGAATAATGCTACCCATATGCTTCCATACATAACACCTGAGCAGTGCCACAGACTGATCGACTCCATGCCACGCCGCATTGCTGCAGTAATTCAGGCAAAAGGAGCCCCAACTAAGTATTGAGTGCTGTACATGCTCATACTTCTCATTTTCATACTTTTCAGTTGACTAAGATTTCTAAAAATAATTTCTTTGTATTGGTCTTAAGTAATATTCAAATTTTCTGACATTTGGGATTTTCCTTAGTTGTGAGTCATAATCATCCAAACTAAAATAAATAAACATTTGAAAAATGTCTGTGTGTAATGAATGAATATAAAATAATATACAAGTTTCACTTTTTGAATGTAATTAGTGAAATCAACTTTTTGAGAGAGAGAGAGAGAGAGAGAGAGAGTGAGAGAGAGAAAGATGTAAATTGTGTCTGTGTCTCTCTTTACAAACAATGAAGTTTAGTTGATTAAAAACAATGTTTAACCCTCTCCTTGCTGAAAAATATGATGTAGCAATTCATCATCGATTAGTAAATGTCACGTGGCAGCGCTGACAAGCTTATGAGCTTCTGGATGTTACTTTTTGCAAATCAATCTCAGATCTGTGTGCCAGTGGTGTGTGTGTGTGTGTGTGTGTGTGTGCGCGCACATTAAAGCGATATAGAACTGTGATTAAACTTGAACAGTTTTAATGCACTGACCTTATCACACTATATTTGTTATTCAAAAAACTTTTGAACATTTAAAAACAATTTATGAAAAAATGCTCAGAAACTATTTTCATGAATATCAAATAGGCTTTTTTATTTTTAATCACGTCATTCCGAAAAGGTTGCCAATCCCTGATCTAGATGAAAGCAACATGAGATCGATTTTTCTGGACGTTGTGGGAAACTAGAGAAATTAGTTCTTACAAAATAACGAAGCTGGAAATACTCTTAGTAGTTATTTCCTGAAAATAACTCTCAGAGTAAAGACTGCATTACCAGAAATACTGAAATCACACTCACTTACAAACAGTAAAATGAGAGAAACAGAAACAGTGATTTCACACGGTGTGAAATTCAACAATATCAGAATGAGCAGCTCTCCATGATTCACTGACAAAGACACACTTGATCTTTATCACACTTGATCATGTTTGATCACAACATCAAGAGCTTTAAATAAAATCATCAAAATGACTTCAACACAGCATTAAACTCTCAGAAGCTCAGAGTGACCAATGATATACCATAAGATGTCAATCATACATGAAAATTACTAAAGAAAGATCTAACACTCACCTCAAACAATATTTATATTTCCTCTGAACCGGTGTGTTGAACAGCAGCTCTGAGATTTCTTTCACTTCTGTAGAACTACTGAAACCTGCTTCCTGTTTTCTTTCAGAGAGAGGCATGAGAATTAGAAGAATAACAGTCAGACATCAACACACACACACACACACACACACACACACACACTGATCTGGTTCCTTATAAAGATTAATTCTCAGGAAATTGTACTGCTGTAGTTGCACAGATGTTTCAGTTTAATTTTAACTAAATATTAGAGATGACAGATTTTGACAAATAATGGAAAAGAAACAGTAAACATATGTAAATATAAATATAAATGTATACAAATATGTGACCGTTAGCATTTATCCGGGTATGTATAAAGATTATTTTTGTCATTGTTTAGTAGGTTGTGACTTATTCTATGTAATTATGTCATTAAAAAATTACTGTGGCTCAGTTTGTGTAGTGAGAATGATATTTTTACTGCTAAAACATTTTATTTTAGTAAGTAAAGTACTTATATAGCACATTTATACACAGCTAAGTAAATGTGAGTGCTGAACAAGGAAAATCACAAGCATACATAATTTAAAACAATATCAAAGAAATACTGTAAAACAGCAGAGAACAGATATTTAGATTTAGGTAGCAGACAGATGTGAAGAGAGCTGATTCCAGGTGAGGAGGACCAGTGACAATAAAAGCTTTCAGTCTTTCATTTGAGACAAGATCCTGAGCCATATGCAGAAGTGCTTTATCAGAAGATCTTAAAGATCTGCTAGATGAGTGAGGAAGGATAAGATCTTTAATATATGATGGAGCCGGATCACTGAGGACTTTAAAGACAAACAAAAGTTTTAAACTGGATAAAGATTGTAGAATTAATTGGTTCAAAGAAGAAAACAAATGTAGAAGAGATTCTGGCTTGAGATTGCATAAATAATATAATTAATATAAGGAGAATATCTCACCTTTTAGAAAGATAGTGCATAAATAATATCTATGAGTGAAACACATTTATGACATTTCATATTATGTACAGTGTAAAACAACCTCATTTCAACTTTTACAAAACTAAAAGGGTATGTCGTAAAAAACAGTAGGCTACTTTCAATTACACTTACAATTATATTAAGTTTGAAGACACTTTACAATCTTGTAATCCCTACATGTCCAAATTTAGTCATATTTCTTGAGTGCTTCATGATTAAGTTAGTATTTCATGCTTGCTTACATTAATAAGGAAGTCGCTTAGTGCTCCACACCTGAAGATTTGCTTTGATCAAAATGTTTGGCTACCAGAAAATTTTTCCAAATGTCTTTGGTCTCTCTTGAAGTCAATTCACATAGGAGCAAATAAAAAAAAGACAGTTTTTCAAAATGAAAACAAATCTTAAAGCTCCCCCTGTCTTCCAATCCTAGTGACGTCCCTGGTTGCCATATCTGTTTGGAGTGAAAGAAAAAAAACACCTCATGATATGAGTTTTTAAAGTTTGGTCTTGAGAGACAAGAGACTGCTTTGATCAAATATTTGGCTGACAAATATACACATCCCTTTCCACGTTGCTGTATTTTGTAGTTATATCATATATGGTTATTATTTTCTTCCTTTTCAGGTCATGCTTTCTGGACAATTCAATTCACAGCATTTACATTTATGTCCATTAAGTCTGCAAAAGTAGTACATTTGAACATTTCTCCTTTTTTGTACATTAAGGAACAATAAACATCTAAATACAATTAAACACTTGTGTTCACTCAACACTTCAATTTGTCTTTAATGTTTCATTTAGTCTACTTTAGAAATAGTGAAGTTCTATACAGAGTTTAATCAGATTCATTACAGTGCAACAGCACCATATATTTAATGGAATAAACAATAAGAATCAATAGACTTAATTGATGCTGGAATGATGTATTTAACCCTTACAAGTGTAAATTATACAGAAAACCACCAATGTATCTTTCAACTTTTCCACATAAACAGAATGGAGTGACTAAACTCAACATAGCACATTGTCCAGCTTGACCTGGGAAAGCTATCAGATTACACAGGGAATATAGTAAGACCGTTTCCAATTTTTTACTTACACTTCACATTTTTAACAGCATCATGAATTTTAAACTGTTCACTCAACTAGAAATTACAGTGAATGAATCACAAATAAACAAATCTTTTTAAAACCCGACAATCACTTTCACACTTTTTGAATGGCTTTGGCCAGAATGTAAATGCGTCATCAATGTAGTATAATGCGCCACCTACAGGCATCTTACAAAACACACTTAAAGGGATAGTTCACATCAAAATTTCATCAAATTTTCATTTTTGGGTGAAATATTTCTCTAAAGGGAATTGTGTACAGTTTATACAGCTAATTGCAAAATTTAAGGCTATAGCTACTTCCCATCTCTGGTGAAGTGTACTCTGAAACAAAGAGCTCATAATTGCAATTTTTTAAATATTTTATCTTGTGTATTGCAGGTTCTCCGAAAGGAGGTCCTAGACATGACAATATTACTCTTAATTAAGAAATGTTTAGCTCTAAATGAGGCTTTGGTTGCTTTTTGGGAGTTTTCCACTGGTCTCGTGAAAAAAAAAACTGCTGTTTGAACAAACCCACCTTTAACTCGCAGGCTTTTTTTGCTCGTAGTGCGCTGCCCGGCAGGTAGTTAGCATGGTAGTTTGCAAGACACGTTCATAAATGTCTCTCCATAATGTGACAATTTGCCATCGCCACAGCTTCGCCATCTTGTACCTGCTGAGGAGAGCTGTTCCTTGCGTTTTCTTCGTTCATAGTTTCTCCAGCAGTGCATTTTTTGTTTGCATCTTTTCTTCCCGTTTTTACCCCACTTTTCGAGTTAAACAGAATTAAAAAAAAAGTTATATCTGATAATTCAAGGGGGCAGTTAATTGGTTTTCCTTGAGGAGCTGTTGTTTAAGCTGCCATTCAGAGTGATGACATCACCGGAACCCATGAAACATTTTTTATTTTTATTTTTTTTCAATTGCCTTGCTCAAGGGCATTTCAGCCATTGGTATTGAGTGTGGAAGAGAGCACCGTTCTGAGTGTACACACACACACGACATATGACATCAAAAAGAGTAGACGCTCATTATGCTTTTGAATCGCTCTCGCAGTACTTTGACTTCATAAACCAATCGGTCTTGCAGTGTGCAGCGCCGGTTCAAGTCGAACAAGCCTAATTTCTTTTCTCTCACAATCTTTATAACATATATATAGGCTACATAGTAAAAAAAAAAAAAAAAACAGAATCAAGACCATCTAGTGGGAATGTGAAAGGAGTGTATCTACTAATGTCAGAGGGGTTAACCGCAGTTTAAAAAACAAAACAGCATGTCCCAATATAATAATACCTTATTAAAGCATGTTAGCAATATCAGCTTATATAACTAGTAGCTAATGTTAGCATCTTACCTGCTGCAATGTCTGCTGCTTTCTCGTCGTCAGACCGATAGCACTCCTTTCACTGGTTCGAAATGGCTGGTGCACAGAGGCACCTTATGGACAGCAGAGGGAGCTCCCAGTGCTAAGGAGCACACTGTAATGAAACAAAACGGAGCAAGTGAGCGGCGACTGTGTGATAACTTCAACTTAATGACAGCTTTGTAACATTTGTTTAACATTTTCTCCGACTCTATGGACTCTCCAGCCTTCAACTACACCAGCACAGCAGTGAGTGATACTAGGTAATTTTTACTATTTTTCACATTTTACAAAGTGACTGTTATTGGTCTCACTATGCTCATTGTATGCAGGCCCGGCGCCACAAGGGGGCAAAAGGGGGCAATGCCCCCTCAGATCTGACTTGTGCCCCCTCTGTTTCATTTTTGTATTCAGAGTTGAAAAATAAAATGTTCAACCTTTTGAGTTAAATAATAATATAACCTTATCCCCATGGGATTTAGAATGTTCAGTGTTGTGACTCGTGACATTACTGCCAGATTCAAACGATTTTACAGATTCGCGTTGGTTGACTTGGCGATGAACCAGAGACTGACGAGCTGTTATAATCACAACTATGCAGTGTTTTCAACCTCATAATGTTTATTTTAGATTTCATACATTTAAATAGGCTACACATAAGCACTGGTAAAACAAAAGCCTACATTTGAAGTGTGTGAAAGCAGCAAAAACAATCTATCCATATATAATTTGCCGACGTGTGTTTTTCATATCAGATAAACACAGTGGAAGTAGGCTAACTATAAAGTTTACTCTATTGTTATAAAGATTTTTAAACGACCAAACACACTCACTTACACATATTTGAGAATCGGAATATAGGATAGTTGATGACATGGTAAGTAAGTTTGTAAATATTTCGAATAAAAAAGGAAAAACGAAATGAAGGATAGCCTACATCTGTTATACAGTGTTATTATTGTGGCTGCAATGTTTCACGTGACAAATAGATGCGTTGCCATGGAAACATTAAGGGGGAACGTTCTAATATAACTGTCGCCTTGAAAAATCATCATTACACTGTTTAACATTTGCTAGTCTCTGGTTACCTACAGTTGCATATGGAGTGTTTTAGGGAGCGCTGTATTTAAAAATATGTCGTTGCAAAGCGAGATCTCAGTGTGTATTAATCATTGATGGTATAATAAAGTTAAGCCCCCTTAACAATTTCACATGCCCCCTCAGTCATTTCATCCTGCAGCCGGGCCTGATTGTATGTGATCATTACCAGTGACAGTGTTCACTGCTGCATTCAGTTTGTCACTGCTCCTAGGTCTACAGTCAGCCCTTATCTGGTTGAGCCTGGACCCATCAATAGAGTCTGGCTGCAGACATGATGCACTCTCAGCCGCGCATCTGCACTTGACACATGCGCTGTAGCCCGTGTATGCGCTTTGAGGACATGCACACTGATGCCCATTTCACACATACTCCGTCTGCAGTGCATATGCATTGCGTATTTTTTTACGCACCCATGTTAACGGATTCCAGCGTTCACACTGCACGCTGCTGCGGTCCGTCAATGCATTCTAGGAGCAGTGCGTCTGCAGCAGTGCAGCGATCGTTTACGTACAGAGTCTATTTTTGCTGTTCTGTGTAAGATTATCCTTGAACAGTCCATTTCATTAAAAGAACCCAACACCGCACTCCACAGTTCAGAACGATTCCCCATCGAACCATTAGTGCATCATAAAACACAGTCATGGTGCCAAGATGGCTAAAGGAGATGTCACTATGGGAAGTATATGTATTTTGGTACCTACCAAGAGCTCACTCAAAATTCATCAACTCTTCTGGATGATCCTTTGCTGAACTTCGTCAACCCTCTCAGAGTGTGTGTGTGTGTGTGTTCGTATATTGTATAATCAATTATTAAACTACTGATTAACAAGCACCTGTTCATATCCCTTTTTTGCAGAATGAAAAATGTATGTATAAACCATTTTATAATGAATTATTAAATCATCAATTAAAAAGATAAAGTCTGATAGTCACATTCAATGTTTATATTTTTACCAAAACTGACACACAATAAAATAACTCAACACACAGCAGTTGGTGATTGCTGACTTTGGTAAATAATAAAACATAAAAACATGTGCATTGTGTGTGCGTCTGTTGTTGAACTATTTTAAAACATAAATACAATAAATTAAATACTGACTATACTATTCAAATCTAAAATCATTACATAAAAAATAAATAATGAAACCACTGTTTTTCAATTTTGTGTTCAACAAATTTTTTTAATGCATGTTGTCCACCACATTCTCTAAAAATGTATGCATGTCCTACATAAATGTAAAAACAAATGATCAATGGCTCTAAAAGATCGTCCTTCATGAATTCTGCACAGAAAAACCTATCCAAGGCCTCAGCAGCTTCTTCATCTTCCATGCACAGTATTAGAGGGAGCTGAACTCATCCAAGAAGATCCCCAGAGATCTCAATGCACCACTGACTGGCAGTCTTAAGATCCATCATGACATGCACATAAGAAACAACAATGCAAAAGAGGATTAAAAAATATATGCTGAACAATAATGGCTGTAACCCCTTGAAAAATACCTACTTTTCATGGAGACTGAACCACCTGTTTCTTCGGTGCAAACTCAAGGGTGAAAAGATTGGTTTCATCTACCTAAAAAATTTATATATATAAATTCTGAATTTAAGCCGTTCCCTTTAGTTACCTTTAAGCCGGGCACTTTTCCTGAGGAGCTGCTACAAAGTAACATACATATTATATTTATTTATATTACATTTACAATATATTTTCCATTTTGTTAATTTGTATTCCATGTGTCGCTGTATATTCAAAAAAATTCTTTCAACATGAATTTATAAGTGTAACTGCTCATTAAATGTCTGGAAATAAACCTACATGCCACTTTTGTGTTCTTCTGTTCCACCTCTGAACAAATTAATTTTGTTGATACTGTTTATATTTGATTGATAACTTATTCTTCTTAGTTTGTTCTTATTCTTTTGTTTTAATTAGACATTTCCAAAAGCTTATAAATAAATATTTTCAAATTCAACTTAAGATGACAATTTTAACCAAGTAAAAAAAAAAATGGCATTACAAAAGGTAAAAATTTAATTCCCTTGTAAGCCACTTTAATGAGTCAACTATCATCTCATAATGGGAAGGCTAATTTATGATCAGTGTTGTGCAAGTTACTTCCAAACTGTAATACATTATATATTACTTGTTACTGTCATTTAAAAGTAATTCCCTACATTACAATATTACTGTCTCAGAATTGTAATGCGTTACATTACCCCTGTATTACTTTTGAGTTACTTTCAGCAGAACCAACCTTGTAAAGTTTTTTTGAGTACCATCAGCGTGGCGGGAGGGTTTGGGGGGGGATCTTTTGGAGTAAACAGTTTACGGTTTGCAGTTTACCGTACCTGTTTATTTATTTAATTATTATTATTATTTTTTTAAAATATTTATTTGTTTATATGCTATTTCAAAAAAGGGAAAAATTATACTTGAAATAAAACTCCATACTTCTGTATAGGGCTGGGCGATCTGAGGAAAAATTCATATCTCTCTATTTTTTGTCTGATTTGCGGTATAAGGTAGTCTATATCTTGGTATTTTGGATTTGGATTAAGTGAATGTAAGCATATAGGCATATATTAGGGTTAAAATCTCATTACATTGTAATATAAAATTGCAATCTAATGTATATATATATATATATATATATATATATATATATATTTAAAGCAGAAGTTAAAGTTAAAAATGAAAATTATTAAAAAGCACAGACTGAGAAAAAAGGCTATTTTGATTACCCCATTACACTTTACAGTTAGTGCTATCATACAAATACACTTACTTATAGGTTTAAAATTCTACATGTCACATTTAATGTCCAACTATAAATATTTCAGTAAAATGTAGCATTAGAATTATTGCGCTCCTGTTTCATTGAGCTCATCTGTTTGGTGCGCATGCGCGGCTGCGCTTGACTCTAGCGGAGAATCGCTGAAGCAAAAGCTCATGCACTTCTGAAAACAAAATGGAAATATTTCAATTGTTTTTTTAACATTTACAGATGGCGAATATACCTGTGCAATGTAATTTATGCATTAAGGAAAACAGCACATCTCAAACACGTCTCTCAGTCTCTGTCAGCATCACACGCAGCCTTTCTGTCAGAGCTTCTAACGGGGCGAGCGCTTTGAACTGAAACTATAAACTATAGGCTACTAGGAAAAAAATAAAACGCAGAAATTATTAAATGCAAAACAAACACCACAAGCAGCTATTGACTGACCACGAACAGGAAATATGACTTATTTGCTTCATTTTTCGATTCGTTAATGTCTTGCGGTCTTTAGTTTTTTTTTAAAAAATTAAATTTTTGGCTAAAAGTGCATTGTAATGCAAACATTAGTGAACATGTACCGAGTAAAATATTACTGAAAATGTATTAGTAATGCCTTACACTACTGCGTTACAGCAAAAAGTAATATGTTACTGTAATGCATTACTTTTGTAAAACAACACTGTTTATGATCAGATTTTTTTATTAAACATTAGAAAAAAGTTATTAAGCTATATTGAAAGATGAGAATTATGAAAGGAACTCAAATTAATGAAACATTAAGTGACATTGGTTTAAACAGTTTTTATGTCAGTTTAAAATAGATCATGGTGTATTTTGAATAAAATAAAAAAACTAAAAGAAATTTATCTGAAACTGGTATATATGAAATGCACTGATTCTGAAATGCATTCATAAATAGTTTTAATACAGTTGTTAATGTCAGTTTGAAGGAAACCATGACAAATTTTGTTAAACTGTTTGGAAAACCACCATATTAAGAAGATGAAGATGATTAATTTAACTCCGATGTAACGATCTAAAGCCCTGTTTCCACCACAGGAACTTTACCCAGGAACTAGGGACTTTGGCCTGGTACTCTCAGGAGGCAAGGAAGTCGACCGGAAGTTGAAGTCGGCCGCGTGCCGCCATCTTGTAGCAGAACTTCACTTGCGTTAGCATCCCATTGACTCCCATTCATTTTGATAACTTTACATCTGAGGCGTTTAAAGACTCCGTTTGTCCATTATTTATTTCTAAAGATACTCGACAATGTATAAAGGGCTCCATTACCTTCTATGTTACATTATGGCCCCGTAGAAACAGTTTTTGTAAACAATAGGCTAACGATTGCGTCATAAACACTCGACTCTCTGTCGCATTACCGTACAGACAGGAGGAGAAGCTCGCAGGCAATTAACTTAATATGGTGTACTGGCGTTACATTTTAAAATACTATACAAAATAATTAATCAGAATACTTACTCCTGCTCATGCACGCCAAAGAACTCCCCGCTCAAGCTCGCCGTCTCTGCAAGATTAACGATGGCAGTTTGCACGCATAGCTACTAGAAGATTTACATCTGTCAGACAGGTTGCTGACATCATCAAGCTTAGTTTGAGTCTGCGCGTCAGAAACGGAAGTGCTAAAAAACGCTAAAAATGGGCTTCACTTGTCTCAATTGAGTTCCAATGGGGTCGCTGTGTCCATTCCTTTACTGTCTATGGGTACTCTGTGTGTTTCCACGGCAGGGAACCAGGAACTAAATAAAGTTCTGGGTAAAAAAATGGCCCTCAGAAAGTCCCTGCTGGCGAGGTGGTACTTTTTCAAAGTTCCTGAACTTTCGGGGGCAGGACTTTGTTGCTAAACATGCTGATTGGTTGAGTTCACGCAGCATTGGTTGAGTTTAACCACCATTTATTTGGATCAACATTTTCAAAATATTTCTGTTAATGTGTCATGAAATGTAATTTTAAAAGTATTTCGGGCGAGGATGTAGTTGTTTAAAACTCAAATCTGTGGTTTATTTATAAAGACAGTGCCAATTTAAAAATGTGTTTTGTTGTCTCGGAGACAGTGAGCTCCACGCGATCAGCGGGAGATCAGTCCTCATGTATCCGCCGAGAGCAGCCTCACCTCGGCTAGACCTTCTGATGTGTGCCGCTGCCTCTGATGTCTCTTTAGTGGTTAAACATACGATACATTTATATAATATTTATATATTTATATAATATTTTGTTTCATTGTAATGGCTGTGTATATGTGCTGGACTTTAAACTTCGGTTTCAACAAGGACTTTTATTTTGATACTTATTTTGGGGTTTTCCAATGGTTTCCTGTTTTAAAGAGGAAGTAGGCCATATTCCTTCAGTGGTTTAGTTGTGCAAGGTACTCCATGTGGTTGCAGACATCCATCTTCATCTCGTTTATCAAAGCCTTTTGAAATGCAATATCTGTAAGTGACTGTTTGATTTTGTTAAGTGAGTATTGAGTTTTTCTTGTGCTATGCAATGTAGCATTTAATTCAGCATGTTTGTTATCTTTTTCTACTCAAGCTTGCAAAGTATTAATCTATCCTGTTGATTCAACTGTATTGTTGTTGGTTCTTTGTAGGGGTGTGACAGTTAGTATATAACCGTGAGACCGGCGGTCATAGTTGAACATCGTCATTAGAACTCTATAACCGCCAAAACCGTGTCATTAAAATATTTTTTACAAACATTTTTTATCAAAAATTATTTTAATTTTTTAGATAGGATCATAAGATGCGCAATATATTGGGAGACATGGTTTTTATCACTTAATGAAGTTTTGTAAATCGTCAGACATGATATTTACCACTTCATAAAATTTTGCTTTGTAGAAAACCTTTCTTAAAAACGAATTTCGTTTTGTACAAATCTTATCTTAATTTTAATAAATGTTTCATCAACCAATTGCATGTATTTTAATAAATAAAAAGCAAATATAGCAGACAATGATAACCGTGACATGGAAGCACCAGCGCGCCGCGTCCACTTGCACTGCACTGTGAACTAGAGCGCATCTCATCATAATGAAACTCAGCGTAGGCCTATGCTTCATACATTAGCATTAAATATCTTTGCTGCATCCTTTCTAGAACAGACAATGGCTTTTTTTGCGGCTCGCATCAGCAAAGCATTGCATCGCAAAACAATCAGTGGATGGTGGGCGGGTGCGGCTTTGAAATTTGCTCAAAAAACGTTGGTGCGGATGATGAGTTTTGTGACAGATCTCCTTAATAAACGGAGGTCTGAAATCTCTGCCCCTTTACCGATCAGAGTGGCGCTGATACGGAGTTAACCCGCTATCTCCAAGAACAACCAATTGACTCTACGGCAGATCCACTAACCCCCCCGCCCCCCCCCCCCGGCGGTTATGTTATGAACCGTCACTTTTGACTCACGTCATAACCGTCATCACCAATTCTGAAACCGGCACACCCCTAGTTCTTTGCCTTGTGTGTTTGTGAATGCTCATTTATTTAATGATCTATTTTTGTGAAATTCATGTTTGTGTATTTTTCTTTTTGTAGTTTCACACTTTTCATGATTAAACTTCATAAATTGCACCGTCGTGGAGTTTATTGTGGAAGTGTTTAGCGGCTGGATAACTGGATCCATTAAAACAGTGAGGCCAGTGACAGTGAAAAGATAAGCAGCAAATTGGAAAGATGGAGGGGATGCCTGTCTAACAACTGCATCTATTAGAGAGATAAAGGAATATCTCTGTGTGTTAGTCTACACAAAGATCATGTCTTCAAGAGAATCTAAATCATCACTGCGCCATCGCATGCACAAAGAAAGTGATGATGCTTGCTCAAGTTCTCAAGCTTCCACCTCATCAAGAAGCTCTGCAGCCAGTTTAGCGGTCACGAAAGTTCGTGCGAGGGCAGAGGCAGCCAAGGCAAGAGCGGCTCATGCAAAGAAAGAAATTGAGATTAAAGTGGAACAAGCCCGACTTCAAGCAACACTAGAGGCACTGCAAGAAGAGAAAAAAAGAGATGCGGCCATAGCAGAAGCAGATATTCTAGCAGCAGCCTTCACAGAAGTTGACCATGTATCAGCATCAGAGTTTTCCAAAGAGATCAGCCTCCAACGCACTGCAGACTATGCAAGAGACCAAGCTTCTAGCCGTAGCTTACAGTGTAGTCCTGAGCAGTGTTGTAGTCGAGACCAGCTCATTCGAGTCCGAGTCCAGAGATGGTCGAGTCCGAGTCAAGACCGAGTTCAGAAAGGGTCGAGTCCGAGTCAAGACCGAGTTCAGAAAGGGACGAGTCCGAGTCAAGACCGAGACCAGAGAGATTGGGTCTGAGACAAGACCTAAAGAAATTTTCAAGAGTATGTAAAATGTATGATGGAAACAATAAAGGGTAAAAGGGCCACATAGTATGTGGTGTAAAGGTAATTTTATTAGAATTATGAATTGTTACTTGTCAATATTAAGTGCTCATTTTCACATAACATCGTTGTACCACTATACACATCCATATAACCTTTCTAGTACACATAATATTACTGTACGACTCTATATTGTAATTCTACATAACACTTCTAGTACAAGTAACATTACTGTACCACTATACCTGTAAATGTTCAACTGTAACAGCTTTTACATAACTTTTAACCCTGAAGCTTAACTAATGACTGCTAATATCCTGAAAATGTCTTGGATTATGTGCACTTTAGATGTTGTGAAGATTACAGATGGGCATAATTACCTTTCAAAAAAATAAGTGCGGAGACCATCCTGCTACCCAACCAAGCACGATGTGGTCTCATGATCAATCCACCCTGACTAAAAACACTCTCTACTGGTGCAGAGGAAGCGGGGACTGACAAAAGTTACCATTTCATCCCTTTCTGTAACAGCAACGGATAATCTAATGCTAATTTCACTGGATGGTGGGTTTTAATGCAGGGTAAAATACACACTAGTCGAAGTTTTTTTTAGTTACGGACGGCATACACACAAGAGCCGACTGACTTTCCAGGAAAGTTTCATGCAAAAGTGTGTATGTGCCAGGGGAAGAAAGCTGGTTGAAATGCCATAGAAGTTCAATGCCTTCTGTCAGACATTTTTTTGGGGGGAGATGTTTAGTGTTGAGACAGTCAGTCTGTGTCTGTATTCATTATATAATTTAATTAAACAATATTTGTTTTTTTTCTGTGACCATTTTGTCCTACTTTGTAAAAATAAAACAGTTGAGAGAAATAATGTAGCAATGTGGCTTTCTGGAAAGCGGGATCACTACAGGCGGATGGAAGGAGGGCAACTTAAGGCCGGTGACACACTGGCTGCGTGGCGTCTCTGCTGCGTGCTAGAAGCGTGGTGGCTGCTTCGCGTTTTCTGTGTCTTTACACACCAGAAGCGTGTCTGACGCGGCGCTGGCGCGCTGCTTCTGCTATAGATGACATAGAGAGAGGCCGCCGAAAAACCAGGCTCTTGCAAAATAGAGTATGTTTGACAGGTGCAATATTTGAAAATCGATAATTATTTATTTATTTATTTAAATTACATTTATATCAGAATTTATGCCAACCTATAGACTTTAAAATATCAAAATGTCATGAATTAATATGTATTTGTGTACATAATGACACAAGTGACATATAAACATATTTTCCTAGTTTATTATGCCTGGAAACGCTTCCAACACGCGCGTGTTCGCGTGAAAATAGGCGTCGGTTCTATTTCTAGCATGCACGCATTTTCCGCGCGGCTCGAGCTGCGCCTGGGATGCGCGTCTCACGCAGGCAGTCTGCAAGCTCTAACCTGTTAACATGGGAGCCAAATTAAAAACAGACACGCCTCGCAGCTGAGACGCTTGCGCCATGCATCCAGTGTGTCGCTGGCCTAACGTCTAAAGAAAATCACCAGTCATTGGATGTATCAATCATACATCAATTTAAAGAAACATTAACATACAGTAATAATCATGAAATATTTTGATTGGGACTCGAGTGGACTCGGGCATAAGTACGATTCCTAATATGTTCGAGTCCGAGTCAATACCGAGTCAAAATGCACACGAGTCCATGACAAGACCGAGACCATTAAAATACGGTCTCGAGACCGAGTCCAAGACCGAGTCCGAGTCTCGAGTACTCAACACTGGTCCTGAGCACATGTCAGACACTTACAGCCTGGCCAAATTCATTGCACGCAGTCAGTTGGTAACTTCTGGACTGAGTTCTTTTGATGATTAACCTGTAAATTATTGGGCTTGGCGATCATCTTTCAAAAGTACTATTGCAGACCTTGACCTTAAGCCAGAGGAAGAGATGGATCTGCTCATCAAATATCTCGGTAGAGAATCATCTGAACAGGTACGAAGACTAAAATCAGTTAATATTAGGCACCCTTTTGAAGGTCTACAAATGGCTTGGGAGAGGCTAGAGGAAATGTATGGTTTGTCAGAGGCAATTGAAAGAGCTCTCTTCTCTAAATTGGAAAGCTTCCCTAAGATATCTGGTAAAGATCTGTATAGGCTGCGTGATCTTGGAGACTGGCTTGCAGAACTGGAGGCAGCCAAGCTGGATGGCTATCTTCCTGGGTTGTCTTATCTTGACACCGCTCATTGAGTGAGCCCGATTGTAGGAAAACTCCCTTATAATATCCAAGAAAAATGGATATCATACGGATCGAAGTATAAGAGAGAACATTTTGTGGCCTTCCCACCATTTTCTGTGTTTGCTGACTTTATTCGTTCAGAAGCTAAAACAAGAACGGATCCCAGCTTTGCCATTTTTCCTTCAGCACCACAACAAAAAAATCGAGATAGATCAGATAAATTCAGGCAAGCTTCTATAGCTGTTCATAAAAACCCAAGTCAACATGTCTGAAACAAGAAATGCTACGGACAGGATACGGACTGTTGATCCTCAACGATATTGTATCATCCATGACAAGCCACATCCATTAAAAAGTTGCAGAGGCTTTAGAGCAAAAAGTCTTGAAGATCGTAAACAGTTTCTTAAGGAACATTCAGTATGCTTCAGGTGCTGCTCTTCAATAGAGCATATGGCAAAAAACTGCAAAGCTGAAATCCACTGCACTGAATGTGACCGTGATCGTCATGTGTCCGCTTTACATCCTGGTCCAGCACCCTGGAGGAAAACCGTCTCTCCTGTCTTAGAAGATGGCGGGGAGGAAAGTGAATTAACCAATCAAGAGGTAACATCAAAATGTACTGAAGTGTGTGGAGTTGGAAAGAGTGCTAGAGCATGTTCCAAGATTTGTCTGGTTAATATCTATCCTGTGGGTAACAAATCAGAATCCAGAAGAATGTATGCAATTCTGGATGATCAGAGCAACCGCTCATTGGCAAGAACAGAATTTTTTGAAGAGTTTCAAATTGAAGGATCTTCTTTTCCATATTCACTCAAGACATGTGCTGGATTAACAGAGACAACAGGAAGGAGAGCTAGTGGCTACATTGTGGAATCATTGGATAAGAGTGTAAGCCTTCATCTTCCTACACTGCTAGAGTGCAATCAGATTCCTAACATTCGTTCTGAAATTCCTACCCCAGATGCAGCGCGTCATTTCAGTCACCTCAGGGATATTGCTGATGAAATACCAGCCCTAGATCCAGATGCTAACATCCTCCTCCTCCTTGGTAGGGACCTCATTAGGGTCCACAAGGTCCGTCAACAGATTAATGGTCCACACAACGCTCCATTTGCTCAAAAGTTAGATCTGGGATGGGTAGTTATTGGAGATGTGTGTCTTGGAGGTGCTCATCGACCTGTTCATGTAGATGTTTTTAAGACCTCCATACTTGAAAGTGGCCGCCCCAGCTTCTTCTGGCCCTGTGAAAGTCAGTTCCACATAAAAGAGCAGTATGGCACCAAGCTTCAGTTTCAAGAGCATCTTACATCAAAAGGTGTAGGTGCTTTAGCAACATGTGCAAGCGAGGAGCTAGGCCAATCAATCTTTGTCCGTACATCCAGAGATCACAAGCTTGCACTGTCAGTGGATGATGACAGGTTTCTACGCTTAATGGACAAAGAGTTCTATCAGGATGAATCCAATGGCTGGGTGGCTCCTTTGCCATTTCAAGTTCCCAGAAGGCGGCTTCCAAATAACAAAGTATGCTAACAACCGCCTATCCTCACTTCGTCATACTTTGGACAAACGTCCTCAGATGAAAGCCCATTTTCTTGAGTTTATGGACAGCATGTTCTCTAACGGACATGCAGAAATTGCTCCCCCACTCAGGAAAGACCAAGAGTGCTGGTATCTGCCTTTGTTTGGTGTATAACATCCGAAGAAGCCAAACAAGATCCGTGTGGTCTTCGACTCCAGTGCACCTTATAATGGAGTCTCATTGAATGATATCCTACTTAAGGGGCCAGATCTCAACAATACCCTCCTGGGAGTGTTGCTAAGATTTCGTAAGGAGCCAGTGGCGATTACCGCTGACATTCAGCATATGTTCCACTGTTCTTTAGTCAGAAAGGATCACAGAGATTTTCTGCGCTTTCTCTGGTACCAAGACAATGACCCTGGTAAAGAAATAGTGGAATACAGAATGTGTGTACATGTGTTTGGCAATTGTCCCTCTCCTGCTGTTGCCATATACGGTTTGCATAGAGCGGCCAAAGAGGAAGAAAAGAACTTCGACAGTGAAGTTAAAGAGTTCGTTGAACATGATTTCTAAGTTGATGATGCTCTGAAATCCTTCCCCAATGAAACCACAGCAATTAGTGCTCTGAAGCAAACTCAAGACATGCTTGCAGTAGCAAACCTCAGACTACATAAAATAATCTCTAATCGACCTGCAGTGATTGAGGCATTTCATCCTGAAGATCGGGCTGTGGATATCAAAGATGTTGACCTCTTCTTTGAAGATACTCCAGTCCAGCATAGCCTAGGAGTGTCATGGAACTTGGCATCAGATACATTTACTTTCCAAGCTATTGACGACAATAAGCCATTCACACGGCGAGGTGTACTGTCAACTGTAAACGGCTTATATGATCCATGTGGTTTTATTGCTCCTGTTACCATCAAAGGTAGGCTGTTGCTTCGGGAGCTCTCAATGCAGGCTGAAGACTGGGATTCTCCATTACCAGATGACATAAAGCCAGAATGGATCAGATGGAGGAACTCCTTACAAAATTTGCAAGATCTAAAGATACCACGAACTTACTCATCTTTTCCTACTTCTGAGGTTCAGTCAAGGGAATTGTGTATATTTGCAGATGCATCTGTAAAAGCTGTTGCAGCTGTAGCTTATCTGCGATCCACATCTCGAAATGACCAAGCAGATACTGGCTTTGTGTTTGGTAAGACAAAGTTGGCACCACGGCCAGATCTGACTGTTCCGAGATTGGAACTCTGTGCAGCAGTTCTAGCAGTTGAGATCGCAGATATGGTTGTAGAAGAAATAGGCTTGCAGTTCAACAGTATCCAGTTCTACACAGACAGTAAGGTTGTTCTTGGATATATTCATAATCGAACAAAACGCTTTTATGTGTATGTGAACAACAGAATCCAACGAATTCTTCAGTCATCTACTCCTAGCCAATGGAACTATGTTCCATCAGATGTCAATCCTGCAGACCATGGGTCTAGATCTGTATCAGCTGATTGTCTCAGTAGTACAACTTGGCTTACAGGGCCAGATTTCCTTTTGAAATCTCCAACCTTAAACGCCTTGCTTCAAGAGGATTATGACCTTGTTGATCTTGAAGTAGATCCAGAAATCCGACCACAAGTGATTTCATGTTTAACTGAAGTGCCTAATCAGTTCCAGACTCCTGAGCGTTTTGAACGCTTCTCCAGCTTGAGTAAGCTAATTAGAACGATCGCTCGTTTAAGCCACATCTCCCAGTCATTCTCCCATTCAACAAATAAGCCAAGATGTAGTGGATGGCATCTCTGTAGTAACAGCCCTACAAATGAAGAGTTGGAAAAGGCCAGGATTGTTATTCTAAAGAGCGTTCAAAATGTAGCCTATCCAGAAGAGCTAAGTGATATAAAAGCAGGATGCAATCTCTCACCTAAAAGTAGTATACTGAAACTTCATCCTATTCTGGATGATAAAGCCCTTCTGCGTGTTGGAGGCCGTATTGCCCAGGCAGGTTTTGAGAAGGAAGAATGCAATCCTGTTATTATTCCTGGGAAACATCACATAGCAACTTTGCTTGTTAGACACTACCATCAAGCAGTCAAGCATCAAGGAAGGCATTTTACTGAGGGAACAATACGAGCAGCAGGGTATTGGCTGATGAGTGCCAAAAGATGCATTGGAAGTCTACTTAACAAGTGTGTGACATGTAGAAAGCTTCGTCGTCCTACAGAGCTCCAACAGATGGCAGATTTGCCCGCAGAAAGACTTCAAGTGGCTCCACCTTTCACATATGTAGGAGTCGATGTATTTGGACCATGGCAGGTTGTTTCTCGCCGCACAAGAGGAGGCTGCTCCAATTCCAAAAGATGGGCAGTCATTTTCTCTTGTATGTGCACAAGAGCAGTGCACATTGAAGTTGTAGAGACATTGAGCTCAAGCGGATTCATTAATGCTTTGAGACGTTTTTTTGCAATAAGGGGACCTGCTAAGCAGATACGCTCTGATTGTGGCACAAACTTTATTGGAGCAGTACAGGAGCTCAAGATGAAGAAGGAAACTTCAGGCTCTGATCTTCAGAAGTATCTACAACAACATGCTTGTACATGGATATTCAATCCTCCCCATGCGTCACATATGGGAGGTGCTTGGGAAAGGATGGTGGGTATAGCCCGACGTATTCTTGACTGTATGTTGCTTGAAAGAAAATCCCTGTATCTCACACACAACGTTCTTGTAACCCTTATGGCAGAAGTTTCTGCCATCATTAATGCACGCCCTCTCGTGCCAGTATCTTCAGATCCTGAAGTTCCTTTAATACTCACTCCTGCTATTCTGTTGACCCAGAAAACCTGTTCGATCCCTCCACCTCTTGGCGAATTTACAGATAATGATCTTTTCAAGGCTGAGTGGAAAAGAGTTCAAAACCTTGCAGAAACATTTTGGACAAGATGGCGTCGTGAGTATCTTACCACTCTACAGAGTAGGCAGAAGTGGCAAGACAAGAAGCCTTGTCTCAAGGAAGGAGACATTGTGTTGATGAAGGATAGCCAAGCAGAGAGAAATCAGTGGCCTATGGCTGTCATTGCAAAAACACTACCTAGTAAAGATGGTCTTGTGAGGAAAGTGGAGCTGAAATTTATCAGAGAAGGCATGCAGAAAAACTTTGTTCGCCCTATATCAGAAGTGGTTCTGCTTTACTCCTCCTAAGATATTGGAGTACAAAAAAAATTAAAGTGAGGTCTTGACATACCCCAGGCGGGGAGTGTGCTGGACTTTAAACTTCGGTTTCAACAAGGACTTTTATTTTGATACTTATTTTGGGGTTTTCCAATGGTTTCCTGTTTTAAAGAGGAAGTAGGCCATATTCCTTCAGTGGTTTAGTTGTGCAAGGTACTCCATGTGGTTGCAGACATCCATCTTCATCTCGTTTATCAAAGCCTTTTGAAATGCAATATCTGTAAGTGACTGTTTGATTTTTTTAAGTGAGCATTGAGTTTTTCTTGTGCTATGCAATGTAGCATTTAATTCAGAATGTTTGTTATCTTTTTCTACTCAAGCTTGCAAAGTATTAATCTATCCTGTTGATTCAACTGTATTGTTGTTGGTTCTTTGCCTTGTGTGTTTGTGAATGCTCATTTATTTAATGATTTATCTATTTTTGTGAAATTCATGTTTGTGTATTTTTCTTTTTGTAGTTTCACACTTTTCATGATTAAACTTCATAAATTGCACCTTCGTGGAGTTTATTGTGGAAGTGTTTAGCGGCTGGATAACTGGATCCATTAAAACAGTGAGGCCAGTGACAGTATATACACATATCCCTGAACTAAGTACGTTTCTGCAGCTGTGGTATTTGATATCCTATTACGTTTTATTGTAAGTGTATAGTGAGGAAAATAGCAGTAGCCAAGGTGAGCTGACTGAACTTATCAAGTACGCTGCTGTTTGCAGATTTACCGGATTTGTGTCGTCGTGGACTTCACACTCCCAAGTCGAATGCGCAAAGTATGAACTAACGAGGATGCATGTTCAAAATCAGCGTTCTATAGTATTGAGAAACGCGCGCAGACCTACGTCACCAGTCTTTTTGTCTAACCTTACTGGTACTTTACACTGTGGTGGAAATGCAGGGGTGGGGGGAAAAAAGTTCCTGGGAAAAAAAGTTCCTGGGACAAATGTTCCGGGTAATTTCGGTGGAAACGTGGCATAAGCAGTCGTTAAATCCTCTAACGTTACGTTACTTCATTTTAAAACATGTGCATAACGTCGAAAGTCCTGTGTGTGGAGGATACATCAGATAATTTTTTTTATAGTTTTCAAAAACATTTATCTAAAACAACACTTTTACTTAAACTTAATATTATACGAATTAAATAAATATACTTACAATAATAGCCTATCTGTGCGACCATTAAATCCTGTGTATCAAGTTCACTGGCCTGTGTGCGTGTATTTAAAACCGTGCGCATGCATGTGTCTGAGAGTGCATGTCTGCAGCCAGACCTTTCTAGGACCCATTGCCAACTGTTTAAATGTATTTAAGGTCCAGGGTGCTACATTGTGCTTTGATGAGCACAATGTCGCACAGTGTAGCTCAATCCATACAAACAACTTGATGTCGTATTTGTAGTTTTGTGTGGAACTGGGAGGTTATAAAAACTATTTTTTTTTTACATTCAAAAAAAGAAAAAAACTGATTGCTTATTTGATGCAATCAAATAAGTGCTATCCATTCCTGATAGCACTGCAGAAATTAAAACTGACATTACTTCAATCCTCATTGTAACATGAGCTGTCAGACAGCTTTCAAATATGCTTATTCACCACACTTGCAACGTTTGTCTTTATAATATGTTCAGTGTACTCCTTACACTCACTCTGTGCTGGCAAATTCCTGTTCGTGTGATTATTGGAGGCTGTCCTCCCAAAAATAACCATGTAGGTCATTTTTGCAAGCACCTATGTTTACATTTTAAATTTATTAGCCCTCTTGCTGGCTTAAAAATAATGACAGTGTCATGTTGCGCCTGTCGTCATTCATTAGGTATGATCATCATTACTAATCAAATTGTTAATTTAAATGCAATATGTGTTCATAATGTGTTTACACAAAATGTACAACCCCCTAGTTGCAAGACAGATTAATATATATATATTTGTTCATTCTAATTGTGTAGGCTTAACCAGAGGAACATATAAGGACGATAATATCAGGGGTGGGACAGTGTTGACCTAAAGGCTGTATTCACAGCTCTCAGTTAGACTGTTTTTGGTATTTAAGATCTAAAAAGTTGAATCTGTAATGTAATTAACACCCTAATCGGGCAAAATCATCTCTTTGTAGTATGCTATTTTCTTTTTTTTTAAATTGGGGGGGGGGGGGGTTTGTTGTTGGTCTGTTGAGTAGATATAGATGGATGATTTGTATATATGGACATATCAAACATTTATTTAAAATCTTCTGCCATGTTAAAATTCTAATTTGTACATCTAAAGGACATTTTTTTTTGTAAATATCTACAATAATAATGAAATACATTATTGGTTGACTACACTAGCATGTACTTTCAGTCAACAGTGACTAATATTTATACCAAATGTTGCTGTCATGATGGTATGCTAAAACTAAGTAAAAAATGCCCCAAATTTTTTACACTTTTGAATGTTCATCATAGTCATGTATTGTACTACATCTGCATTTATGTATTTATTTTGGGCACAAGAATAACAGTTCACATTGCCAGCAACAAAATTTTTCTTCTAATAAAACCTCTTCTGTCACAATCTTTTAGATCCAAATGGCAGAAACCATTACGGAGGCACACACAGCCATGTTGAAAGCAAGGTTTCAACCCTTGAAGAACGTCCGGATCTTGTCAATGCAGCACTAACATACTATATGGAGGGAATGATAGAGATGCCTCTTAAACAGTAAGATTACCTGTTTGATCACCCGTTTTTTCATAATATTACTAAAGGTGTTAAAATTAAGATAAGAACAACTTACAATGTAGGGATCAAGTTTTCATAAATTTGTTACTGGTACACTTGTGTTGCCTATAAAATATAGAACTCTACTGATGATTAAGAAATGTTTGGTTCTGATAACATATGTATTTATCTGATTTTTTCCCCCATTTCATTTTCAGTGTTGTTACTGCCATTACCGTCTTCATCAGATGAGCTGTCTTCATGGTCACCTGCTCTCTATCTGTTCACCCTGAGTCTGTATTCAATAGAGTATGAGGCTCATATATATTGATCTACTATTCAAGAGAGGTAGAAGATCCCCAATAACATTTAATACTTGTTCTGAGGTCCTTTTGTTCATCTCCTCCAGTCTGGTCCACATTTCATCTCTGCCTCTTGTGATCTTGAATCTGGGATCCAGGGCTGTGTGCTCCTCCAAGAACTGCCTGATATTCTCATCCTGCAAGACAATAACAACGTGAGTGCCTGAATAATCCTAATGAAAACAAGCGAGAACACAATAGGTTTACACTGACCTGCTACAGAACTGGTATCTTCTCGATAGTGTCCTTGATGGTCTTTGTGAAGGAGGAGTCCTCATCATTAACTGTGAAGTGGTGCTGGAGTTTATTCAAGATCAGAATCTGACCCAAGGTTGGGCTCCTTTCAGCAGAGACGCAGAGGGTTTAAGTGTAAAGTATCTTTGTAACTTTGACAGACTGTTCTGCTTTTCTGAAGTCCTCATCAGAATCTCTCTGCAGTCTGAAAAATATCATCAGTTTCATTAGCTGGGCTATAGTTTTATAAGAACAATGGTTCAGACTGAAAATGCTGAAAATGGTTTAAGCGAATCACAAAATTCTTTACCTGTCCTTCTCCATTGCTTTCTGAAGCCAAGGGTCCATGGAGGCGGCCTGGATGGCAAGGAACTGCTCCACCAAGAGGAACATGCTATTCCACCTTGTTCTCACATCCAGGAAGCCCTAGAGTGCGAAAGAGATGTGTGTGTGTGTGTGTGTGTGGTTATCAAAGAGAATTTTCATTTGTGGAGATGTTTTACTATGTTAATTTTTTTTTTAAAAGTCCTTTGAAAATCATAGAGGAGTTTTTCTCTTAAGTTGATCTATTGTGATTTCTACCTACTGAGAAGATGCAACTTCTCTTTAAAGACTGGTTAAGCTTTCAAAAAGTATCTATTGTTACGTAGTCACCACGCACAGAAAGACACGTTAACTCAAATAGAACACAAGCATGTACCACTACAAGTCAGCAGATTTTGTTTATTTGTTTGCTAAACATTAACCTTACCTGTCAGTCCCAATCATAGCGCTGCTATCTTCATCAGTAGTTTTGGAGGAGGATTCATGTGTTGGGTATGTTGAAGGAGGCTCTGAGAAGATGACTGCTTTGGCTTGCTCTTTTTTTCAGTCGAAGATGGAGCAACTTTCTACTCTTATGTTTATTCTGCGCAGGGTCAAGTGCTTCCTGATCTTTGACATGTTGCCGGTCTTGGCAGCAATTATGTTGCAAACTGTTGTCTTCGAGGTTGGTAAAATGGGGGGGGGGGGGGGGGGGTGAAATGCTATTTCATGCATACAGAGTTTTTTACACTGTTAAAGAGTGGGATTCCCATGCTAAACATGGACAAAGTTTCAAAAATTAAGTTGTACGTTTGAAGGAGTATTTTTGGAACAAAGTTTCGGTTTGTCACAAGTTTCTGAAAGTTTTTTTCGAGTATGGCTCTCTGTGACGTTAGATGGAGCAGAATTTCCTTATATGGGTCCTAAGGGCGCGTCTGCCGGAAGAGCGTGCGCTCCCGTATAGCGAGGCTGAGCAGCACAGACATTCACTGACCAGAGCGAGAGCGAAATGTCACAAAAGAAGTGTGTTTTTGGTTGCCAGGGCAAGACAACCCTGCACAGATTACCAAAAGAGAAACAGCATTAAGGGACCAGTGGATGGAGTTTATATTTACAGAGCATCAACGGAGTTGTGCAAGTGTTTGTGTTTGTTCCCTGCATTTTGAAGATGCTTGTTTTACAAACAAGGCCCAGTTTGACGACGGATTTGCACATCGTTTATTTCTTAAGGATAATGCAGTCCCAATGCAAAAGGGTCACGATCGTGTGTTGGAACCGGTGAGTAAAACTGCTTCAAATATCTCTGTGTTATTAACTTAGCTATCGGTGCGTAAGCACATCAAGTAAACAACATGCGATGTTGTCATCAAACTGCACTTTCCACATGTACAGCTTAAAAAAAAAAAAAGACGACATAAAGTGGAACTTAGTCATTTTCCAAAACCGGTAAGTGTAACGGAGGCCAGCGAGTAGTGCTGTGCAGGTAAACTTCCCCGATCTCAAGAGACGCACTAGCAACAGACGCTAGTGGCTGTAACCATTTAGCCTCCTTGTTAGAAAACTGAAGACTTTTTGGAGTTATGAAGGATGCAGTACTACTCTATAGGTACTCAAGATTAACAGGATATTGAGTGAAAACAAGCATTTCACCCCCCCCCCCCCCCCCCCCTTTAAAATGTCTGGTAGCTTCATATGAAAACATGGGAAATGAACAGCGGTGCTGACCATCTCTAACTCAGATAAACACCTTTGTTCATGACCACTCCTCTAGACCCACGTGGCCCATTTGGTCCAAGGTATTTTGGTGGGCCAAAAATGCCTGTCCGATGGCCACGAGGAAGCCTAGACGAGGCATGATCAAGCCCCAGAAATGACAGTGGAAACACGACTGGCCCTGGCATGCACTAGCACACCGGCTTTGTCCTGACAGTGGAAACACAACTATTGTGGTCAAGGCTTGTAGGCCAGCATGTGTATACATGGGGGGTCTGCTAATCGTGAAGCTGTAATCTGCTGATTGGTCAGTTTAACTGTCTCACATTTGTTTTTTAGTCACATGGTCAAGGAAGGGATAAAATAAGATTGTCACTCTCTTTGCTGGGGCTCTCTTTTTGGGGCTCTAGTCTCTCTCCTTCAATCTCTCTCTTCATCTCAGGTAACATTTTACATACACACTGTGTACATTTAACTGTTTGTGTTTTACCATCCTTTATCTATTTTGTAACAAATTAAAGTGTAACCATAATGAAATACCGTCATTAAACTATTCCAATTATAGAGTATTATACCATTATGCTAATGTTTGTTTAGTCCTTCGGCAATCCTACAGCCTGAACCACTGTAGGGAGACCAGGTGAGTGTGATTTCATCAAGTACAACACAACATTCCAATTACCCAATCATAATAGAGAAATATCTGTTTTAGGCTTACGATCAGGGTTAGGTGCTTCTTCACTCTTGTTCGTTCTTGTTCAGCGATCATTTCACACTGATATTAGGAATACATTATAAGTGGTGTTAGGTTTAGAGGTAGGGATTTAGTTAAGTCTTTATTTTTGAACATTAATGTTGATCCAGGAACATGTCTTGGCAAAACCACAGCGTCCAGGGATACCACTCTTACAATGTGACTTGTTAACTTAACGTTTTTTCCCCCATTTACTATTGTTTTTATACAGCCAATTTAACTTACTGAAGACCCTGTCTGTGCACAAGCAAATAAAAAAATTGTTAAAAGATACTTAAGAAAACTTTGAATTACAATATTACAACATCCCCTCTTATGGGTGTATAAGTGAAGTGACAAAGCAGAAAAGTGTGTGAGTCTCTGGAGCTCTGCACTAGACCTCTCACATTCTGCTGTGTTTCTCTGCTTCTTAGATTCATCTTTGAGCAATTGATATTATGTATTTATCTGAATTGGAACTGAATTGAATTCTTATTTGGATTCTCATTATGTTAAATGGCATGATTCATTCTTACCTGATAAATGAAATACTATGATAATAATAATAACTTACAGATATATAGCACTTTTCTAGGCACTCAAAGCGCTTTACATTGTCAGGGGGGATATCAGACATATATCTTGAATAGAAGAGTTCATTTACATCTGCCTGCCTGACAAGGGACTAAATTGAGAAAGAAGTCAAAAAGTGGGGTCACGTCATTCCTGTTTATGTCATGTTACAATTCTTTCTGCATATTCCATCATCTAAAATTGAATCAAATAAAACATTCTCTTTTTTAAAACTTAAACAAAAATTTAATTCAATGCAACAGTCTCAGACTTAAAGTTGTTGAACATTTAAACCTATTTTCTGCACATTCCACCATATTTGAATGAAATAAAGTTCTTCTTCTGTTAACTTATATTTCTGCATATTCCAGCATATAAAGTAAAAATATTTTTGTAAAATCCATCATTCGAATAGATGTAAATAAAATACAGCAATAAAATAATTAAAATGTTCCTGTATCTCAAGTGGTAGAGCATTGAGCTAACAAGCATTGTGGGTTCGATTCCCCGGCCACAAATGATAGGTAAAAATGGATACCCTGAATGCACTGTAAGTCGCTTTGTTTTAAAACGAAAGTTTTTCCTGACTGTACTCCAAATTATTAACATTTATGTCTTGTAATTGTAAAGTGCAGAGGGGAGTAAAAATGAGTTTACCAAAACAGATAATGTTGTTGCATGCCACATTTAGGCTGTTAGTCCGGTCTCATTTTATGGCTACATTGATAAGGCCCTATGTTTCTTTATTTTCTTTCGGAGTGAAACAGTGCTGATATCGCATCAGCAGAAGCTTCTCAAACCTCCTATCACATAGTCTTTTCGGGGAAAGCACCAATTCACCTAAACTGAACATCCATTCCACTGGTGCACTGGATGGAGTTGGAATGTTGTATTTCATGTACATCTTTTTGAGGTTTGGGAACTGATTCAGAATTTCAAGCTCATACCGTGATCTTAAATAGTCTTTAGTTTTACGACACTCTGTTGTCAGAGGCACCTTCAAATGCTCTCTCTTACGCTCATCTTTCAGCCATCGAAGTTTGAACTTGGGACAAGTGGCTGCTGCAAGAAGTCCTTATTAACTATCCAGTACAGCATCAAAACTAATCTTGATCACCTGTAAAATACAATATGATAACAAAGAATATTAATTTTACTATACTAATTGGCTATTTTAACTTTTTTGTGGGCTCTACTGACCTAAACCATCTCGTGTGCTATCAATACTGAATGAGATTTATTTTGGTTGAGGCTGTTTTCACCTCTTTATTTCATTCTTCAATTGATGTTAAGATTAATATTCATGATTAATTATGATAAATATTCATGATATTGAACAGGGGATGAATAATTGATATTTTATTATGTTCTGTCATTTTATAATTGTACTCACTGCTTAAAACAAACAAAGTATAAGATCTGCCCACCATGAATTGTATAATAAATTCAACAAATCCATCCAAATCAATCATCAAATAATATTCTTACCTTTACAATAACATCTGGAAGGCTGGCTGTCATTCTAGAGAGGTTATCTTTCAGGTCAAGTGTTTTTGACATCAGGCTTGTAAGTGTTGGTAGTAAAGCCCTATTGGTGCACTCATCCCCAATAAGATCTCTAGTGCTACGGTCAGGGGCTTCATCACGGTGCAGTACTCTTGTAAGAATAGGTTCTCCCTTTCATTGAGGCACTTGATTCCCAATTTTACACACAAGGTATTCAGCGCATTCATCAGAATTGTGATGATTCTGGAAATGGCCTCATACAGGGAATTCCACCTTGTGGATGTGGGTACCATTAGTTTCCTGAGGCTGACTTCCACCTGTTACAGAGGCTGATGTTGATCGACTTGCTTTAGTCCAAAGAGCAGAGCATTTTGCAATACTACTCCTATATACAGCCTTGGTGTCTGCACAGGAATTTAGATGTTTGTCAACATTGCTTGTTGAAATTAAGTTAATTGTGTGTGATGCATATCTGTAGTGTGGAGGGAGGCTAAACTAGAGCTGTAATCGGGCCATAAAAAAAATTAGGCCCGACAGGAACATTTTGTTTGACAGTTTTTTAAAAGCCCGAACCAGTTTACAGCACGATATTATTCAAATGTCTGCACGCACACAGGTCTTTTGCCTTTTGTCAAGAATGAGTCATTTATACATGGTTTAACAATTTATTCATAACTAACTTACACTAGACCACTTGGAAGTTGGAATAAAGAAATAAAATAAGTCCTCTGTGACATCGTAACATCTCAGCATTCTAAATAGGCATAGGCTCATTTAGCCTATAAATAGATCAACGCACCAATAAAAACGAGTCTTTTTTTAGCAAATAGAATTAAGATAAATTTTCAATTAAGATGTTTATTTGGCAATAAAGAAATTAAGATAAAGGCTCCGCCGGATTTGCTTCACCACTAGCAGATGATATTTAATAAAAATAATGCCAACATTAGCGTAAATACTCTGTCCACATTATGCATTTAAGACTCAGTGAATATTTAGTTATCATTTGAAAAACCTTTACTCACAGAGATAGAAGCCTACATGTTTTTGTGGAGGAAAATGGTTGAATCCACTGTAGATGTCTTCAGCGCGTTCCTGCGCTCACTGATGGTGCGTCATTATTCACTCATTATTCTCATTATAAACATGGTCAAAACTTTTCCACACCTCAGAGTTTGCTTTAGTTGCTGGTGCAACCAAAACGTAATCAACAGAGGCAAGCCTCCGTTACACCTGCTCAGCATTCATTTTCGCATCTTTCTCGCTCTGATCGCAACACATCACATGACCGCTCGTTTACCTTGCAAACCGGAACACAAGCCCGAGCCCGCGTAAGATTATATAAATTAAGCCCGTCGGGTTCGGGCAAAGATCTTTAGCTCTAGGCTAAACTGTCTATCATCAGATGCGGTAGAAAAAGCTTCTATGACATCTGTGAAAGTCGGTTCCTCATCATCACCTTCTTCTTCATTTTCAGATTCAGACTCCAAATTACAGGGCTGACACTGAATGCTTTGGCAAAATTATATGCACTATCAGTTATAGTGGTAACAACTTTGCCATGCAGTCCATATGATGAATGGATTTCTTCAATCTCTGCTCCAATTACATCATAGGTGTGCCTGCCTTTAATTATCTTACATGCTTGGGCGTCCTTGTAGCACTGTAAAGTGGAATAAATCCAACTGTTACACCCATAAAACTTTTGTTATTCACCGTCCAGATGTCAGTAGTGGTTGAAACAAAGTCTACATCTCAGAGTGCATTTCTCACTGTAGATAAAAGTTTTCTTCCAAGGCCGAGTGTACAGCGGGACGCTGTTGTTTTTGTCACCTTTAACAGAATTAAACTCAAAGTAATCTTGCTCTCTTCCGTGCTCCATGTTGTCTCTTCTTGTTCAACACTACACTGACTGACTGACGGCACGGCGCTCATATGTCATTGTCACTCATGACTCACGTCACTACACGAATCTAATTACTGTTTTTGCAATTGAAATCCCTTACTTTACTCGTTACTTGAAAAAAGTAATGTGATTACAGTAACGCGTTACTGCCCATCGGTGCTCCTGAGTAACCCCAAGGTACGGAGTAAGCAAAGACAGCTCAAGCTCTGCAAACTCACACACTATCTCTGTCCCTGTCTTTTATACAGTGCCATGATTACCTTCAGGTGTGCAACCACTCCCCTCAACCAAATCACCTGTAACTCCGAAATAAATGGTTACTCGCTGGAACGTTATCTTTTTATAGTGGTTACACCTTGATTGTTGCGTTTACAGATAAGAACCTCAGTGTCTGCACTCCTGATGTTTGATCAATAGGTTCATGTAGCATTTTGGAAAGCAGTGTCTTGAAATGGCAAAGAAGTGACATTATCTTAGATTTCAGTCTAATGTAGAGGAGTGTGTGTAGTGTTTTGCAAAACTGTGAGGCTGAGAATGTGCTTATAGTTGAGCAGATCTGGGATTTGGTTTTCTCTTTAAGTGTAAGCCTTCACTAGCTGTGTGTTATTTTTAATTTTACAGTGTAAGCAATCGTAAAAAAATGTTTATTAAATCCAACAGGGTTTTTTTTCAACTGAAAACTGACCAAATGCTTGTGCTTTTGAGTCATTTCACGAGTTCACACTTACATACAGTTGAGAGGATAAAGTTTAATGCGTATTTCGGCCCGAACCCCTATGTAAGTGGTTTAGGACTAGGAAGTGTGGAGAAGGGGTGTTGGGGGGATGCTGCGAGACTGTCAAATGAATTGTGGTGAGACTGCTGTATATAAACCTCTTACCATTGATTGCTGAGTGCTCTCCACCTGTGTTAATCATCTGCACGTTCTTCTCCCGAACTTTGTTAATAAAACATCATTAATGATCAAATCTGTGCTGTAATGTTTGTGTGGTTGAATGTATTCATGATTAATCTCAGTTCCTGTGGGTTCAGACTGAATTCCAGTTTGTCCAGTGATAACATCAGTATTTTCACACACATCATCTCTTTCAGAGCGGACTGAGTTCTGCTTTTCATCTCCAACAATATTTTACGTGATAAAGGAAGTTTGAATGCATGCATTATAACACAATAACTCTTTTCCTTCCTAAACTAATAATACATTTCCTCAAAAAAACACAATGACCATTAATAAACTTGAAAAATAAAAACCCACAATCATTGTGTAAAGACATTATGCTTCCTTCAGTCGATTATTCACTGACTTTTAGGAGGCTGGATTTTAAAGGAACTGTCAGTCATTTGGGGGTAAAATCTGGGCTTGTTTTGTGTGAGCAAATTTTGTTATCACTAGCATATAGCTGACAATCAACAGACCTATAAAATATTTTATATAAAACAATTTTCCTTTACTTGAGGTATGTAATTGTTTTATATAGTCTTAATTATTCACTCATGTTTATTTATCTTAGAATGTGCTTGAGAATGTTGTTGTTTTTATTTATTTTATTTATGTGAATTTTCCATTTATATTCATTTTTTAGTAAATAAGCCAGTTAATTATTGAAAACAAGTAAATCATCGTCAAGTAGGTTTATTGTCTTACTGGAGTTGTTACAAAAAGCTGCAAGAAATTAGAAATAGTCACAGTTCAAAATAAACTTTACTGATGTCCTGAATGATAAAACTAAAATCATGATCATTTTGGAACAATGCTGTTTGTATGAAGATTTCTATTTTTATCAGTGTATTGCAGATTTATTTTTTCAGTCTGTAGAAACGTTGTTTCTCACATTCAGATTTTAGGTTTGATCTTAAGATGTCACAATGTTTGCCTGAACATTCAAAAGAAAAGTGATTTTAAATAGTTTAACATGAAAGTTGAAATCTTTTTTTTTTTTTTTTTTTTTTACCGAATAATCTAATTAAAGTGCCATTCAAATTAAATCTGGCAAAATGACTAAACACAAGACTTGATGTTAAACAGACCTTGTAACAAGTGCAGTCACAAACATTTATTCAAATAGAAAAGATAAACATAAATCAATGCTAGATAAATCCAAAGACGGACAAGAAAAACAGAATAGACTGGATCATAACAAATCGATATTCATAATGTTTCATTTAAGAACACTCTTCTCACAGATCCATTTAGACATATAATCACATGGATAATCAGCCCATCCTGGTGGATAATTTAGAGCACAGTCTTCATCTTTATCTTTTTCATTTCCGTTTGGCTGTTTGGACGCCCAGAACCTGCTTCAACAGACCAGCATTAGATCTTCAGAGCTGCTTTCTGTGTGATATTATACTGACAGAGACAATCATTTATTAGATAATAATCAGTTCAGTTCAGTCATTTCTCACCTATAGGTCAGTGTGCTGCCATCAACCCATTTCCATCTGCCCTCCACTTCAACATCAGTCAAACCAATCCAGAAATGACCAGAACTACCAGAAATATTCTTCACAAAATCCTGAGAAGAGAAACAATAACATGATTTATAAAATAAACAAAGACACATTTCAGCACATAAACTTTCATTTAAAAACTAAACACCACGATCACACATTTACTCACTCCCACACACACACACACACACACACACACACACACACACACTCTCTCTCTCTCTCTCTCTCTCACTTGTTCCTCTCTGTTGTTGATGATGATCAGATCTGTTCCTCTCTCTCTACAGTATCTTCTGCTCTCATTCCAGTTCTTCATCTCAGAGGAAATGAAGTAAAGACTGGATTGATGGCACTTCCATCCATCTATAAACACAACCAGAAACACCATGAACTAAACTTTGATCCTCACCAGGTAAAAAACGTTACGTTAGTTTTAGTAGTAGTGTTTATATTATTGTAGTTGTTTATAATATGCACTTTATATCTTTATTAATCACTTTTCTGATAGCAAATTGATAAGCTGTTCATAGTTAATATTTTTCTTATCTTTTTCTTTGTCACTGAATCTGTTATTGTAATTATTATGGAACTATTACTTATTTATAATGCAATACAGAAACTAATTGCATTTATTCATACTCCCCATCTCAAATTCTAGAATAAGGGATTTTTCCCACCATTGGAGAAATTCAAGTCTGAATGGTTACAGTTTTTCTCAATCACTAACACACAATAACTGATTCATTTGGCCCAATATTTCAAACCATTAATTAACTTCTTGAAACAAACACAATTTCTTAAAAATAAATTTAAAGGTTTTTTTCTCCCATGTTTTTTGCAACACTCTACAAAAAAAAAGAAGAACAAGAAATAAAGCCCTCATTCTGCACAGGTTTAACCCTGTTCTCATTCAGAAAGAACACAGTATAATTACCTCAGTATGAAACAATATGAACTCAAATAGCACATTTAATTACAGTTTTTCTCAGTCACTTTTGGTGCATTTCTCCAATCAGAATTGAAATTCTCATAACTACTTGTACAAACTCTACATCATCTGGGGTCTCATTTATAAACGTTGCGTATGCATAAAATAGGCATAGAAATTGCGTACGTGATTTTTTTACGCACATATCAGGATTTATACGGACATGGAGTGAGAAAATTAATGAAGTTAACAATGACTTTAAACTCTGTTTTCATGTCAATATACACATTTACATTAAATATTCCACTCACACTAAAATAGATTAACACTGAAATTGCATAATCTTACAAACAACATAATTGCACAATTTCATTAACAATGAACAATTTTCCTGTGACGTTATTTTTATTAAAGCGAGGAGTGCTATAGGTGCACAATAATGCATCTTTAAACTAAGGGAGTAAATTTGGGTCTACGATTGGGGGGGTTAAACTCGCGGCATATTAATTAATTAATTTATTTATTGAAGAATTTTCTTGTGTAAAAAGTAACATGCTAATTTGTCATTCCTGTATTAGAAATACAGGTCCTTCTCAAAAAATTAGCATATTGTGATAAAGTTCATTATTTTCCATAATGTAATGATAAAAATTTAACTTTCATATATTTTAGATTCATTGCACACCAACTGAAATATTTCAGGTCTTTTATTGTTTTAATACTGATGATTTTGGCATACAGCTCATGAAAACCCAAAATTCCTATCTAAAAAAATTAGCATATTTCATCCGACCAATAAAAGAAAAGCGTTTTTAATACAAAAAAAGTCAACCTTAAAATAATTATGTTCAGTTATGCACTCAATACTTGGTCGGGAATCCTTTTGCAGAAATTACTGCTTCAATGCAGCGTGGCATGGAGGCAATCAGCCTGTGACACTGCTGAGGTGTTATGGAGGTCCAGGATGCTTCGATAGCGGCCTTAAGCTCATCCAGAGTGTTGGGTCTTGCGTCTCTCAACTTTCTCTTCACAATATCCCACAGATTCTCTATGGGGTTCAGGTCAGGAGAGTAGGCAGGCCAATTGAGCACAGTAATACCATGGTCAGTAAACCATTTACCAGTGGTTTTGGCACTGTGAGCAGGTGCCAGGTCGTGCTGAAAAACAACATGCTTCCATCTTCTGAAAACCTTTATGGAGATGAAGATTAAGTGCTCCAAAATCTCCTGATAGCTAGCTGCATTGACCCTGCCCTTGATAAAACACAGTGGACCAACACCAGCAGCTGACATGGCACCCCAGACCATCACTGACTGTGGGTACTTGACACTGGGCTTCATGCATTTTGGCATTTCTTTCTCCCCAGTCTTCCTCCAGACTCTGGCACCTTGATTTCCGAATGACATGCATTCTGCTTCTCTGTAGCCCATTTCCTGCACACACCTGTGCACGGTGGCTCTGGATGTTTCTACTCCAGACTCAGTCCACTGCTTCCACAGGTCCCCCAAGGTCTGGAATCGGTCCTTCTCCACAATCTTCCTCAGGGTCCCGTCACCTCTTCTCGTTGTGCAGCGTTTTTTGACACACTTTTTCCTTCCCACAGACTTCCCACTGAGGTGCCTTGATACAGCACTCTGGGAACAGCCTATTCGTTCAGAAATTTCTTTCTGTGTCTTACCCTCTCGCTTGAGGGAGTCAATGATGGCCTTCTGGACAGTAGTCAGGTCGGCAGTCTTACCCATGATTGCGGTTTTGAGTAGTGAACCAGGCTGGGAGTTTTTAACCCTTTCGAGTCGATTAACGCATATATGCGTTTTGAGTCATTTTCACCTGATAACCCCGAAAAGAACTTAAATTACACTCTCAGTTTTAATCGTACAGATAAGAGCAATACATCAATCGAATCTGTAAAGGGTCTAGTTTTTTTTTTTTTGGATACAGACATAATATCAAAAAACCTTTGTGCACTTATAAAATAAAGATAACAAACAAGGTGCGCTGTCTGCAGCCTTTGTCTGTGCTGATCTTCATGTACAAACTAGTGCTGTCAATCGATTAAAAAAAATTAACTAATTAATCGCAAAATTTTTTAAAATTAATCGCGATTAATCGCAATTAAAAGACTGAAACTTTTTGGATATGTACATTTAAAATGTAAATAATTAATGTAAACTCAAGACAAAGAAACTATTTAAATTCAAAATATGATTGTTTATTGGAATTTTTGTTTAACTTGTAACACAGATTTTCTCATGTAAACAACATACCTGCAATAAACCATCAATATCCTCCAAATTAACTGTTGGCTTGAAAGCCATATTTATTACAGAAATAAAAACACAGGCATGTAAGTGCCATTTGAATTTCAAAACAATCAATGCCAATAAAAAACAAAAATGATTTCCATGTTGAATTCTAAGTGGACTGCAAAAAAATTCCAAAGTATAGTCATTGCCAGTGCTTTAAGTGGGCCGGTATGCACTCAGTACCGCCACTTCCAAATATAGCTCTTGAGCGTATACCGCCACCTCTCCGTGCGCCCAAAACGTGCTTGTAGCCTACCGGTACGCTCATTTGGACATCTGTTTTAATAGAGGTTTTAATCTTTTACCTGCACTGCCGATTTTCAGAGCGCCCTTCACAATGCAAGCTTCCTAATTCATCCCACCCAGAGCAGAAACTACATTACCCATTCACCCTTAAGTTATACAAGTGAATAGCGCATGTGTCGCTTTTCCCACTGTTAAGTGTCAACAACTCAACGTGGCCGGAGAAGGTGTGTGAAACTCGTTGTGAGTTATACTAAAGCAAGACTTGAGTATTTATTGTCTGATAAACATTAAAAACTGTCTGCGGAGGTTGAGTCGTCCTGCAGCCCCCGCTGGCTGTTCATTGGCTGCAGCATCTTTTTTCTAAGTTCTAAAAAAATACCGTAGACGGCAAGGCACAAATTTAGATATTCATTTACTGAATTAATCTATAGCCTATGCACAAAGACAATATGATCTTTTTGTCCCCTTTTTGTTTTAAAGCTTGATGAAGAGAGAGAGCGCAAGTTGCTGCAGCTGAGGAGGACAGTGATGCACGCGTACAGGAGTGATTGACAGTTCGCGGCACTGTGTACAAAAAATACTCCGCTACACAATTATTTCGTTATTTTCGTTTAAGCTTATTAACGTTAGCATTACAGAAAGGTCTGATTTACGCACTGTTACAGTCATTGTTTTTTTTGTTTTTTTTTAAACAATGACATTTGAGTTCATGATTTTAATGTTGCTGTTTCTTGTGGCAGACTGAAGAGTAATCCGGCAGAGTTTTATACTGAAACTTTCCGTCTAAAAGTCCTTCCTTGGTCTTATCCATATTTCTTTGCACGTTGAACACACATGGCCACAACTGGAAATAAAAAAAACTGCAACCGCGTTAATTGCGTTATTTTTTTTTAACGCGTTAAATATTTCAAATTAATCGAATGCGTTAACGCGCTAATTTTGACAGCACTAGTACAAACACATCATTAAAATGAAGTGTAACTCTGTGAATACTCAACGAAGAGACTTCAAAAGCTTGATGTAAATAATATAAATGTAACAAATAGAGATAACTGTAACAAATGTAAAAACAATGTAGTTCTTTCAATTTATTCCCCCTAAAAAAACCTGAAAAATATTCTCAGCTCTTTTCAACATTAATAATGATAAAAATAATAATGATGATAATAATTAATGGGTTTTTTTTGTTAGAAAATAAGATTGTTAGAAAGTGAAGAAAGTATTTCTGAAGGATTGTGTGACTGGAGTAATGATGCCAAAAAATTTGTTTGAAAGTCAGCTTTGATTGTTCCTAATAAACTGTTTAACTGCTTCCCCAAACGGATATTAAATTATGTTGTGGGCAGAGTTGGGTATAACGCGTTACAAAGTAACGCGTTACTGTATTCTAATTACTTTTCGTGATAACGCAGTAATGTAACTCATTACATTTAAAATAAATGTAATTTGATTACAGTTACTGATGTCAATAAAATTACGTTACTTGCGTTACAAATGTATCGGTAAGAAAAAAATATTAAAGTAAATGAATTAAAATACATTTCTAATCACGTTTTGGGGCGGCTGCGTCAGTTATTGAGCATGCGCTTTAATGAATTACCGGAGAACTCGTGCTGTTAAAATGGACGGAGATTTTTGTTCAAGATCGGGAGGGAAGGTAACTTCTGGACAGCCCAGACAGCACATGTACGTCTGGCCGACGTCGGCCCAATATCGAAACGTCGGCCTCTATACCTAAAACATCTATTAAACATCGGCCTGGCGGAGGCCGATATAATTTGGTCAGTGCTCTGTTCTCCAGCTCATCAATCGTCGGCCCTGAGTTGGTTCACGACCGCGGGCCGATGCCGCGCTTCTCTGTGTGCGCGTGCCCAGTATTCGTCTCTTTTAGCCACCCAGAGAGAGAGAAGAGGATAATCCCAGCGACATCTGTGGCTCTCAGGTAACGTTACGATTTCACTTCAGCTCAATTAGACAAAAAATACTACTTTGTTAATTCTGTGACACTGAAAAGGTACTAGTAAGGCACACGGTGTGTTTTATACAGTCTATGGGCAGCTGAAGAGACTGGCTCATTTTCAAATAATGTTACCGTTAACTTGTTGAGCCAACGGTCACGGTAGCGATTTTTTTTTTAAATTAATGTTAACGCCTTAATGCGTTTTCAGAAGTTTCTCGGAGGGAAAATGTAAAAGAGGATAATTAAAGAGAAGTCCTGACTGCTTTTTCACTGTGTTTTTCACTCTTTTACAGGCTTCCGGAAATAATCCGGTGAAATATGGTGAGCTATTGTTGCTGTTGCTTCTGAACTACAAAATGATTTTTAAATTAATTATTGAATGATTATTGAATGAGACTGTACTTTATAAATGTAATGTTTTAACTCTAGATGTTTGTTTGTGTGAATGCTGTGTGTGCGTTGAGTCCTGCGCGAGCGGGGAGCAGAGTTGCCATGGAAACGGGGCGTCAACACAAAAACCGTTACTGGCAAGCAGTAATCTCCGTCTCTCGCTGCGGTTTACACTGTTTTAGGTAAGTTTAGTCGCTAAAACCACACAAATATTACATACAAATGTTCCTGACACGTTTCTAGCTTGTTTTTGACATGTTTCAATTAAATTTATTTTATAGAAACGGTTTAGTGTCTTCGGAAAAGTCCGTTAGCATTTTAGCAGTTTTCAGGTGGGCTAACTCTATAGATTTAGCTCTTGTTGATGAAACTCTGGGCTTTTAATCAAATCTTCGTGTGTGTATGAGATATTTTGATGGCTCTGTGAATGTTTTGCTGGTGATTTGTCAGTATGTTATTGGAAAAGGCTGACTTACTGAATCGATGACGTCACTTACAGTGAGAGTGTAATCGGCTGAAATCAAGTTCACATTAGTTTCGATATTTCATGATAAACAGATATTAATACAAATTGTTCTGTGGTTTCAGGAGGACAGAAAAAAGCTCTACAGAACAGAAGTGAAGCTCCAAGATTTCAACATTTCTGAAGGGAGATACTGACTTAGAAATACAGGTGACCTGAAGAAGCTCATGAAATACATTAATATGCCTTTTTCCGAATATATTTCACCAATTTTAAGAAGTCCCTGACATCATAACGTAAGTCACACTCAACCTAAAACTAAAAATAGTTTGTGTTATTTTAAGATTATATTATTAGTAGTAGAATATGTATATTACATGTTATTATAATTGTTATATATTATTCTGTCTTTTATCTCCATTTCACCTCTACTCTTGCTTGTTTCCTTCTAATGAACCTGGAACTGCAGAGTAAATATTGTTGACTTTGTGTCAGATTGCTTGTTTTGTTCCTGGACTCTTCAGTGATGATGAGCAGAGTCTGAGTGAACCTGCTGTCAGACAGTGAGTACAGTGGGGTTTCAGTCAGGGCCTTCAGTAAACAACTGTTAGATACCTGTACACATCTTACACATCTGTTACAGCTAACGCAGCCGTATGTGTAATGCACATATTATGCCCCACACAGTCTCTCAACAACAATGACGTCTGATCAACAACTTCAGCAGTAAGCTAGATTAGTGTGGGTTAAAGGGATAGTTCACCCCAAAATGAAAATTTGCTGTTAATTTACTTTACCTCAGGTCTTCCAAGGTGTGGGTGACTTTTTGGTAACACTTTATAATAAAGTTCAGTTGTAAGTCACTTTTAAGTGATTAGTTAATGATGAACTAATCATTTACAAAACATTCATAAGCGCTTAATAAGTGATATACTAATAATTTGTGTACTTTTTGTAAATTAATTTTAAGTCATTTACAAGTAATTAGATTATGATTAACTAATTATTTACAAAACATGACTATGCGTTCATAGAAATAAATGCTGTTAATATTTTTATCTATGTTCTGATTAAGTTATAAATAATTTACAAGTGACATGAATATACATTCGCTAATGATTAAGTAATATGCTATGATTTACACATCTTTCATAAGCAATCTTTAAAAAAATAACATCACGAAAAAAATCAAACAGATCCTTAATTTTTAATAGTTACTAGTTAATATATTACGAATCACTTATAAATCATTGAAATGTCAACATTGTACTATTATCTCAATAAACAGTATAAATCATTTACAAAGCTTTCTGCACCCCCCAATCTAAAGTGTAAACTACTCATCAGTTGTAAATGTTTTACAAACTTTGTGGTTTCCAGTTGTGTGTGCGTATATATATATATATATATATATATATATATATATATATACATACACACACACACACATATATATATATATATATATATATATATATATATATGTGTGTGTGTGTGTATATATATATATATATATATATATATATACGCACACACAACTGGAAACCACAAAGTTATATATATATATATGTGTGTGTGTGTGTGTGTGTGTGTGTGTGTGTATATATATATATATATATATATATATATATATATATATATATATATATATATATATATATATATATATATATATACACACACACCAACACACACACACACAAAATCAACCAACCTGTAACCGGAAAGTTTACATTTACAACTGATGAGTAGTTTACACTTTAGATTGTGGGTGCAGAAAGCTTTGTAAGTTATTTATAACTTAATCTACAGAACATAGATAAAAATATTAACATCACTTATTAATCATTTATGAACACATAGTCATGTTTTGTAAATGATTAGTTTATCATTAGCTAATTACTTTTATTACATGGCTCTGTGGGTACTTGATTCTGATTGGTCAGTTGCGACATTCCGATGCATGTTATCCCTGGATAACAACCTGTAAAATGTAATAACACAGGCTCATCCGGGTAACAGCAGTTGGTGCTGTACTCTTGCTTTAACTATTTTTTTCTTGGTGGAAGCTGTGCATTTCTTAGCTAATAAAATATATAAACTGTGTACAACAGTTGTGTAAAATTGTTTAATTATGTCATCCTGGTTAGGGTTGGCCTGACTGACGATGCCATCTTCCAATCGCCGATGGCTGATAGACATCACGATGCTGCGCCGGAAACAGCGCCATCAGCTCCAGTATCTCGCCCGTGCATCCGTTGTCATGCGACAGAGAAGTCACGTTCTATAGACAGTTTCTATAGACAGTTTCTATAGACAGTTTCTATAGACAGTTTCTATAGACAGTTGTGAGGGTGCTGACAGCTGGTTGCCCAGGCTATGGATTAAAGGTAATACTGTTGTAAGTAGTGTTCATTTTCTCCTACATACCGATCATTTCACTTCATTAGACCTCAATGTATCACCAGTAGCCACCGGTATTGATTTGGTCTTGGTTTTTTTTTTTTTTTTTTTTTTTCTGGACATCCACACAGCACCACAGTATTATCAACTAGAGATCGACCGATAGTGGATTTTACCAATACTGATAGTTAGTTTGGACCACACTGGCCGATACCGATTTATAAACCAATAGTTTTTAAAATGAATACTGAACGAAATGGATACTGAACGAGAGCAGCGGTCTGCGGTCGCGCTGCGGGTTCCATGTATTTCAACTGTAGAAACGGTTGTTCCGATCCGAAACTGACTTCTTTCATATTTGTCGACCAATATACATAGAACTACATCAGTATATCATCATAAACACAAACGTTTTTGTCTCACATGAATGTAAACAGATGAGAAAGAAAACACACACGTACAGTATTTTTGTTTAAAGAGACAACAGCCTAATAAACGCGCTGTCTGTCATTAATGTTAATCAAAGAACAAAAGAAACAAAAGAAAATCATTCACTGATCTCGACTGAATATATTTAATAACTTTAATTGATTAATCTTTATTTTATTTATAAAAAGAAAACTATGCAGTGTTTTTAAACTTTTAATTACAGTTTCTGTACCTGAAATTTTGTTTAGTTGTATTTATGATATTGCTAATTGATTTGTTTGTTCATATCTTACTACTGACTGGTTACTTGTCTTTAACACTTTAATATTTTTATTAATTAATTGTTTTTGCTATGGTTTTTTTTTTTTTTTAAAGCACAGGCAAAATTCCTCTTGCAGTGTTTTGTAAGCTGCTGATTTTTGCTCGTGTTATTCAGCTGCAACAGAATGCTTTGTAAAAAGACAGAAACATGTTTGACATCTAAATGTTTGACTTAATTTTTTTATATTGGATTTTTTATCTTATTGGAATCGAAACTAGGAATCGATAAGCAGAATCGGAATTGGAATCGATAAAATTCAAACGATACCCAACCCTACACACCGGACGCGTTACATTTTATTTGCTGCTATTTTAGAACAGTGCATGATTATCTAATCATGTGCAGCGTCTTTGAGAAGTCACAGTTATCACACACACCGGATGCGTCACATTCAATTCAAGCAGCGGTCTAAAACTGTTTATTTAATCACCAAACGGACATAAGTTTGCTTCAGGAATGAACTATGTGGCATATGTGTTTAAAGAGCCACACAGATGGGAAATCAAAAATTACCTGTATTACAGTGTATGATGTAGCTGCCCATCTGTGTAAACAATGTGCAAAGTAATTAAACCAAAAAGTACACGATTTATAAAGTTATTGGCTTCTAAAGTAAGGAGTCGACTCTGAATCGCTGAAACGAGTCGTTATAGATTTCAAATCTTTTGCCCATCTCTATGTACGTCACTAGGAGCACTTTGCATAATAATCTCCGCCTACCGTCTTGGGAGAAACAAAACTACTCTGACCTTCATGTACAAACATGTCATTAAAATGAAGTGTAACTCCGTGAATACTCAACGAAGAGACATGAGAGAGATATCTATAGAAAGCTTGACATGTCTACTTTAAAACTAAACAAGTGCTGCTATTCTAGATATTCTGTGATAAAGTAATCCATATGAAAAAAACGCGATGTCTGTTTTTCATGTCTCCCTTCGTTATATGTGATCACGCCCCCGCGCTGAACGCGCTATTCAGATTCAAACTGAAGCGCGTGGCTTGAATACACCCACACAGAAGAAAAAGCAGCGAGACTGTTCAAGTTTTTTATTTTACTGTTTGCTTCGCGATGAGAGGAATAAGACATAATTCACCCCAAACAGATGCTAACGCATAGTTTACCGTGGAGGTGTGTGCGGAACAACCACTGATCTATATTATAGATGGCCATAGACTTTTTAATGTAGGATATTCCAGGTCAACCTCAACTAAACTAATCACAAGCAATTTGTGAACATTACACAAATGTAAATGATAACTAAATAGTCTGTAAAAGCATTTTTCACACAATTTTGTTTTTTATAGGGCCAGCAGAGCCCTGCTCACCCTGACGGCCCGCCGCTGCTGTCAGACAACATCTCCAAGATGCTATAAACTGCAGGACCAGTAAGTACAATCTTGAACATACACAACTGTATCATAAGTTTGGGAAGGTATGGTTTTTTGTGTTTTTGAAAGTATTTTATGGCAACCACAGTTTAATTGTATCATAAGTTTGGGAAGGTATGGTTTTTTGTGTTTTTGAAAGTATTTTATGGCAACCACAGTTTAATTAATGAAATGAATACAATTCACTACAATTTAAAATAATAGTTTTCTATTTGAATATATTTAGAGAAGTAATTTATTCCTATGATGGTAAAGCTGTATTTTCAGCATCATTACTCCAGTCTTCAGTGTCACGTGATCTTCAGAAATCATTCTTATATTCTGATTTGCTTCTGAAGAAACATTTCTGACTATTATCAGTGTTGAAAACCGCTGTGTTCCTTCACTTTTTCAGGATTCTTTGATGAATAAAGTTTTAAAACAGTACAGTGTTTGAAACAGAAATGTCTGTTTTAACTTTTGATAAATGATAAGACAGTGATAATAATTGAAAATGTTTATTGAGCAGCAAATCAGAATGATTTCTGAAAGATCATGTGACACTGTAGACTGGAGTAATAAAAATGAGCTTAGATCACTGAAATAAATTACATTTCACAATATATTCACGTAGAAAACTGTTGTTAAATTGTAATATTTCACAATATTACAGTTTTTTTACTTGCTTTTGATCAAATAAAGGCAGCCTTGTTGAGCAGAAGAGACTTTTCTCAAAGACGTAAAAAGAAAATCGTACTGACCCCAAACTTTTAACGGTAGTATAAATTACAAATATGCTGTTCCACCTTCCACCACTGAAATGTGTATTCCATTCTAAAGAGATGCCTGTTCCACAAATATTACATTTACAGGGATCACGTGAAACACTTCATCAATAAACTGATTTTTGAGAGCATTAGTGGCAGTGTGTCGATTTTTGTTTATTGATTGGTGAATTGGAAGTGGATGTGCGTTTATTAAACCTACTTGTGATTAAATCAGATATATATATATAGCAAAATAAGCTCAAATTGAGGCAGCAGCATCTATGGTGCATGGCCTGTAGTGAGGTCACTAAATTCTAATACCAAGAATTTATCAAAGTCCACTAAAGGAAGCAAAACCTATTGGTATTTTACTTTGAAATAGCCTTTCTAATAATATTTGGGGCTCGGACACACTTTTTTTGTTGTTGTTTAAATTAGATTAAAATACATAGTTTAGTATTCACACAACACATCTAATAACCATGCACTCCAGTTATATGTGATTAAATAAATAATATTTTGTCTCAAATAATATGAACAGCAGCAGCTATGCTAAACTTTCTTTTCTTTTTATTTCCTGTTTCTATCTCAGGATGGCCATCCCAAGGTTTCTAGAGATTACAGCAGCTCCAGACTGAATCCAGACTCACTTGTGAAGACTTCAGATGACACCAACGCTCACAAAGACTACAACTGTACATGAACACACAAAACATTGGACACACAAAACAAATATCCTTATTTTGCCTATAAGGGTAAATTTGATGATTTTCAACCTGCTTTATTGTAACGTCTCTTATATCTGTAAATGAACAATATTTACTCTCTCTGAGTTATGTGGACCTACATGTCCCCTTTTATTTACACTCTGCAGGATGATCCAAAATGAAATGACGAGTTTTGACGAAATGACACAATGCAGCATCTAAATGAAAACATGCTGTTTTGCATCAGTTTTGCTGGCAAATAAACGGTATCTTGGAGAAAGAATAAACATTGTTCTTTTACAAATGTTACCAACAATATAACAATACAAAATGGATTGATTTTTTTTTTTACTTACCCTTTAAAAATGTTGAAAGATAATGTTAATGTTAACTGAATACAAAACTAGAGACTTGTTTAGTAAGATTTTATCAGAAAATATTTTTGAATTTTTATCATGCAATTTAAAACATTTTAATTGCTTAATTATTGTTTGCCTGGTTTTATTTTGTGTTTATGTAACTCTTTTTAAAAAGTTCTTGGCATAAAGTTCGCATGCGATGCTGACAGCACTGAACACATGACTTTTTATTATGAACTAGATGGTCTTCCCAGTGAGTCTCAGTCATCTCTGGCTTTTTAAACTGTAACCTTGAAACATGCATTTCTGTAAACCTACTTTGAAATAAGTATTGTGAAAAAAGTGCTATACTCATACAACATTTAACCAGCAAGTACTGTAAGAATTGTTATGTTTTTACTATGGTTTTAATGCAAAAGCTGTAGTAAAATCATGGTGATTGTAGTAAAACTATGGTTGATTTTGTTTTTTCTATGGTTTTACTGCAAAAGCTGTGGTAAAATCATGCTTAATTTTCAAAAGACTACAAATAATCCCGAATTATCCACTTTTGATCAAAGCATCTGGTAAATGTTAATGTATTTGTACATGTAATATGAAATAAATGAAAATATTAATAAAGTTGCATCTTTTCTTGAGAGTGGTGTGTATTGTTTTATTATAAACCAGCGGCGGTAGCCGCGGGTGGTCCGTAACGATGAGCAAAACGCCGGTGAACCGCGTCCACGCAGAGCGGCCGAGATGTATCGTCTCAGCATCGGCCGGAGAGCATTTCCGATCAGAGGCCGACGTCGCCGAGACATCTTGCCTATTAGCAAACGCTCCCTGAGCGATATCGTCCCGATGGAATTTTGTAGGTCGGCTCGACATCGGCACAACGTATGTGTGCTGTCTGGGAGGTGAAGAGAGCTGTAGCAGCGTGATTGGTGGAGGAAATGCTGCCCTTGTGGACTGTGGAATCGCAGTCATTTAGAGACTTGCTTACGATGATAGTGACGGACAGCTCTGTACCCTTGCAGGACCGAAAGACATTTGCAAGGTATCTAGATAAATGCTATGCGGATGGAGGGCTGTCACTTTTGTGTAAAAAGCTTTTTCGATTTTTAAGACATAAGTGTTCACTGAATTGATTGTAAAATCGATTTTCCATGTCTAAAAAAAAAGACGTTTCCTTTTTTTTTCAACGCCACATAGAGCGCTTGGAAACGCACAAGTCAGCAATATTTCTTATTTATTGGCATTAGAGCTTTAATCTGGCCTTAAAAGTTAGGTCCGACAGGACCCGAGCTCGACAGGTTTCGGCCCGAGCCCGAGAAGTATTCCAATTTGATTGACAGCTTTTTAATAGCCCGAACCCGTGTGCAGCGCAGCCCGACATTCAGATATGCGCATACACACAAAGCTCTTTTGCCTTTTGTCAACAATGAGTCATTTATACATGTTTTAACATAATTTATTCATAACTAACGTAGACTAGGCCACTTGGAAGTTGGAATAAAGAAATAAAATAAGTCCTCTGTAAACATCGTAACATCTCAGCACTCTAAATAGACAGACTAATTTAGCCTAGGCCTATAGCCTAAATAAAAAAAAAAAACGCACCAATAAAAACGAGTCTTTTTTAACAGATTAAATTAAGATACATTTTTAATTAAGATGGGTATTTGGCAATAACGAAATTAAGATAAAGGCTCCGCCGGGTTTGCTTCTCCACATATCAGCTGACATTTAATAATAGAATAATGCCAACATTAGCGTAAATACTCAGTCCACATTATGCATTTAAGCCTTAATGGATATATAGTTATCATTTGAAAAACCTTTACTCACAGAGATTAGGCTAGGTCTACATGTTTTTGTGGAGGAAAATGATTGAATCCACTGTAGATGTCTTCAATGTGTTCCATGCGCTCACTGATGGTGCGTCATTATTCACTCATTATTCTCATTATAAACATGGTCAAAACTTTTCCACACCTCAGAACTTTGCTTTAGTTGCTGGTGCAACCAAAACGTATTTTCGCCAGAGGCAAGCCCCGTTGCATCTACTCAGCATCCATTTCACATCTTTCTCGCGCTAATCGAAACACATCACATTCATTTACCTCACAAACTGGAGCGCAAGCCCGAGCCAGCGTAACATGATATAAAGTAAGCCATAACACAAGTTTTTTACATCTATATTTTTGTAATTGTTTAATTATTTTTAAATAAATCGATAATTATTTCAAAATCGATTCCCTATTTTCATTTTCGAAACTTTTTTTGGTTGGTCCGATCGATTGTGCAATCGATTTTCGAACGAAAAGTGACAGCCCTATGCGGATATGGAGTATGTTCTTAAAAAAAACATTCGATCGTTTGGAATATGTCTCCACAACCGCAGACATCTGGACTTGTAATAATAGAAGCTTCCTTGGAATGACACCCATGTAGTTAAGACATACTGTAGATACATTTAAAAAGACTACAGTTTTCATTGTTAGGCAAGTTTATGTTAAGAATGTTAAGTTATAGAAATGCATTGCATTTTTAATTCAAGTTGCTGTTTTCATATTTCTCTAATATTTTTCAGTCAATATTAAATTACGGAAAGAACTGAGTTTCACTTTGTTTGTAGTTCTTTTCCTTGTATGTTTAATAGGTTTTCAAAGTAACTTGAAAGTAAAGTAATTAGTAATCTGATTACTTTTTACATGCAGTAATCAGTAATGTAATCAAATTACAATTTTAGAGCAGTAATTAGTAATTTGTAGTGGATTACTTTTTTTGAGTAACTTACCCAACACTGGTTGTGGGATAATTAAATATATTCTTAATAAACTACAAACATAAAATTATATAGATTTATTTTATTCTCACATTCTTTCTTGTAAGTTCTGACTCACAGTGGCTCAGTTGAATGAAAGGCTCATTATGCAGCTCATTATGCAGGGCTTTGTCTTCTCTGGTGTAAATCTGTAAATCACAATGATATTCATGGTAGTTGACTCCTACTCACATATGACTTTTACCAACAAAAAGTGTCTTAGAAAATTTAAATCAATATATTGTTTTCTGTGAGTGAGTAAACAAGTTGATTTTCACATCATTTAGAAAGAAAAATTCTAGGCTACAAGCTCCAGTTCTCAACAGTCCCGGAAACCAATGTTCTCTATGTGTTTTATGGCCTTTTCAAGTGATTTAACATTTTTAGTTTTTCACTAACCATGCATAACATTTTTTTTTCTCGAAAATAAAATAATGTACATGCATGCATTTCACATATTATTATAGCCCAGTTTGTGCTGATTACAGTGATATTAGACTTTACCAATTTAGATATTTATAAGAAACTGAAAAAAGCACAAATATCAGGGCATGACAAAACTTCTCCAGGCCCCAAAAATACCCTTAGACTCCAGAGGGTTAAAACAATAAAAGACCTGAATTATTTCAGTTGGTGAGCAATGAATGTAAAATATATTAAAGTTTAATTTTTATCATTACATTATGGAAAATAATTAACTTTTTCACAATATGCTAATTTTTTTAGAAGGACCTGTACATTGTGATACTTTTACTGATTTAGGCTACTTAATGTAAATGCAGCTGTTCACTTGACTATTTATGACACAGTAGTTAAATTAAGTGTTTAAGCACTAGCCAGCAGTGGCAGCTTCCACTTAATATAATTTTTTGTGTGTGTGTTCAATATCTTATGAAAAAAAAAAAAAAAAGAAGAACTTAAAGATTAAACAATTGCATCACTGAATTGGCACCTACATGCAGCAAATGTATTGTGCACAATTAAACTCTCAGTACATTACACAATACAGGGTGGCACACTGGAGTGCAACTTGCAACTTTATTCTAAACAGATTTCACATATTAGTGGCATCACCAAAACTAAAACATCCACTAACAAAATCTAAACAAAAGCATGTATATACAAAAGAAGGCCCATCTGTAAATAACATTTTATGGTATGTTACAACCAGAGGTGTAGTGGTAAAAAAAGAGGTGGGTAAACTATAAATTCTGGGTGACCATATCGTGGTCACGGTAAGGTGGGCCACTGCCTACCGGTGTATGTGTATCCTGATGACATCACTATAGGCTATCATTTGATATTACTACCAAGGGTATCACTGGTTGTTCCCTCGTATAGGTCACACAATCACTATTCAAATCATACATTAATCTAAGTTCTTGTTAAAGAGACGCAAGAAGGAATAATAAGGTTGAAATCTATAAAGTTTACTAAATGACAAAACAGAGAGAACAATTTTTTTTTAAGAGGAATAGAGAGGGAGGCTTTTATCGAGGGGTTCCAATGCAATGCACTTGTACGTAAAGATTAGGGATTTTTGATTATTTTCATAGTCGATTAATCTGTTGAATATTTTCTCAATTAATCGGTTAGTTGTTTGGTCTATAATATGTCAGAAAAATCTGGATCAGTGTTTCCCCAAAAGCCCAGGAATGGTCCATCAAAAGATATTCAGTTGACTGTCACAAGAGGAGAGAAGACACTAGAATATATTCACATTTAACAAGCTGGAATCAAATATTTTTTTACTTTTGTCTTTCATATATTTTATCAATGACACAGACTGCAATGACACAGACAGCTTCATTGTAGAAGGACATCCTTTTGATCACGTGGTTCACGTGAGATGATTGACAGCTTTACAAACTAATGATATTGCACTGATGTCATAGCTGACGCGAATCAATAAGAGGAGAGTAATCGCTAGCTCTGTTAGCTGTTTTAGTTCTTCAGATCGCATAAATCAGTGTAAAATGAATAGAGATGTTATTCTGTATGACTAAATATTTTACAAACATGTCATAAAATTATTATCTATTCAAATGTGTGCATTTGCGGACTATAGCACTGGCGGATCGTGGATATTGTATGTATACGAACACAAATAAACCGGAGATGAGATGAATGGATGCTGTATGAGTGATGATTTCTATTCAAAATAACGAACGTTATTTTTATTATTATTATTATTATTATTATTATTAATTGCCGGATATCCATTTTTGAATTTTGATGCAGTCTGTTGCATGTCGTTCATTTTGAACGAATCTTTAATATGACTCAGGACTACCGAGTTATCTCAGAGAGTGATTAGTTCATTTTGTGTTGACCCCACATGCTCATTACACAACATATGGGTTCTGAATCGACAGGTGAGGTCCGAGTCTTTTATTATTCATGTCAGTCCCATAGAGACGGGAAGAGAAAAGATTAGTTCATTTTGCTGAACGAGACTCATAGATCCGAGTCAGTAAAATGATCCGAACTTCCCACTACTGGCAACACTGCAAGCAATTGGTCAACACTGACATGTTGCAGCGCAATATAAAAGACTTCATCTTTAACAACAAACAACCTACAAAACTAATAATGATCAATATGAAACTAAAATGACATAAGCTTAATTTAAAATGCCATAGGAACTGTAGGCTATTTAGAGGTGGATAAACTCAATTTAGAGGTGGATAAACACACTTTGGAGGTGGGTAAAAGCTATTTCCGAATTTTGGGAGGTGCGTAAACGGCGTTTACATGCGTTTAGCCCCCACTACATCCCTGGTTACAACAAATTAGGCTACAACTTAACACACATACCATTCAGATAAAAGCACCAAACACCTGTTTATGTCTCGGTGTAAAAGAAATGAACTGTGCACACACTGAATTCTTAGTTAAGAGATCCAGTTTGTCCTGATGGATGTGACACACTGCAAATGGTTCAGCCTCTGCTGTGTCATAGTTGTGCGTAACCGAGTCTTTAATCGTCTAAGAGCACTAAAGCTCCTCTCTGCCAGACTGTCCACACAAAACTCCTAATTGATGAACCCAGTCAAGGGCGTCTCGCACAACTATAGAAGCTGTGCATGCCTTCTGTGCTATCAAATTAACACAGTGTGCTCCACAGTGCACATATAAAACAAGTGGTTGTTTCTTCCTAATGTGAGCCTGTGTTCCAGAATATTTGCCAGACATATTCGCTGCACCATTATATGTCTGCCCACGCAGTGCTGAAAATGGCAAATTTAGTCAGCAGATTACATCTAATGCTACATTTGCAAGAGATTCTTCTGTGGTCTCAGGCACTGAATACATCCCAATGAATTCCTCATGAGGATTTAAGTCATGATGCACATAACAAAGACATACAGATTCTTGATCTTGACCTGATATGTCTTGTGTCCCATCAACAATCAAGGCAAACTGTGTGACTGGGAGGCATCTAATAGTGTCAGCTATTCCTCTTATAATGTCTTTGCTCATTATGCCTAGTATTTAGTTTTTAATCCTGCTTGTGTGTTACTTACCACTTCTGAAAAGCAGGGTCATCTGCATTTTCTTTCAGATGTTGGGATATATTACTCTTCTCTTTCACATGACCTCGTAGAGCTAAACCTTGCCTAGCTAAGTATTTGATGGAGCCTACAATCTTCATCAATCCATACCTTGCTTCCTCCTGTTGTCTGGCAACAGCTGAAGGAAGCTGTGAAGCCACAGTGTTACCTTTTTTTGTGCACAGATGTTCATGGCATGGATATGCAACTGACTTTTTGCATGTTCTGAGAACTTCTGGATAGCCTTTTTCCAATTTCTAAAGCCTACACTTACAAAGGCAGGGTCACACTTGCTTGCAAATGTTGACTGATTCAAAAAAACCTTGGCACAGTGAAAACATATGACCCCTTGTAAAGTTGCACTGTAATGCAACCAAGGGAAAGTTGTGAACCATTTTTGTTGAAAAGACAACACACTTAGTTAGCTCGCTTCTGCACTACTATAAACTTAGGATCAGGTTGTGCAGGCTTTGTGCAGGAGATGATGTCTGAAACATCAAATCCCTCTCTGTCCCTGTTGTCTGTGTTCAACTGGTCCCTGACATGGGGCTCAATATCCTGTGTTTAAACAGGACATGAAAATGTGTTACTCTCTGAAATAACAATCCTATTAAATTAATCTATTGTACATATCAATAACACTATTGGGGAAGTCGTGGCCTAATGGTTAGAGGGTTGGACTCCCAATCGAAGGGTTGTGAGTTCTAGTCTCGGGCCGGTAGGAATTGTAGGTGGGGGGAGTGCATGAACAGCTCTCTCTCCACCTTCAATACCATGACTTAGGTGCCCTTGAGCAAGGCATCGAACCCCCAACTGCTCCCCGGGCGCCGCAGCATAAATGGCTGCCCACTGCTCCGGGTGTATGCTCACAGTGTGTGTGTGTGTGTGTGTGTGTGTGTTCACTGCTCTGTGTGTGTGCATTTCGGATGGGTTAAATGCAGAGCACAAATTCTGAGTATGGGTCACCATACTTGGCTGAATGTCACTTCACAATTCACAATTCACAATTCAATTCACAGCTAAATTATGTTGTGTTCTCACCTGCGCATTTGCCTGACTGCTGCCCTCATCATGTGACCCTCTGTGAGGAAGCCACAGGAACCAAATCACTTGCTTTACACAAATCCTCTCATTCAAAACAAAATACTATGCACAATGAGCAATGTCAAGATAAGTCAAGACTTTTTGAGAGGTCATCTACAGTTGTGAATTCTTTGGACTTAAAACCCATAACAATACCAAGAGTTCGACTACCACCCAAGTGCTATAGTGGATAATTGAGTGGTTTCTTTCCTAAAACTCCTATGGAATACTACAGAGTTTAGTTTTATAAGGTACTTGACACCATTCACACGCAGTTCACTGAACGTCAGTGTTCTGACAGTGTGTGTTTTCATGCACAATTTTGTTTAAGGTCTCTTACCTGGTCATCTGTGCCTCCTGCGCTGCCTGTCTCTGTGCTCTCTCTCCCTCACTTTGGTCACCTGACCCTCTGTCACCTCCTCTCTCTCCTTCTACAAAATCTGTACCTCTTCTGTCACCTCCTTCTCTCTCTCTCTGGTCACCTGTCTCTCTATTATCGCATCCTTGGCCATTTCCCTCTTCCTGATATAAAAATCTCAGTTAATGTTCAAATGGTTTGAGAGAGGCGGTATATCCTAACCCTCACTAAAAAGTTGGAAAGCATTTTAAACACCTTTTGCCCATTTACTAGCAAATTACATTATGATTGGTTCCGAGCCCCACCTGTCCCCAGTCACCCCAACAAAATGTTAATAAACTAGGCTTTAAGTTTAACTGTTAAAATGTATTTTATTAATATCACATTTGAAAAACTTGACATCAAATAACAGCATTCAAAACTTTTAAATAGAGAAAACAAAAGTGCAATTATATTATATTACAAAGTTTAAATAAGATAAAACTATATACATAAGAAACTAATATAAAATAAAAACTTCCTAAATGAGCTTAGCCTACATAAACGGTCATAAATAAACGATTGGTTGATGGTGTAGTGGATAAGACACATGCTTTTGGTGTGAGAGACCCTGGTTCGAATCCACTGTGAGACACCAATGTGTCCCTGAGCAAGACACTTATACCCTAGTTGCTCCAGAGGCGTGTGACCTGAAACACTGTATAGCTAACAAATTGGTGAAATTTTGAATAAAAAATGAAATAAAAGCAGATCATCAGTCATTCAGCGCTATTGTGGCTGCGGTGTGACAAGCAATGAATGACGCATCTCCATGAGAACCATAAAGTGATACTACGATTAATAACGGTCGCCTTGAAAAACTTTTAAACTTACGTGTGAAAACGTTAAGTAAGGCTTACATTTAAATGTGTCTTTGTTTTGTTTTGTTTTGTGTTGAGTGTATGGTCAATAAATAAAGGAATTAAAAAGATGGGCACAAAACCTGTTTGTCGCTCCCCACTTGTCATGTCTCTATTCACCACCAGCCCCCACCTGCGCCCGCAGCCCACACTTTGAGAAACGCTGAGCTAATTTAACAGCTAACTTAGCAATAGAGGTACCTCCGTTCGGTCAGGATTTTTCATTTTTTTGGCTGGTGTCAACCAACAATGAAAAATTGTGGTCTGGCTGCCTTTCAGTGTCCTTTTCATCTTTCCGTGAAACTTTCTGTGAAATTCAAACCATTCATCCCAGGGACTGCGCAAAATAGTGAACAACCAGTCTCGCAAGACAAATAAGCAACCAGGCCTGTGAAAACAAGCCCAAAACAAGCTACTTTTTCTATGGAACCCCCCAGGTTCTGGGAAGATAAAAATAAATAAACTGTGCACGGTTTTACAATTCGACGGGATGGATTTTAAAATGTGGGTACAGATTGTCAATTTACCCGCGACTAACAGTATTTGTAAGTGACTTTACAGAAAAACAAGCCCAAAGCCGCGTTTAATAAGCGGACTTGGCAACACTTTGAACAACCTTGGTAGAGAAAGCGGGTTGGTTAAAACCAAGTAGTCGGTGTGGTGGGCGGGTATTTACAGATTATTTAAAATATGATACTATCTTTCCTGCTGGGAAATGAAATTAATAAAGAAAACAAACAAAAGTATTAATTACGAATATTTCATATTTATTTTAATCTGAATGATGTGACGATATTGGGGGGGTTATATTAGCTGGATCTGATTTTTGGGGGGGTCACGACTCCCTGTAACCCCCGTGAAAATTACGCGCATGCTTTAAACTAAACTATAGGCCACGTTATGAGAAATATTTTAGCTAGAACAATGATTGATGATGCACACTTACTGCGATATTATGGCGGACACTGCTGGATTACTGTTCAACCACAGCTGCACGGAGGTGGTAATGCTGTGTAAAGTCTCTCCTACATCATGAAAAATTCCACTATAAGGACATAACTCGGAGAAAACGGTAAGATTTGCATGTTTCCTTTCTACAATACTTTGTCAGTGACGTGCCGAATCAGTCAATACACTGCAATAAATATGCGTTTATCTGTTTCCACTAAAATAGCTAAAATATGTTTATATTAACAGAAAAACTGCATACATTTAATTAAATAATCTAAATTCTATTTGGCTAGTGTAAAATAATGAGATTATCTAAAATATCTATTTGAAACCATTTTGTTTTTATGAATATTTTCATGTATTTATTACGCGGCAGCAAGATTAATTTTTAATGAGCCAAAAAGAATGCACGTCACACCTCTGTTTATCAGTTTACACTGGCTACCAATAGCTGCTCGCATAAAATTCAAGGCATTGATGTTTGCCTATGAAATTACCACTGGCTCTTTACCCATTTACTCAAATGTATTACTTCAGACTTATGTCTTATGTGCCTCTAGAAGCTTCAAGTTGTTTTTGATTGCTTCCACTGTCATCATTTGTAAGTCGCTGTGGATAAAAGCGTCTGCTAAATTAATAAATGTAAATGTAATAAATACATTTTCATTTATTCTAAAACAGAGCAGGGATACTATTTTTTTCTACTGTCTCTGTGTTAAACATGGTGTCACGTACATGGGAATTCACATGTAAATGATATGCAGATGAGGTTATGCATAGTAAAACAATGCGTTGTAAGCTCCATATATGGTGATTTTGGGGAGGAGATGAGGTGGAAATTCACGTACGCACAATCTTCCCCTGACTGGGGAACCTTTTTGTGCAGGTTCTGGTGTGCGCATAGTTTTGTAAATCTGAAAACTTTTGGACATACGCAAAATCTAGCCTTTGTGCCTACATAAAATTTAATGAGACCCCTAGTCATTTATACACATCATAAAACCAGTTTCTCATTCTTTTGAACAAGTTGTGGTTGCCTTTTTATATTCATGCAATTGATTCTGCACATTTATCTGCAGTTTCCTACATTATTAGTTGCTAATGTCATCTTGCTCAAAATTGAGTATATAGTTTTCTGTGCAATAGTCTTACCCCTCAAAATATCTAGTCTTTAGTTCATCATATTGTTGTCATTAACTGCCAAGCCCTTTTTTTACACAATATTATTCGTTTTTTTTTTTTTTTTTTTTTTAATGAATTGTGCAAGTGAACCTTGACTTATGAAGAGAATGTGTATCAACCAATGATAAACCATTTCTCTGAAATAGCTCAAAGGTTCATCTCATGAATCTTCAGTTGGAAAGTTTATACTGTATAGACAGAGTAATGGACTTATTTTTTTTTTTTATCTTTGTGGCTATTAGAGGTGCTCCGATCACGATCGGCCGATCGTTATGCGTATCTCCTCAGTAAAGCCGGTTTTCTAATCAGCTGTTAATTCCATCAGGTGCGTGATTTCACATAGAGCAGCTGTTACTACACAGAGCCATTGTTAATAGAGAAGATGCGCAAATCACGTTAATTTTCAGCGTTTATTGGCCCATCTTCTCAGTTAACAACGGCTCTGTGTAGTAACAGCTGCTCTATGTGAAATCACGCACCTGATGGAATTAACCGCTGATTAGAAAACCGGCTTTACTGACGAAATGCGCATTAACGATCGGCCGATCGTGATCGGAGCACCCCTAGTGGCTATATTAGTTTTTCCTTTTCACAATGATATTGTAAAGGTTTTTTTATCCTTAATTTTTGGGTCAGACACTAGTAAAAGTGTAACTGGGAATTCTATCCAGTCTCTTTCAATCAATATCCCACATAGGCAACCATGTAATAAAGACAGTCATATTTCGTTTTTTCGTTTTTACTTTATTATCTGAACTGCAGTGAGAATTTAACCCCTTACTAGTAACCCCCCTTGTTTGGCATGGAGACCGAAATTACATACCCAAAATAAAAAGGTTTCTGCTCATGATTCCTTCTGACTAGATACATAATCAACCTTTGTTCACAAAGCTGACACTTTAAAGTTTACTGTTCAGGAATCAGAATCACTCAGACTGTTATGATAATAGAGATATATAAGCTCAAACATAAAAACAAAAATAAAAATATTAAAAAAATATTTTTTCAATGCATTAAAAAAATTGTTGATGTAGGATATGAGTTTGAAAACACAGTGTAGCTAAGGCCACAAGTCTTCCAAAACTTCATAAAAAATTTCATAATCGAATCTGTAAAACTGTGAATTTTATGAAATATTTTCTAAGGCCATGTCATGTGTGTTTTTAGAGAAGGCTAATCAGATTGATTTATGGCCCTTGTCATCTCTGTAAGATCTCACATGTAAACTCTCCTGTGTATTTTGTGTGTGTGTTGGCTGTGAAAACTGCCCGATTCATTTTTATATTGTTCTCACCAAACGAGTCTTTCACACCTCCGCCAGGTATGACACATTATCCGCATTATTCTTTTATCATTATTCTTTTGTTTTTATTCCACCTTTATTAGCCTTGATTGTGGTTTTTCAGGCTTTACAAAGCAACAAAGAAGCGATCTCACTTCAGTCTCTCTTTGCATTTAGCCCTTATTTATCAAAAGCCTTACTATAAAAAATACAACAAAACATTTTGAAGAAGAAATGCACCGCTATTAGTAGCATTATAGCTAACGTTAGCATCAAGCTACATCATACAATTTATGAAATTATTAGGGCCGGGACTCGATTAAAAAAATTAATCTAATTAATTAGAGGCTTTGTAATTAATTAATCGAAATTAATCGTATTTTAATCGCATATAAATATTTGACCCGAGAACAGTGAGAAGTAATTTATTTTCACATGGATTTATAGTATAACATTGAATAATGACTGAATACATAAGCTTAAGCAACAAAATATTGTTTATTTTTGTTCAACCAAGTCTAGCAGACCAGTGCAATTTTTGCCATGAAGTGTAGCAATAGCATATTTTGAAACAATTTAGAAATAGTACATTTCAGAAATTCAGGAAGCTTATAGGTCTTGAAACCTTTTGTAAAGTGTTTTTTTAAGTAAAACACAATACTGTCAATTACATTCAGAACATTGGAAACACTGACTATTAGAAAACATCTCTCTGTTGCTTCAGAGGCCATAACATACTAAGTCCAACTCTCAACAACCTTGGCCAAAACAATAAAGAGTTCAACATAAACTGTTGCATCAACACAATAATACATAGTTCAACATAAAGTGTAAAGTCCACGCTTGCTGCTATATGTTTTGCGTTGAGGTGATACTTGAGGCTCGTAGATGTGCTGCGGTGATATGCGAATGCTAGTTGGTGCTTCAGTATAATCGGTCCGCCGAAACTCATCCAGTGAGAAACGTTCCGCGGTGCAAAAATAAGTTATTAAAAATGCGGGAATTTTTTTTCTGTAATTAATTAATCTTAGTTAACGCGTTATTTTTTGTGTAATTAATTAATCTCAATTAACGCGTTAAAGTCCCGGCCCTAGAAATTATTAGTACACTTTTACTCAAAACTCACTTTAAACCCTGATCAAGTGTTTATAATAACTTCCTTTAGCGATCAGGGGTGGAATTTGGTCGTTTACTGTTGTAAAAATATGCTATTTATAGCCTTTTACATCGCTGCACAAGTTAGCATTTCAGATGTACATTTTCAATTTTTTTTTAATAAAAAAACGCCCCAGATCTCAAGAAAATCTCATACCAAGCTTTACTATCATAATCGCGGGTTTATTATTCGGATATTTCGTGTGTACAGAGGTGTTTCAGTGTTTTTGTGATAAGATATGAACCAGGAAGTGCACAGGAAGCATGTGACACGACGTGGTGGTATTATATATAAACTGGGGCCGTCGGCAAAGTTTGCAAGTAAAGGGGTTAAACAAAGAAAACTACTGCAGACAGTATGGTCATTAGTAACTTTCAAATATTTTTGGTAAGAATAAACAAAAAAAGATTACGAAACAACCTTTTTTCAAATGGGCACAATAGGTAAATTCACTGGTGTCTAAAACATTCCTCAGTGCTGGAACAAAACTGCAGCAGATAAAAGTTCATAATATCTTAACATAAAACAAAACTGTCTCAGGTTACGTATGTAACCATAGTTCCTTGAGCGGGGAACGAGACACTGCGTCCTCTAGGGGGCGCTTCGGGGAACACCTCGTCGTGACCCGTGTCTGAAGCATATATTGAAAAAACACCAACTTTTTTGCCGGGGACAGTCTCCGACGTCACTACCGGTGTGACTATAAATAAGCACCGGGAGAGCACATCATTATATTCTTCGTCTGAAGCTTGCATCCGAAGCATGGCAGTGAGCTAGAGGACTCAGTGTCTCGTTCCCTACTTAGGGAACTATGGTTACATACGTAACCTGCGACAGGGCACTTTGGGGAACAGTATACCCACGCCGCCATGCTGAGGGGAGTGCAGGCCAGAATCATGGCGAACACTAAGTACCAACTCTACCATTTCCATGGGAGTTGCCCCTGGGACGTTTAGACGGCTTTCTGAGACAGTACCCCTTAAGCTACATACCCAACTTAATTGTTAGGGCCTCGGCCCAGGGGACTTACCACAGTGTGGGTTTCAGATTTCATGTGCACAGTTACAATAGCATGGATTTTCAAATACTCTTCTAAGGAGGGGCACTCGTGGCACTTCGATAGAGCAGTTCATAGATGGAATGTTGCATCTCAAAACAGTATGACTGAGAGTCATCAACTCGATCTATGGAAACAATACTGGAGTGCTCTGGAGCGCTGCTAAATTACCACGAGAATCACCCAAATAGCCCCTCATGTTGAGGGAAGCGATGCTTGAGGTGTATAAACAAATACACACTGGCTGAATGGAGCCCAAGGAACCAAGGTCTAATCATCTCAAGAAAGGGAATGAAGCAGAGTGTGTAACCCTTATCGTGCAAGATTTCAGAAAGTTTGCAGAGTCTCATGTGCAAACGTACCACTTGTGGATTTTTAGAAAGTGCGCAAAGTGTTCACGTGCACACTGACCACCATGTGGTTTTGAGAAAGTACACAAAGCTTAGCATGTGTACTTAAAGGTTCCTAAGCATCGCAGAGGTACTGAATCGCACAGGAGAGGCAAGCTCAATTCTACAAACATCGGACGAGGGAAGTATCACCTGAGGCAGCATATACAAGAAGACTTCTTTAACTGCCACCTCCACTTCCCGCTAGATGCGACAGCACCCCTAAGCGGCCAGGAGACCCCTTGGGGTGACCTGGCTGGACATCCATGAAATTCCCAGCAGTGCTTTGCCAGGCCTGATGATCAAGGAGGCTCCCTCAGAAACCTGTGATCTCCGCCGCCTAATACCGGAACTTGAAGCCGGATGGCTGCTGCTGGCGAATGTTTAGTAAACATTGTAACTGAGCACTGCAAAGGAAACTCACAGAGTTTATTAGTAGACACGTAACCACCAGCAATTTAATACACATAAGTATATACAGAGAGGGTTACTCAAGGGGTGCCTCCTTTTAGTCTGGACCATCAGTCAGGTGGTCATGAACATTGACCCATAAAAACATTATAGGTCCAGCATAGGAGACTGTTAACGCGAGAGGTTTCCACCTAACCTTGATCAGGTGGAGAGCTGGTGGTTACAGGGGAATTAGGAAGGGGAGGATAAAAGCAGAAGTTAACCCTCTGAAGTCGATTACCGCATATACGTGTTATGAGGCTATTTTCTCCTGATAACCTCTTAGACTCCAGATGGTTAAAAATCCCCAAAGGGAACGAGTAGATACCTCAGTATCACTCCGATTCAGACGAGAACGCTGCCTCGTCTAGATCATACCCATTAGGTTCTGCTTACCTCCCCGTGACCCACGATTCCTCTAACCCCTGCCCACAGGTGGGAGAGGAGCGCGAGTTGCAACACTAGCCTTGTGTGGCTGTCTTTGATCCTCAAATCGAGACAGGCCAGGACCTCTATGTTGTTTGGGCTCAGACCTGGACCTTCGTGGAACGAAGGATCTGAAATCAGCAAAGCGCCTTCGTCTCCCTGAACTTCTCAAATCGCCGTCTCAACGGAAATACCGAAAAGTTCAGAAGGCGAAACCTGTGCATCGAGCAGAAAGCATTTTCTTTTTACTTTCATGCTGAAACCGATGGATGCGAGAAGAAAACGGCATCTTTCATTTCTATTTAATCTTTGTATGTAGATCATGCACAAATGCAAGGCTCACCTGAGCTGGAGGGCTATGGTCAATTTTTGCTCAATAACCTCCAACAGCTCTACATACGCAGGGCAGGAGAATTGAGAAAGCTCAGCCTCAGCTTCTTCACCATCCTCAAATATCTCCTGCTTTTCCTGGGTAAAAACCCAGCAGTGCACTAACCTGAGTATCAGAAATTGTTAAAGATAAAACATCATCCTCCCGAGGCTCTCTCTCGTCTGCCGCCCTTTTTTTTTTTTTTTTACGAAAGCGAAATGGAAAGTCCCTCTTTAAACCATTCAGACAGATCCTTCTGTATTCTCACAAGCTCATTCTCTTCCACGCCTCAGTGCGGACAGGTCCTGAACCGCAGGAAGCAGATGGCTGCGCTTTTTTCCCCCTTTTCATTCAGAAGAGAGACGAACAAGAGCTGAGATTTTTCCATTGAAAAAACGCTCACAATGCATGCAGATTGCCTCCTCAAAGACATTGCGTGCGTGGTCTTCAACCAAACAAATGACGCAAAGATCGCGTGTGTCATCGGGTGTCAAATAACGCCGACACGGATGCACACATCGTCTAAATGCTTGAAAGTTGTCTCCATGATTAACAGAAAGATCGCCCCTTACCGGTTCTTCCAGATGCACGCTTCAAACAAAACAGTCAATGATGAAGAAGAAGATAATGACGTGCTCTCCCGGTGCTTATTTATAGTCGCGCCGGTAGTGACTTTGGAGGCTGTCGCCGGCCAACAAGTTGTTTTTTCAATGTATGTTTCAGACACGGGTCACGACGAGGTGTTCCCCAAAGTGCCCTCTAGAGGACGCAGTTTGATGTTCCCTTGAAAGGGAACTGCAGCAGATAAAAGTTTATAATAACTTGTCATAAAACAAAACTGCAGCAGATAAAGGTTCATGATAAATAAACATAAAACAAAACTGCAGCAGATAAAAGTTCATGATAAATAAACATAAAACAAAACTGCAGCAGATAAAAGTTTATAATAACATAATTAATAATCAGTGGGTCGTTACAAAAGAAATGCCATGTTAACACAAAAACTCAACATAAACAGGACTCATGCATGCATTCAACATTCCAACATTTTAAAATAGTTACTTTATAAACGTTTGCATAAAATACCTGAACAAATGTAAAGAAATAAAAGGTCTAATCGATATTTATTCATAAAGACCCCACAGTGCTGAGCTACCAAGTAAACGTGTGTGTGTGTGTGTGTGTGTGTGGCTGAGGCACTTTATTCAGACTGAGGGACGTAACTTTATAAGTTGTTTTTATTATCTATTCATCAACTCGAACCCCCTGCAATTTATTCAATTTATTTAAAAGCCCCAGTTTGGGGGAACCGTGCATTAGACAATTACAGATGCTCTAAATTAATTTTCTACTCTCAACTTATGATTCTTCTGCCTGTTGCACTTCACCTTGACAATGGCTGTCGTGGCAGCTCTGTCATATGTTCAGGACTATGTGGTAGAGTGCTTGTTTCTTAATGCTTCTCTTCTTTCCTTGATTCTTGTGTATGCTGCTCTCCACTAATTACTCCTCTGACGCTGTGCTCTCTCACTTAGATCACTAATTGTATAATAATAATTTTTTTGAACTGTGTTTTTATTTAACTCTTTTCTTTTTTAAAAAAATAAAAAAATAACAGCAATAAAATAAAATAAAAATAACAACAATTAAAGTTAAAATAAATACACAAATCCTTGACAGCACTTCAAAGAATACACCACATACCAGTACATTCGCTGCATTGTTCAAGCATTAACATATATTAAGTCTATTTATTTCCTGCAGTTTTTCCATTGGTGTCCACTTCTGGCGAAAAATGTCCGATTTCAACTGCAAGTCTGCTGTCATCTTCTCAAACATGTATATCTGTTTCAGTCTACGTGTCCATTCTGTCACAGTGGGCTCACGCACCTTCATCCAGTTTACAGTGATTATCTTCCTAGCTGCCATTAACAAGATATGCATTACAAATAAGTGGTATTTACTGAACTGATCTGAGGGGAAACCATCAAGCAAAAAAAATTATCTTGCTAAAACTTTATTGATTTCCCTTTTAACACCTTGTCAATACTCTTGTATTTTGGGACATTCCCAGAATATATGCACATAGTCCCCCACCATCCCGCAACCTCTCCAGCATTGTGATAATGGCGAGGTACTGTCAAATTTGGCAACCACCAGTGGAACTCTAAAGAATCTCATATTCATTTTCCAATCAAATTCCTTCCACATTTGACTGCTGATATCCTTATAACAGCTAGCACATATATTTGACCACATCTCATCCTCTATTACAGTATTTACTCTAGTACCCAGTTTCTTTTGATATGAAACGTGTCATCAGATCGGTCCTGCATTAACTTCCCATAATTATGTGCTATATGATTTTTAGTGGGTAGATTATGTTCAATAATATTGATAAAATATTTTTCAATATCTGTTGGGAGATCTTTTAATGATGTCCCAGTGTTTATGGATTGTAATATAGTGTCGTAATTGTAAATACCTAAAGAGATAATTTGATCTCAATGTAAACTTGTCACGTTATTCAGAAAAAGATCTTATGGTTTCTCCATTAAAAATTTGATTAATTATCTTTAAACCATTCTTTTCCCATGTACTAAAGGCACTATCCCATATAGAAGGGAGGAAATCTGGGTTACCTTTAATAGGTATTGCACGTGATATGGTGATTACTCCTCTAAACTTTTTATGTATTGTGGACCAAATTTTGACAGTGTGCTGTATCCATATATTTGTTTTCTTCATTATTTTCTGTGCTTGCAAGTCTATGAATAGCAGAACTGTCAAAGAGACTCCAGGAAGCGAATTCTGTTCAATATTAACCCATTCTGCCTCCTTATCAATGCCAAGCCAAGCAGCCTAAGCCCTAAGCTGAGCAGCCCAATAATAATATCTTATATAATATAAGATTAGGAATGTTCAACCCCCCACCCCCCCCCTTATTTGACGTAAGTATTTTAAGTCTAATTCTTGGTCTTTTGTTTTGCCAAATAAACTTTGAAATCCATTTTTCTATTTTATTAAATGCTGAGACTGGAACCAAAACAGGGAGAGACTGAAATAGGAAGAGAAGCCTCTGCAATATGTTAATTTTTACTGTTTCAATCCTTCCAAACATGGAGAGAGGCAATACCTCCCATCTCGCCAAGTCTTTTCTTATGGTTTCAAATAGCTGTGAGTAGTTACGAATAACTCGCTGGCGCCGATACAGGATGGCTGCCTCCGTGACGTGCTGTGCAGTTGTTTTTGTGTTTTTGTTAGTTTGTCCTGTCTTTAGTTATATTCCTGCAATCAGTTTCACCAGGGACAAATTGCTGGACATTCAGCAACACACATCTCCTGATATATATACCCCCGATTTTCGACTATTCTGATGTTTTGCTGGACATTTTTGTCGGCGGAGTGGCTGCGCTGATCACACGCTTCAAGAGGACGCGCAGACAGGGAAAAAGAGCTGGTGTGCTTGTGAGACTCAGAAAACGCGGATTTCGAACGCAGTTGCTTAGCATCCATCTTGCAAATCTCCGCTCTCTTTCCAACAAAATGGATTAACTGCTTCTGCTCTCTCTTGCTGCCTCCGAAGGGAGATGCGGCTCTGCTGCACCGAAGGAGAGTCCCTCTTGCGGCTGAGTACGAGGCGCGGTTTGTTGCATCTGATGGAGGGCTCTCACCGCAACTGAAGGGAGCCAGCAGCTGTATCCCATCGGGAGGGAGATCCCTGGCCGCCATCGAGTATGCAACATAACTCGGACGGGGGTTTCACCCTGCGACCGAAGGGAGCCGTGGGTCTGCTGCACCGGAAGGGAGAGCCCCGTCAGATGCAGAATAGGCAATGAGATTCGAGCCGCGGTCTGGCGCGTCGGATGAAGGGCTCCTAATGCAACCGACGGTAGCCAGCGGCTGTACCCCATCGGGAAGGAGATCCCTAGCCACCATTGAGCATGCAACATAACTCAGATGGGGGGGTTCACCCTGCGACCGAAGGGAGCCGTGGGTCTGCTGCACCGGAAGGGAGAGCCCCGTCAGATGCAGAATAGGCAAGAATATTCAAGGCACGGTTTGATGCATTGGATGGAGGGCTCCTGCTGCGACCGAAGGGAGCCAGCGGCTCTGTTCCCCCGGGAGGCGGCTCCCTGTCCGCCATTGAGCATGCAACATTACTCAGACGGGGGGTTCACCCTGCAACCGAAGGGAGCCGTGGGTCTGCTGCACCAGTAGGGGGCCACGTTCCTGCTGACGGGAGAGCCCTGTCCGATACTGAACAAGCAGAAGAAATGCGACAGATGGAGGGACTCTCACTGCGTCCGAAGGGAGTTGCGGCTCTGCTACACTGGAGGGGAGAGTCCCCGTTTCGACTGAATAAGAGGTGTGGATTGATGCATCGGATGGAGGGCTCCCACTGCGACCAAAGGGAGCCAACGGATCTGCTGCACCGGAAGGGAGATCCCCCGTCCACAGCTGAGCATGCATCATACTCAGAACGACAGACTGAAGAATGACCCTGCAACCGAAGGGAGCCGATGGGTCTGCTGCACCGAGAGGGGAGCCCCGTCCGATGCAGACTAGGCAAGAAAACGCGACTGATGGAGGGACTCTCGCTGCGTCCGAAGGGAGCTGCGGCTCTGCTGCACCGGAAGGGAGAGTCCCCCTTGCGACTGTATATGAGGCGTAATTTGATGCATCGGATGGAGGGCTGTCACAACGACCGAAGGGGGCCTGTGGCTCTGCTACACCGGGAGGGAGAACCCAGTCTGCCGCTGAGCACACAGCGCAACTCAATGACAGACGAAAGGCTCACACTGCGACCAAAGGGAGCCACTGCCCTGCTGCACCAGAAGGGAGAGCCCTGTCCGATGCTGAAATAGGCAAGGAGATTGTAACGATGGCTGGAGGGCCCTTACTTTGGCCGAAGAAACGATGACTGAGAGGCTTCGATTAAACAAGTACACAACATGATTTAAGAAGTCATTTTTTTTTTTTTTGGCTGATGAACAACAACTGAGGGCCTCTATAGGATTATGTGAGAGGCCCCTATTGAGCTGCTTAAGTTTAGGGCTGAAACCATTCCTCGAGTAACTCCATTACAAAAAATGATGTAGGCAAATTCTTCTGCCTTGAAGCCTCTTTTAATTTATTCTAAATCTCATGTCAGGTTCTTTCGCAATGATTTATCTATTTATTTTTAATGTGACAAAGCATTTTTTTGTTGGCGGAAGGAGACGAAATCGCATACTGCAAGGAGTCAGCAGTGTTTTGATTTGAGGGCGTAAAGAGAACTGCGTGCCATGGGTCCATTGCAAGTTAGAGCTGGCATACCATGACTAGGGCCCTACAATTTCCGTGATGCAGAAAACGTGGAGGGAATCGCGGAATCCAGTCATAAAAACGGAATTTACAGTTGAACGCGGAATGGCACAGAACTTGCCAATTATTATAATTATCATTATTTTTATTTTTTTTAATGAATTAATCGAAATAGGTAATTGCACTTACATCAAAATTCACGATATGGACTAATATATGTAAATATTAAGCCGGAACAGTCTATTTAACCCCTTTACGTGCAAACATCGCTGACGGCCCCAGTTTATTATTGTTTCACTTTCACAGCACATTAAACATCACTGTCTTACTTCATCTGGACAAACTGTGCATCAATTGAAAGTTTAAAGACTCTAGCTTCGATATTTGACCAATATTTTGATAAAACATTGTTGCAGTGACAGATATTTAGTGATTTATGTCAGAAGTGCAAAATAATAAATCCGTATTATGCCATATTTTGAATAGAAATTCACCACTCACTCATATTCAGTCACGTCTGTAGCGGTTTATTTGTGTTCACATAGACTCACTGAACAGCGTCAATAAGGATTTATAGACCAAAGATGCATATCTGCGGAGATATATGGATATATTTACTGATTTTTACTTCATATTTCTTCAGACAGATTCGTCATTTCTATTCATTTTCCACGGATTTACGCGATCAGATGATAAACAGCCTCTCCCAGCGATCTCTGTGTGCGTGCAGTAGTCACAGCTCGTGCGGTGTGTGACTCAGACTCTGATTGGGTCTTTCAAACATCAATCTTAGAGTTTCATATCTGGACACCGCCCCATCGTGTCACATGCTTCCTGCACACTTCCTGGTAGTTATCTGGCCAAAACAACACTGAAACACCTCTGTACACATGAAATATCCGAATAATAAACCCGCGATTACGATAGTAAAGCTTGGTATGAGAATTTCTTGAGATCTGGGGCGTTTTTATAAAAAAAATCGAAAATGTACATCGGAAATGCTAACTTGTGCAGCGATGAAAAAGGCTACAAATAACATATTTTTACAACAGTAAACGACCAAATTCCACCCCTGATCGCTAAAGGAAGTTATTATAAACACTCGATCGGCGTTTAAAGTGAGTTTTGAGTAAAAGTGTACTAATAATTTTATAAATTGTCTGATGTAGCTTGATGCTAACGTTAGCTCCGATGGAACTAATAGCAGGTGCTTTTCTTCTTCATAATGCATTTTTGTCACAATAATTCACGTAAGGTCGTAGGAAAATGTTTTGTTGTATTTTTATAGTAAGACTTTTGATAAATAAGGGCTAAATGCAAAGAGAGACTGAAGTGAGATTGCTGCTTTGTGTCTTTGTAAAGCCTGAAAAACCACAATCAAGGCTAATAAAGGTGGAATAAAAACAAAAGAATAATGATAAAAGAATAATGCGGATAATGTGTCATACCTGGCGGAGGTGTGAAAGACTCGTTTGGTGAGAACAATGGAATAACAGATAGGGATTAATCGGGCAGTTTTCACAGCCAAACACACACAAAATACACAGGAGAGTTTACATGTGAGATCTCACAGAGATAACAAGGGCCATAAATCAATCTGATTAGCCTTCTCTAAAAAACACACATGACATGGCCTTAGAAAATATTTCATAAAATTCGCAGTTTTACAGATTAGATTATGAAATTTCTAATGAAGTTTTGAAAGACTTGTGGCTTTAGCTACACTCTATTTCTAAACTCATATCTTACATCAACACATTTTTTTATACATTTAAAACATATGTTTTTAATATTTTTATTTTTGTTTATGTTTGAGCTTATATATCTCTATTATCATAACAGTCTGAGTGATTCTGATTCCTGAACAGTAAACTTTAAAGTGTCAGCTTTGTGAACAAAGGTTGATTATGTATCTAGTCAGAAAGAATCATGAGCAGAAACCTTTTTATTTTGGGTATGTCATTTCTGTCTCCATGACAAAAAAGGAGGTGCCTAGAAAGGGGTTAAATGTAAATCCTGCATGTTCTGTGTGTGAATGGAAGCAGAAAAGCGACTTCCTTTATCACACACAGTGAAGTGCGTGTGACGCTCATGGTAATTTCTGCGTCTGCTGTCTCACTAAATAAGGACTTGAACACATGAACAACATCTCCAGAACTGCTCTGACAGTCAGTTCATGAGCATTTGACCATTTGATTTAAGTAAAACTAGCGTACACAGAACTGGAAAGGTACATCAACCCATCGAAATAAAAGTCCGGTGTCCTGACATTTTGTCCTATCCTTCAGATTTACTTATAATTATAATTACTTATAATTAAGCAAAAACACATTTTTATCCTATTACTCGATTAATCGATGGAATTTTTGGTAGAATACCCGGATTACAAATTATTTTTTTTTTTAACAAAAATCATTGATGAAGGGAGGGTCCGGGCAAATTTAGATATAGCGTTCCGGAGTTGGACATAAAAGCGAGCCTGATGAGGTTGAATAAGAGAATGGACATACGATTATTATTATTATTATTATTATTTTCTTTCTGAGGCTCCTGCGGGAGCGAGAACTGCTTCGGCAGTAGGGAAGGATGGAAAGGACTCCTGCGGGAGCAGACACTGCTGCGGCAGTGGTGAAATATAGGTAGAGGCTCTTGCGGGAGCGGACAGTGAGGAAAAAACAAAAAAGGCTCCTTCTGGCAAAGGAGATGGAGACCACTGAACAGAAAAATGGTTAGTATAAGCATGAGGGAGTGGAAAAGTTGAGGGCGCGTTTACGAATGGAGGCGGCCTCACGTTTGCTTCAGCTGCTGTAGCTGTGGGTCGTGGGAAGGGGCTGGGGTGTGTGATGTCTTGAAGAACCTGTGTAGCCTGCACTGCTACCAGAGGCAGCCTTATGCTAATGGCTGCTACGTGAGCTGGAGGACGCTGAAAAGAAAAGGGGGTTAGAAGTAACCGGATGGAAATACTGGGAAGTGCAGGCCCGTGTTGCAAGTAAAAGTAACTTTGTGCTTGCTTCGGCTGCTGTAGGCCCCGTCCACACAGAGACGCGTTTCTGTGTATACGCACAAATTTTTTATCAGCGTTTCGTCCACACGGATCCGGCGTTTTCATCAGGTGAAACCGCAATTTTTTTAAACCAGGTGCCAGAGTGGATAAATTTGAAAATGATTAGCTCAACAAGCTGCACCTGTGCCAAATTGGATGATTATCTGATCGCGCTCCTCCCGAACTTTGTTAATAAAACCACATTTGTATGAATTTACTTCGTCTCTGCTTCATTATCATTAAAATCAAAGTATTCAATCAGTTGTTGTCTTATTTCTTCTTTCACCTTACAATCATTTATTACTGAGACATTTAATCTCCAGTTTCTAAATTGTTTATCTTGTATGATCAGATATAGTTATAGGATCTATGTAACATTATCTGATATTATGTAAATCTGCACTTGATGTGCAGAAGAAGTCTATTCTTGAATAACTACCATATACATGCGACATAAAGGTAAATCCTTCTTTGGGGTGCAAACAATGCCAAATATCTATTAAACCTAATTCTCTCATTATTCCTAAAATAACTTTTTCTTTTTTTGACTGTGGTCCCCTTTCTGCTGGTAACCCATCAACATTACTATCTAATACACAATTGAAATCCCCACCAATTAAATACATTCCCTCACCTTTCTGTGCCAAAAGAGAGAAACATTCTTGAAAAATTGTGGATAATCCTCGTTAGGTGCATAAAGATTAAGAATAGTGATTTTATTGCCTGAAATTGTTCCAACTACCATGAAGTATCTACCTTCTTTATCGTTATATACTTGCTCCATATTAAAAAAACTGACTTCTTGATTGCAACACCTCTTCTCTTTCCCTTGTTATATGAGGAACTGTAAACTTGGTCCACCCATTCCCTCCTGGTGGGTCTCTTGAAGGAGTGCAATAGAGCATTGCATTTTTCTGAGCTGATTAAATATTTTCTTTATTTTAATTGGGCTGCTCAGTCCTTTCATATTATAACAATAATATATAAATTATATATATATATATATATATATATATATATATATATATATATATATATATACATATATATATATATATATATATATATATACATATATATATATATATTTTTTTTTTTTTATAACTGACACAAATTGAATTATGTATAGACATTGGTATAAATATTGTATGTTCTAGTCACCAGTATATGTTCCAGTAATATAAAAAAACACTTTAGCTGTCAAGGCGTAGATAAGTAAAGTAAACAAACACAAAAACAGGTACTATGTACACGAACAAGACTTCCAAACATCAATTTGGCCAAGTTCTTGTCTCGTAGGTAAGAAGGGCTGCGAGTTGACTCCCTGGGACATCAAAAGTGCGTGCAGCCAGTTTTGAAACACGGCTGCCTCCAAGAGTGATTTTCACTCAGCCAAACGTCAGCAAGCATCCGTCAATTTAGAATAAAAAACAATTATTATCCCGAAAGTAAAGAAAAGAGAGGGAAGAAAAAGAAATTCTTAATCATATGTATTCTATAGTGAGCCAGTTTATTTTATAATTTAGCCACAGTTTACTCACATTCTGAAGCAGAAATATCCCAGAAATAGATCCTTATCTGAGCTGGACAGATACATTGAGCTCGCATATCCTTCATTTTGAGCTGTTTCATTATGTCTCGTACCTGCGTTCTCTTCCTCTGCAACTCAGGTGAGTAGTCGTTGTCAAAGAAGATTCGTTTCGCGTTGTAAAGGACCTGTTTCTGTGACCAGGCTTTTCGTAAGATTGCATCCTTAACCGCATAGTCCAGGAATCTCACTATAATCGATCTCAGGGGTGCGACGGAGTCTTTTGGTTTGGCTGTAAGGGCCCTGTGTGCCTTTTCAATCTTTATATCTATGTCCTGAGGCAGCTGTAGAGCTGTGGTGGGCAGACCTTTAATAAATTCCGCTGTGTTTTCTCCTTCGAAGCCCTCTGGAACTTGATATATTCTTAGATTATTCTTTCTGACGAAGTCTATTTTGCAAATCTTCACATCTACCTGTGAGATCCGCCTGTATAAGTTGTTTTTTATCAAATATCTTGCATTTTTGTAATTTTTTTCCTTTTTAAAAGCAAAGAACACAAAATAAAAACTTGAAATATTGCTGATAATTAGACACTGTGCACATTTTGTTATTTATTTTCCAAGTACAAATCAGCGAAGAACCTCAGGGACATGACAAAAATGCTTGCTGTAAGACAGAAATAATATATTTTTTTAATGATAAAAATTATTTAAATGCAATAATTATTTTTATTCATTATAAAGGACTTACCAAAGTATTGTGAAAAGCTTTTAATATTTCATTTTGGTGACCCGCCACTTTCAAAAATCTAGGGGACTGAAATATTACCGATGTAACGATTATTAGCTGGAGTGCCCATAAACTCCACTTAGGACTCTGCATTTTTGTATTTCCATTTAGAACTCCAATTCCCATCCTGCCTCATACCTGGGACTGATTGCATTCACACACCTGCAGCTAATACACCCACACACATATAAACCGCACACTCACGCCAACTCTCTGGTAAGTCTTGTTTAGCCCAGTCTAGCATTACTGAGTGTTTTTCCTGTGTTTGTTCTTCCCGTGGCTGACTTTGGCTTGTTTATACCATCTCTGATGCCTCCCCTGATCTCTACTTGTTATGGTTATTGATTCTGGTTATCCCTGACATACCTGACGCCATTCTTGATTACTACTTTTCCGACCGTTCTTATAATAAAGTTCTGCATTTGGATCAGAACATCTCTGAATCTCCTCGTAACAAATGAATCCCAGGAATAACCCACTTACTGTTTTGCAAATGTCAAGAATGATTCGAAAATGTACCAAAGTGACTGAGAAAAACTGTAATAAACACATTTAATAGAAAATGAACTTTTCTTAAAGAGTACAGCTTAATTTCACTAACTACAGTCTATATGTGTTATATTCTGTAACAGATTGACCTGCAAAAGGATTCCTGTTTCCCAAAAGGAGGTTTTGAACTTATCTCACTAGTGTTCTCTTGGCAGTGAAGTACTCTGTGTACTTGACAGGTTTGTGTCTCATCTAAGGCCAAACTTTGATTCTGACAAAAGAGAACTTTTTTTTTTTTTTTTTTGAATGACTTGGTGTGTAGTTTTGAATCTGTGTTTATAGTAGTTTGTTTGCTTCTTTGTTTCATGAATTGCATGTCAGCAATTGAGAAAAACTGTAATGAAATGCTTATTCTCAATGATATGAACATAAACAATATCTAAATAACCTATTAATATTTATACTCCGTTGACATCCCTAAATTATTATGAATCATTATAAACATGGCTCTAAAAACCTGCAAGGTCAAAGGACAGATCCAGTTCACTCCACTTTAAAAACGGAGTCTGCTATCAAGCAAGTTACCTATCAGACTGAAGTAACTTACCTGCAAAACGCTTCTGGAGTTCATTTCTTTCTGATTTTAACTGGTCTCTCTCTTCTGTGAGGTTGGTGATCTTAGTCAGCAGCTGTTGTTTCTCCTCTGTGTAGTTTGTGCTCTTTGTATAGATGAGGACACACAGCACTATGACTGCAGTCAGCAGAAGAACACACAGCAGCCCCAAACACACACCAGCTGCTCTGGAGCTTCTGATCGTCACACCACTTCCTGACCATAAACAAACATGACTTTATTCTCTTTATTTATCCACTTTACAAAGCATACAGCAACTGAAATCATGAAAACTGAGCAAATGTTTGTCCTTTTGAGACATTAGTGATCAACTTTGTGCTAATATGTTTTTGATGAAATGTATTTCATGATTAATCTCAGTACCTGTGTGTTCAGTAGACTGGGATCTTCTTGTGTTACAGTCTGTGACCTTAGTTCCAGATTGTGCATTTATAATGTACACATAATCAGCCCCGTTTTCATATTCTTGATGCATTTTTCAGGTTGTACCTTTCTCTGTAATTTTCCCTAGTTCCAGTGTGTCAAGAACACTAGTTTCTCTCCTGGAGTGGACTTGTGCTCCTCATCTGTGTTTGTGTGGTCAGTATTTATGCAGAAAGGAACTTGATCTTCAGCAATGCTTGGTGTGGAAAATGAGGTTTCTATAAATATATTATCATACAATCACTCCTTCACTTCCCTCAGGTATTGAAACTGCTAATACATTTCCTCAAAAGCACAATGACCATTAATAAATGAACAAAAACGAAATCATTAACAGAATCGATTGAATGTTAATGTGTAAAACCATCAGGGGGTTGAAAATCTTCGATGTTTGATGAGCTTCAGGTGGTTACATCAGAAGTTCAGTCGGCTGAACAGTTGATAGTTTTAACAGCGACTGCATTTGATGCTCTTCCTTCAGTCTGATTATAAATAACATTATGGGATTTGACCCACGGGGCTGTCAGTCATTTGGGGGTAAAATCTTGACTTGTTTTGTGAAAGCGATTTTTGGTATCACTAGCATAGTTAGTGTCAATCAACAGTCATAAAAATGTTTAAATAAAGCCATTTAATGTTATTAATGTTTTATTAATTTATATATAAGATATGTAATTGTTTCATCTAGTCATAATTAATGACTCGATTTATATTTTGCTGATGTACCATCTCATATTGATCCTACAAAGTGCTTGAGTTGCATGCATTTATAAAGAATTCCTACTTTTAAGATCCCCAAACCTTATCTTGAGTTCCACTAATATTGTTCATATTTTGAGTGAAACATTAGGAGCTCTTTATGCGATTTGCTTTTGCAACTTTAAATTTAGGGTGTACACACAGTTGCCTTAAACCGAGCCCGAGTGTAATTGTACCCCTCCCAAATCCCCCACTGGCCTAAAACCACCTGACCAAAGCTCTTTACCCCTAGCCTGTCCTCTGAGCCTTTCAACTGCATTTTTTCTGGTGACACTCACCCTCGGTCCAACAGACTTGGATTTTGTTGAGGAAGTGATAAAAGACATTCAGGATCTCCTCGAAAATGTTTTAGATGTAAAACAAATTAAAAATAGATGTATTTTATTTGTCACATCTGTGAAAGCAATGATCAAAAAGATAAACAGTTCTCAGGATAATATGGCTGTCATAGATGTGATAAAAACTACAGAACTGTATGGCAGCTGCTTCATGGTTAACAACATACATTGCATGATACTGAGAATTTGGGCTTTCTTGATGCTTGTAGTGCGTTACTTTTTGAGAACCTTATGGGAAAGCTCAAGCAACTTAGGTCAGGAAAGAAGCCACTTGTTCAAGTGGCCAGATGTCTGATAGAGATGACAAATTTTCCACACACTCAATCTGTCAAAACCACAACACCAAACAATGCTTTCATTCTCGAGGAGGGGAAGTGTTGCATGGCCATTGAAGAGAGGAAACAGATTAATGCGTCAAGTTCCCCAATGCTGTTGTGCAAGGATTTTGAGAAATCTCATGCACTTTTTTAAGACTCATGTCACTCACTAATGACTGGCTGGTTTAAAGTGTGGTCAAGGCAATCCACTGTTAAATGCCGTGTCATAATTTCTGTGATTTCAAGATGACAACAAACAATGCTTTACTTGAAGCTGTTCACACCCTTGGACTATTTCAGTCAATGCCCAAACAAAGCACCTAATGAATTTGAGCTGGTCAGCAGTTTTGTGCTAGCTACTAAGAAATAGTTACTAGTTACAGTTACTAGTTACTTCATTCAAAAAGTAACTCAATTACTTTGTTTATGTAACACCCAGGGGCGGCTATGCTTTGACTAAGCCACACCCCTTCTCAACTTCCACCTCGAGGAGGTCCCCAAAGCCAACCCAATGGCCAAACAACACGAGAACAAGTAAATGATAAAACAATCTTTATTTAAATATTTAAAAATAGCTTGGGGAATAGGGAAAGGGCAATTAAAACTAAACTCTGACTCGGCCCTCCAGATGGGCTATGGCCGGGAAGAGGTCAGGGAGCAAGGGGGCCACGGGGATCCGGGGCGTGGGACTCGGGGCCCGGCCAGAGTCTTAGGTATCCATAGCGCCCTCCTTCTTCCTCCTCTTCGCTGAATTCAACTCACGGTAAGTACTGGTTCACACAGTTCGTCCTCGGGGTGCTCACTCTTTCTCTTCCTCCACAGGCAACGGCTGGGACGCAAAGGCACAGTTAATTCGGCTTGGTTTTGCTCTCACCTCTTCGCTGATTGCAGCTCACAGTAAGTACTGGTTCACACAGTTCGTTCCTTGGGTGCTCGCTCGCCTTCTCTTTCTCCACAGGCAGCGGCGTAAGTACAGGTTTCCTCGGTCTCTCCTCGTGTTACCCACTCTCTCTCCTTTTCTCTCCACAGGTATCAACTTGGGCACAATAGCACAGTTAGTTTGCTTTGAATGGCTCTCACCTCTGGGCTGGACACAGCGTACTGTAAGTACAGGTTTCGCTCTATTTCTCCTCGCGTTATCCACTCTCTCTCCTTTTCTCTCCACAGGTATCAACTTGGGCACAATAGCACAGTTAGTTTGCTTTGAATGGCTCTCACCTCTGGGCTGGACACAGCGTACTGTAAGTACAGGTTTCGCTCTATTTCTCCTCGCGTTATCCACTCTCTCTCCTTTTCTCTCCACAGGTATCAACTTGGGCACAATAGCACAGTTAGTTTGCTTTGAATGGCTCTCACCTCTGGGCTGGACACAGCGTACTGTAAGTACAGGTTTCCTCTGTTTCTCCTTGTGTTACTCACTCTCTTTTTCCTTTTCCCTCCACAGGTATCAGATTGGACACAAAGCACAGTTAGTTTGCATTGAATAGCTCTCACCTCTGGGCTGAACACAGCGTACCGTGCTATCTCCGGAGATCTGAAGCACGCTCACAACATATACTGTACTGAACTAGGCTAGGACCAGCAGTCTCCTTGTCCTCCCGCGACGGAGTGCGTGAAGGCGGGGGTTTATCTGACAGGACACACGGCAATACACAGCAACCCACAGCAATATACAGCACCACGTCAAAATTTTAGGTTTTCACAGCACGAAGACTCACCCACCACACTCAGTGTACGAAAAGGACACCCGTCTTCCTTCACTTCGCTTGGTTCGGATCTGGCGATGGAATATGCGGCCTAGCTAGTGATGTCGTCGTTGTGACTACTTCAATAAGTATTCCTTCGGCTCTCCCACCACGCTATATTAGGGGTAGGGCCGCCCTCCTCCTCCTGGGGAGATCTACACAACGCCAGGTCAATATACAGGGCACTTTCGGCTTGCTCTTAGTACTCACATCAATGCCGCTCCCAATCCCCTTTTTCACGTCGTCTCAATTCGCCGTATAATCTGTTCACTTCTCAACCTTTAAGGTTCGCGATGTCTTCACAATCATACAATTCCAGCCTGAGGGAGAGAGAGAGTTAGACAGCCACCAGCAGCGCACCAAGACGGGCACGACACAGTGCTTCACACACACCAGAAAGAGCTCCCAGACTGTGAAATAACTTGGCCTTAAGTACTGCCTTGTCCAGCGTATCCTCCAATCACCAACCGCTGTCCCTAACTAGGCACAGGTGCATCGAATTCCCTGATTTTCCCTCTTACGGCGCTACCGGAAGTTCCGGTGTTCTGTTTTTCCGGTCCGGGCGGAAACACTTCCGGGCGGAACCAAACTTCCCGAATTTTGGTTCCGCCCCTAAAGATCGTCACCTTGTGACATCTATTACTTTCACCAAAAAGTAATGCATTACTGTTAAAAGTAACTTTTTAGTAACTTTTTTAAATACGTTCTTTAATGTTCCCATTAATGCCCTTTTATGCGTTATGGTCTTGTGGCGATGTAAAGACAATCCGCCCCTTCCGTGCCCATATCGGGATGTGGAACAATTAAGACAAAATGATAAAAAGGAAAAATCGCTTGGGGAAAAAGGGGGAAATAGTAAACGCGAACGCCAAGTGGCAGGTGAGCAAATCAAACAATGGACGCGAGTCATAACTGAGGAGTGGATCGGCGGGAGTGAGACGCACACTGTATTATGTCAGGGTGAGTGCGGAAATAAAGATTCACCAGGCCGCAGAGAGAGAGTGTAACGAACTGCTGAAGGAACTCACAAGATCGTCATTCCGTTGGGTTTTGCGAATCCGGAGAAAACGCTGCCTCCCAAGGATCTTTTCCCTGCCAGAAATGGTCAGCGATATTGCACACACACACTCACACACTAACGCACTTCATCCACACATTCGCCAGTCGCTTTGAGTGACCGATTTATATTACTGACTTTCATTTAATTTCCCTTTCAGTATATCTATGACTTTGGTTGCTCAAGAGAAAAAATATATACTAATCCTGTTCTCTCTCTGGACCGCTGATGAGTGTCTTTGTTTGGAGGAGAAATCCTCTGATCTGCTGACCTTGTTTACTTTGTCTAAGTTCATTTAATTATGCCTGTATGAAAACCTTGTCGTTTACAATTGTTTTTATTATTATTATTTTTATTATTGTTCGTTTTGTTTTTGTTCCTTTCCTCCTGATTATATGGGGTTTTTGATTTGTGTCCAGAATTGTGTATGAAGAAGGGAAAAATATATATCAATGAATTCTTTCGAACTTCAAGTTGTTGTTTTGTCTTCTATTAAGTAACGTATAAGCAATTCATCTAGTTTTTGTGTAACTGTGGTTTTTAAAATCTCCCTGGGTTATCACGGCATTTTGGAATTTATTTGATGACAGGCCAAAATCCTGTCTGGCGCCCGAACTATGAAATAGATACTGTTTCCAAAAGGTCACTAGGGCGTGCCACCGTTACAGTCTATACAAACACAAAACTGACATAAACAGGAAGTAATTTTTAAACACTATTTTGAAGTCAGACCAGCACAAACTAAATATTGTATATCACAAGGATTTCTGAAATTAATAACAAAAAACCTGAATAGTATATTCAGAATCAAAAATTAAAGTGGTTTCTGCATCATAAAAGCTGTTGTGTTGAGCCCTTAAAAATGTTCCTTGCACAGCTTAAGTATGAAAACTATCAACAATGGACAACATAACACAAAACATTTTGAAATAAATAAAAGCAATCTGAATTATTCAGAATCAATTTCGAAAACAATTATATTATTGACACCAATAAATTATATGCAATAAAAAGAAAACATAAAAAATGTAAATGTTGTTTATAAATGTAATCTATGTTATCATGCTAACGAGCTGCGACTCCACAGTAAAAACAGGCTGCATGTTTTCAGCAATGTTTTACCTGTAGGAGAATAACATACAATCCGTGGCAACGGTCTTGCAATCCGTTATCATTATCCGAATTCATTATCCGTGCGCTCACTTTCGCAATCCCATCCCTCGGATTTGTAAACTCACTGCTTTGTGGCTCCGCCCCCACTGGCAGATTAATTTCTGTTTATTAAACATTATTTTACATAGTATAAAATGAGACCATGATCAGCTTTTTAGTGTTTATTTTACATTAATCACCAATATGATAAGACACGACTGCCTATGTTGTATAGCCTAAAATAAACGCTAAAAAGAAGAAAAATAGGTAAAAAACAATACAAAACAAATAAGTTCTAACTGAATGTAATAATAGGCCTAATTATTTAATAATAACATTAACAGTGAAGCATGCATCTAACTCTGTTTGGATTTCAACAAAATAAGTCTTAATGTTAAGAAAGACTAGTACATAAACATTTCCATAACTGTAAAAGGTTATTTAAAAATAAGGCATTCATGAATTATTTTATGACAAACATTTTTACTGTCTTAAGTGCACTCATTGATTAAGCCTATACATTAAAATAATAATAATAAAAATAACTATTATTTTTATCATTATAATATATTATTATACAGTTTATGCATAAGGAACTTTTATCCAAAACGACTTACAAAAGAGGAACAAATTACTCCAGAATCAGTCACAATAACAGGTTTATTTTATAATAATAATCAAGTGCTAAGATTATCACAAATTAAACAAGATTTTGATGCACATCTTTCTTATTAAATCGTTGTATTCAACCTCGTACCAGACTTGATAGAATCACTTAAAACACTTTGCTGTAGGCATATTCCACAAAATAATATTGTATGTTAACACGTAGGAGCTTGCTCTCACCTTGATTCGCCATGACTGCCGCACATACTTAAATAAACGGAAACACGCCCACAGTGCGTCTGGTGTTAATGTAACCCCTCTCACCCGGGTTCGAGCCCCGCTCGGAGCGAGTGCGAGGAGCGTCAGAGTCATTTCTAATTTTAAAATTTTATATTTTCTAATTATGTATATAGAAACAAATAAACACTAAACAAATATAAAAGTTACTATACTACTTGCGTAAAAAAAAAGCATCAAAAGTGTTTGAAATTCAGTTTTTGCTGTGGTATCAAAACTGATATTGATAATTGTGAAACCATGCCATATATTGTTACTGTAAAGTAAAATTAAGATTTTGGTCATATCACCCATTGAAATTCCATCAACTAGAGTTGTGACGTTCGCGAACGAACCGATTCTTTTGAACGGCTCATAAACATGAACGATGGGAGCCGAGTCGCGACTGGAGAGGAGCCGTTCTTTCTATCGTTCTTTTTTCCTATGCGTGTTCATACAAATGAGCTCCGCCAGGAGACAGAACAGTTATAGGGGGAGGGGCGCACCCAGCGCAGGCCAACCCTTTATAGCGTGATGATATTAGTTATTAGTTGTGCATGCATTTACATTGCATTTTGTGTTCATTTAAAACTTATTTTAAAATCATTAAAAATGTTCTTTTGTGATACTGTACTTGTATAGAAATGTTTCACTAAAAGCTGTTTTCCACAGACATTCATTGCAGCCCACTTTGTTATTGTTCATTGACTTGAAGGGGCTGATGTCCTATTTGCAAAGTTTACAGTAGTAATAGTATGTAGACATTTCCATTTTATTTATTCTAATTTTATCTACTTAAAAAAAAAAATAGTTTTCTATCAAAATGTTCTTGTGTGATAACAATGTTCTTGTGTGGAAGTGTTTGTAGTAAAAGCTGTTTTGCACAGAAATTCATTGCAGCCGGCTTTGTTTTTTATGTTTATTTTTGAGTAGGTATTGTATGAATAACATAAGTCAACGTAGTTTTACACACACACACACACACACACTTTGTACTAAAGGTAAATCAAAATAATGATGTCACTGTCTAAGCAGAGGGATTTGTGCAACCCTATGGAATATAGTCGACACATGAGAAATGAGGTAATAATATTTCAGAATAATTCAAACTCAGATATTGGTGTGTGATATCTGAGCTTTAATTATTTGACTACAAATCTCACCTCATAATACTTCCCAGTGATTATTTCCAGGATAAACTGAGATGCTCCCAAGCTGGCTTCTTAAAACTGACTAAATATTTAAAAAGAGCCAAAAGAGCCAGGAGGAAGTGGGAAAAAACAAACAAACTAGAGGATGAAAACAAAACGGGCACGATCTCTGTGTAGGCTAAACAAGAGATGTGGATAAAGTTGAGACATGGACGAGAACAACTCGACGATCTGACAACAGACAGCACACATGAGGAGACTAAATAGAGAAGGAGTGATTATCATAATGCAGAGCAGGTGATGGTGACCAATAACAAGATAATAATGAAACAAGAGGGCGGAGACGGGCACCACGGTGACACAGAAGCACATGGTAAGTGTAAACAACACACACTATGGGGAAAAACAGACAGATCAGCCCGGGGGCGTGACATTACCCCCCTCCCCAGGAGCGCCCCCTGGCGCTCCAGGGAAGGTACCACCACGCTGCCGGTTGAAGTCCTCGATCAGCGACCGATCCAGAATATCCCGAGCCGGGACCCAACTCCTCTCATCCGGACCATATCCCTCCCAGTCCACCAGATACTGAAATCCCCGACCACGACGTCTGACATCCAGCAACCTCCTGACAGTGAAGGCTGGGGAACCATCCACTAGACGGGGAGGGGGAGGGTTAGTAGCAGATGGGTTAAGGCGAGAATGAAACACAGGCTTGACCCGAGAAACATGAAAGACTGGGTGTACCCGACCAAGTATGGGAGGTAACTTGAGCTTTACCGCCACCGGACTCAATACCTTGGTGATCTGATATGGCCCCATGAACCTGGGGGCTAACTTGCGAGAAGCCACCCGGAGAGGAAGGTCCTTGGTAGACAGCCATACTCTCTGACCACATACGTAGCGGGGAGCAGGAATACGGTGACGGTCAGCCGCTGCTTTGGTTCGTCTGGAAACCCGAGCCAAGGTTTCCTCAGCCCTCCTCCAGGTGCGGCGACACCTGCGGACGAAGGCTAAGGCAGACGGAACAGCAGCATCGGGTTCCTGTGAGGGGAACATAGGAGGTTGAAAACCAATGGAGCACTGGAATGGAGACATACCTGTGGCCGCCACTGGCAAGGAGTTATGGGCATATTCAATCCAGGATAACTGTTGGCTCCAAGAACTCGGATTATGGGACGTCAGGCAGCGGAGAGCTTGTTCCAGAACCTGGTTTGCCCGCTCGGACTGCCCATTGGTCTGAGGGTGAAAACCTGACGACAGACTCGTAGAGGCCCCGATCTGTCGACAGAACTCCTTCCAGAATCGGGAGACAAACTGTGGCCCCCTATCAGAAACCACGTCCACCGGAAGGCCATGAATCCGGAAGATGTGGTCAACCACCACTTGAGCGGTCTCCTTAGCTGAAGGCAGTTTGGGAAGGGGGATGAAATGGGCCGCTTTAGAGAAGCGATCAACCACCGTCAATACTACGGTGTTACCCCTCGATGGTGGAAGACCAGTGACAAAGTCAAGGGCTATGTGTGACCAGGGGCGGGAGGGGATGGGTAAGGGCTGTAGCAGACCAACAGGAGGCTGATTAGAACTCTTGTTCTGGGCGCAAATTGGGCAGGCAAACACAAACTGCCTGACGTCCTGGGCCATGGATGGCCACCAAAATCGCTGGCGGATGGCAGCCAGAGATCTCCGAACCCCAGGATGACAGACTAACTTGGATGAATGCCCCCACTGGAGGACTTCAGGGCGCAGCCCATCCGGCACGAAAAGTCTACCCTCTGGGCACTCCCTCGGCACCTCTCTCTCTCGTATGGCTTCCAGCACTCTCCTCTCCACGTCCCAGGAGAGGGACCCTACCACAATCTCTTTAGGGATAATTGTTTCAGTAGATACACTGGTTCTTTTTGTATCTCTGTAAAGACGGGAGAGGGCATCAGGTTTTATAATTTTGGAGCCTGGGCGATACGAGAGAGAGAAGTTGAACCGGCCAAAGAAGAGTGCCCATCGGGCCTGGCGTGAACTCACCCTCTTGGCCGAACGGACATATTCCAAGTTCTTATGGTCCGTCCAAACCAAGAAGGGCTGTGCTGACCCCTCCAACCAGTGACGCCACTCACCCAAGGCTAGCCTGACCGCCAACAGTTCCCGGTTCCCTACGTCATAATTCCGTTCTGCTGGGCTCAGGCGGTGAGAGTAGTAGGCACAGGGATGTACCTTCCCATCTCTGGGGGATCTCTGAGAAAGGACCGCACCTACTCCAATCTCAGAAGCATCCACCTCCACAATAAACTGACGTTCAGGGTCTGGAAATGAAAGAACAGGAGCAGAAATGAATCGGGACTTTAGGTCATTAAAGGCCTCCTGAGCCTTCAAATTCCACCTAAACGGTACCTTAGTGGAAGTAAGAGCTGTCAAGGGTGCAGCAACCTGACTAAAGTTTCTGATGAAGCGCCTGTAGAAGTTGGCAAATCCCAGAAACCGCTGCAGTGCCTTTCGTGAGTCTGGAGGTGGCCACTCGGCTACGGCCCTTACCTTAGCGGGATCAGCTTTGATTCCCTCCGCCGAAATGATATAGCCCAGGAAGGGAACTGACTTGGAGTGGAAAACGCACTTCTCCGCTTTAACATATAGCTGGTTCTCCAGCAGCCGTTGTAGCACCTGGCGCACGTGTTGGGTGTGTACCTGAGGTGAAGGAGAGAAAATAAGAATGTCATCTAGGTACACAAAGACAAACTTGTTAACCATGTCTCGCAACACGTCATTAACCAGGGCCTGGAAGACAGCTGGGGCATTTGTCAGGCCAAAGGGTAGCACCCGGTACTCATAATGTCCCGAAGGAGTGATGAATGCTGTCTTCCACTCATCCCCCTCTCGAATCCGAACCAGGTGATAAGCATTACGGAGGTCCAACTTACTGAAGACCTTGGCTCCCTGCAAAAGTTCAAAGGCAGATGACATTAAGGGCAGGGGGTACCTATTCTTAATGGTAATGTCATTCAAACCTCTGTAATCAATACAAGGGCGCAAGGAGCCGTCCTTCTTCTTAACAAAGAAAAACCCTGCGCCAGCAGGAGACGAGGAGGGACGGATGAGACCGGCATCAAGGGACTCACAAATATATTTGTCCATAGCCTCTCTTTCTGGACCAGACAGGGAATATAACCGACCCCTGGGCGGAGAAGTGCCTGGGAGGAGGTTGATGGCACAATCATAAGGCCGGTGAGGAGGCAGGGACACAGCCCGGGACTTGCTGAAGACCTGCCGCAGATCGCAGTACTCCTCCGGCACCCCGGACAGATCAGCATCATCCACCTGCACAACAGGAAACACAAAACCAGGAAAAGAGGCAGAACCCAAACAAGACTCAAGACAAGACTGAGTTTCTGGCCCAATCCACATGAGGACCGTGCTGCACCAACCACGGGTGTCCCAGAACCACGGGGGCACTCGGGGAATCAAGAAGGTACAGCTCGGTTATCTCATGGTGATTGCCAGAAACGATAAGACTTACAGGAGGGGTGAGGTGAGTGATGGTAGTGATAGGGGAATCATCCAGAGACCGAACAGAGATAGGAGTAGAGAGGGGAATGGCGGGAATTCCCCACTGCTTGGCCAGTGCCGTGTCCAGGAAACTACCACCAGCCCCAGAATCCACCAGGGCCGAACAGGAGTGACGAGAACCTCCGAACTGGACACCCACGGGAAGTAGTGTGCGGGAGGAGTGGGGGAAATTAAGCGGAGATGTGCCCACCAGAATCCCCCTGGCTACTGATGGGCCTTGGCTTTTAGCGGGCATTTTCCAACGAAGTGTCCGGCCCTCCCACAGTAGAGACATAAGCCCCGGGTGAGTCTCTCTTGCTTCTGCTGGGAAGTAAGACGCAGTCGTCCCACCTGCATGGGTTCAGGGTCAGCAGGAGATGGCAGAGGCAGGACCGGGGTGGATTCGCTGGTCATTTCACCCACCCTCCAAGAAGTGCGAGCAGTCAGTTGTTGGTGACGAAGGCGAAGGCGGTTCTCAACACGGAGGGCCAGGTCGACCAGATCATCGAAACTGCGTGGAAGCTCTTGGGTGGCGATCTTGTCTTGGATCTCCTCGTCTAGTCCAGCACGAAACACAGCTCTGCAAGCCCCCTCATTCCAGTCACAGGCCGCTGCTAAGGTCTTGAATTCAATGGCATACTCGGTCACTGAGCGGCCTCCTTGCTGTAGCCGTGCCAGCTGGGCCGCTGCTTCATCACCCCGAGCAGAACGGTCGAATAATTTGACCATCTCCTGTCGAAAAGCCCCAAACGAGGCACAAAAGGGAGCCCGGGCCTCCCACACTGAAGTTCCCCAGTCACGGGCTCTGCCTGTGAGGAGGGTTAGAACATAAGCCACCTTAGTCTCTTCCTGGGCATACCGGCGGGGCTGGAGGGCGAAGACTAGGGAGCACTGAGACAGGAAGGCTCTGCAGGAGTTAGGGTTCCCATCATAGGGAGGTGAAAGGCTAGAAAGGCTAGTGGGGTCCTCCGATCTTGCAGATGTCTGTCTCTGAAGTTCCTGGAGCTGGGCAGTCAGCTCCGACAACTTGGCATTAAGGAACTCAACCTCCCGCGATGTGGATGTTAGCTGGGAGGCATGTTGGCCCAGGAGAATGCCCTGCTGGGTGACGGCTGATCTGAGGGGATCTGCACCTGCTGAGTCCATGGTGGTCAGATCGTTCTGTCAAGGGGCGAGACTGGGACTCAAAAAGGTCAGTTTATTAGATGGCTTAATTCCAAAGGACAGAGAAAAAAATAAAAATGAGAATTAACAAAAAACTATCCAGGAACAGGGCAGTCTGGAGCAGATCCAAAAGAGCCTCCTGGACGAATTCCACTTGGAAATCCTCTGATGCAATGCCCGGACAAACTGACAGGGAGGCGGGGGCGCTGTTGAGGCGGGGAACTGGTGGCGCACTGTGGCGCGGCGAAGAAGAGGAGTGACAGCGATCGGTGAGCTCTAACACGGAAGGCTGGAGAATAGCGCTGCCTGAAAGCAGGAGGAAGTGGGAAAAAACAAACAAACTAGAGGATGAAAACAAAACGGGCACGATCTCTGTGTAGGCTAAACAAGAGATGTGGATAAAGTTGAGACATGGACGAGAACAACTCGACGATCTGACAACAGATAGCACACATGAGGAGACTAAATAGAGAAGGAGTGATTATCATAATGCAGAGCAGGTGATGGTGACCAATAACAAGATAATAATGAAACAAGAGGGCGGAGACGGGCACCACGGTGACACAGAAGCACATGGTAAGTGTAAACAACACACACTATGGGGAAAAACAGACAGATCAGCCCGGGGGCGTGACAGAAACTAGTACAAGTATATAAATAAATAAAAAGAGACTTACTCATGTTTATGATCTCTGCTGAATAAAGTGCTTTATTCTTTTTTCGAGGAAATCCAAATCTCAAATCCTAAACCACATCACATCTTTTTAGGGGTGAATTATGTCTTATTCCTCTCATCGCGAAGCAAACAGTAAAATAAAAACTTGAATAACAGTCCCTCTGCATTGTCTTCAGTTGTGTGGAGTATTCAAGCCACGCGCTTCAGTGAAACATCTGAATAGCACGTTCAGCGCGGGGGCGTGGTCGCATTAGAAGATAATGAAGGGAGACATGAAAAACAGACATCGCATTGTTTTCATATGGATTACTTTATCATCGAATATTTGTTTTCGGCATCACTGTTTAGTTTAAAAGTAGACATGTCCAGCTTTCTATAGATATATCTCTCATGTCTCTTCGTTGAGTATTCACTGAGTTACAGTTCATTATAAAGACGTGTGTCTAAATGAAGATCAGCACAGACAAAAGCTGCAGACAGCACAACTTGTTTGTCATCTTTATTTTATAAGTGCACAAAGTTTTGTTGTTATTATGTCTTTATACAAAAAAGTAGACCATTTACAGATTCAATTGATGTATTTCTCTGAACGATCAAAACTGAAAGTGTAATTTAAGTTATTTTTGGGGTTATCAACAGAAAATGCCTCATAACATGAATACGCATTAATCGACTTCAGAGGGTTAATAGGAAAGCCTTGAAAGGTGACCTAAATTGAAACAAAGATAGTGTAGGCTGAAAAACATTGTCAGTGTTTATTGAAGACTGGGGCTAGGAAGGACAGCAACAAACGTGAAACAGATTAGTTAAGGAATCCCAAAGAAAGTCACACGGCTACTGCTTGGAGAAACAACAAAGTGAAAGGTCACTTTCTCAAAGGTCCCGCAGGGCACTCTAGAGAAGAGTGTTATGTTTTGTTTCGTGGATGAAACTGTGTTCGGATGAATGAATGTGTGAATGATGATGAATGCATGAATAAATAAATTCCGCATTGGGTGGGTAAAGGTTGCGCACGTTCCTGGACTGTCACTTCAGTGTGACCTGGTAGAATTGGATGAAACTAGTATCCACTCAAGAGTGATGAATGTATGATGAGCCTTAATAATAATAGGACAATTAATGAACGATTATCCCTTAGATAAAGGGAAGAAGTATGCATTAATAAGCACTCTGGCTCAATAAAGAGTGTAGAAAGTGTGAATGAGTTTAGGAAAATAGTATCAATAAAGTTTGAATCAAGATCTATAATAGGTTTTTGCATTTTGGATGTCTGTGTTATAGAGACGGAGAAAATTATCTGAGCCCAGTGGAGTGGGAGTGAGAGCAAGGGATTAAGTTTATACAGTAAAAATGTATTACATGGGTGGATAAAAAAGAAAAGAGAAGTATTAAATAAAGAATTATTGTTAGAAATTGTTATCTAAAGAGTGATAATAAAATAGAGCTGAGACTGAAATAGCATGACAACAATGCTGAAAAAACTGATTAAAAATAAAGTGTAAAAAAATTCAATGTATGTTCTGATTTGTTAAATAAAAATGTATCATGCCAATTTAAATGTATGTTATTACTTTTCACTTTATAAGAACACCCAATTATATTTTTATAAGTCACTGATTGATGTGTATTAAACTAGAATTTTAAAAAGATTTGACCTTTTCTATTTACTTCTATACATCAATGAATTATTCACCAAGGTTTTAATGCATTACCCATCAATAAATCAACTGTTGTAAGAAGATGAGAAGTACTCCGATTAACTGAGTGATCGAGAAAACTGAAATCAGATGGATCTGACCAGGGACCAAGACCCGTTTGAACTGCCCCGGGACTTAAAACTAATACTTACCATGAAAAGAGTGCTTTTCCAAATACAAAAACAAAACACAAACAAAGAAACAACAGAAACAGAGACAATCTGAAGTGGTGTTCAAATGCTCCTGCTAATTCAGAAGCACCAGAAATTAGCAACATTAAAGATCACACTCTGCAAATTAGTGAAAAGAAAAAAATAACAAGCACAATTTATGAGAGCAAACCCAACCTTTGAACCCCAGCTCAGTCTTCATCTCACTCACTCAGCTGAGGACTAAAGTCTAAACTACATCTATGTCATGTGTTCTGCTTCTGTTATCAGTACACTTTTAAATGTACTAAACGTTGCACACATTGTTGTTTTTATGAGCTCACATCTGCTTGTCTTCCTGGTTTCCTTAATTCAATAACATTTTCTTTGTATGTATTTTCATAATACATTTGTTAGTTGACTTTACTTATTGAATACTGTAGTACTGGATAATTCATTGGGATAAAATAAGTGATAGAAAAGTATATTTTGTTTTTTAACAATCTTCAAAATATCTTCTTGTATGTTCAACATAAGAAAGCAACTCATACAGATTTGGAATGACATAAGGCTGAGTAAATGACCATTAAATTTTTTAGGTGAACTATCCCTTTAAATGTGTGTCTTAATGAGTGAGTAAATGAGTTTATTAGTTTAAATGATTTGTTCAAACTGCTGATTCATTAAAAGAATGAAGAAAGCGACTGTCTTTATGAAATGGTATTGAAACATTGATGCAATTCATTCAGTAGTGAAACACAGCTGTGTGATGCTCGGAGTTGTGCAATGTTCTTCTGTGATGTTTGTTAGTAGGCTTCACAAAATGTATAATGCAATTAATAAACGCATTACAATAAAACGAAAATATATCAAGCACCACTGCCTTGTCGTTATCTTCAAACTATAAAACACAACCCATTTTGTTTTAATTTAAAAATATAAAACATATTAATGTGAGTTTTAGGTAAAATTATTATATTCACTGAATAGCCTACAATAAAACTAAATATGACAAAAAATAAGTATAAAGTATACAAGACTTATCTCATAGGAAATTAAAGGAAAAGGAAAAATGTGGTTTAATGTATGCAACAATGTCAGCGATGTGTTACGATTAACAAATAAATAATTTATTAAACATAACTTTGTGCTCAGCCTAAACGATATGACCTGGAAGAAATAACAGATATATACTGATACAAAGATTGCCAGTTAGTTTCAAGATCATTAGATGGAGTGCCAATGAACTTCAGTAGAGGGCACTCCACTCAGGACCATTCCACCCATCAACCACCAGATGTCACTTGGACACTAGCACCTCTCATACTGTTGCACCACACCCAAACTACATTCACCATGAGTCACTGCATCACAATCACCTTGCCACACCTGCACCTCATTCATCAGCCAATTTCCTTGCCACACCTGCACCTCATTTACACACACATAAAAGCAGCACAATCACTCGCACTCACTGCAAAGTCTTGATTAGCCTGTCTGACATTTCTGTCTTGAGTGTTTTTCCTAGAGTTTGTTCTTCCTGTGTATGATCTTGGATTGTTTAAACTGACTAAACCTGCCCTGATCTCTGCCCATTACCATTTATGATTCTGGATATCCCTAAGCACAAATGCTATTTTGGGGATTTCCGTTTTTCATTTTCCTACCTAATTTTGAATGCCTGCCTATACTAATGCTACAGTGTAAGCTCAGAAAGTTTGGTATAATTTCAAAGGAAACCCTTTGAAATTACATAAAACACTGTTGAAATTGATAAAAATGACAATATATGCTGTCTGTGTTATAATAAATAGGGAAAAAAACAAGGCGCTTTTTTATTTTATTTGTGTAAACTGAAGTTTGAAATGGTATAACTCAGGCATTGAAGGGGCTGGCAACTTCAGACAAATGTCTTGTGATTCTTCCAACTGTCAGCTATTAGAGGAAAACAGAAATTTCTTTCTATCCTAATCTATGCAAAAGTTATTCTATTCCAACTGAAGGAAGGAATAATACCATTTTTGTATAAAATTTTTGTCTAAATAAGTATGAAGTCATCTTTTGCACACTTGCAGTATGGAATAATGTGATCTCTGTATATTATTTGACAGAAAACACTCAGAAGTTACATAAAAAGCTGCTGTTTGTGACAAATAGTATTATTTATGTTGTTTCACATATGATGAACCATCTCAATACATTGTGCTTTTTTTGTGTGTGGGTTTTCTGAACAGTCTTTGAAAGACAATAAGTCATATTACACAATAGCAACATGCATAAAATTATAAAAAATATCTGGTCTATCACAATCTAAAATAGAATCCACTTCATATCGTTTCATTTATGTCTATTCTGCATCGTGTAGAGATTGAGAGACCTCGCCTGTCTCTTTCATATTTCATATTTTGATTTTTTATCAGCGTGTATTTTGGTTTCGGTTTCTATACAGCGTAAACAAGCTCCCCGAAGCTTTTGCGCGAACTTCGGAGCGTCAACAAACTAATTTATGTTTATTCCCCCAGTACTGTACGGATTACTGTACATTCACTGAGATGCGGTCGAACACTGCACAGTTATGAAAATAAACATATTAGCTTATTGCTAGCGAAGCTTCCAAGCCTCAGAATAAAGAATCAAATGTATGAAAGCGAGTAGCACGCGTATAGGCTTACCAGATGCGCGTCCTGACCTCTCCACGGCGAAGGTGGCCACCCAGGACTTGTTTTATGAATATTATGCATTATAAATCCGGAGCTTCGGCCATTAGTAGTTTTGCTTCGCGTGGCCTTTGTTTAGAAGCAGCAAAAAACTCAGTTTCCCAGACATCATTGCGTCACACAAGCGGAAAAGGAGTGGGCAGTCGCTGTCCAGTTCCAGCACCCCCGCGGTGCTGAATCACAGCTTCGATTGGAGGGAACGACTTGTGAATTGCACCTATCAGGACAAATAGCGCTTCACAAAAGAAAACAGACGTCTATAGCAGAAGAAAGGCATTTAGACCCGTCTATATGACTTGAAGATCTTTTCAATAATACAGCCCTTGGAGCGCTTTTGCGCACTTGTACAAAACGCTTTATATCTCAGCAATGGAAGCACGCAGAAACGTAAAAATGGTCTTGTTTGAAAGAAGAGATTCTAATCTAAAAGATTATATCGAGTATATAGGTATGCGTGGCTGTTTGCGGCTGACTGAAGCGGTGCAAAATGTATAAATAATAAGGTGAGAAATTTTACATCGCGATCCTGTTGAAGATCATTCGATCTGTGATTGTCACACAATAAAATGATCTACATCATCAGATTCCTGAGAATGAGAGCTTTCTTGTGATATATGACTTGACTGTTTTGTGAAAAATATTTTAAATACACATTCTTACGAAAACGTATTCGCAATCGTTAGATGGAAATTTATGGGGGGGGGAAATATATTTCTTAGCTTAATTTGACTACTTTATGTATCATAAAACCCCAATTAATGGTATTCTTTGTAAAGAAAACACTCTAAGCTTTCAAATGAACCCATTTCTGGGCAAATGCCATATAAGGAAGGATATGCAAATGAGACACAAACATCTGGCATGCTATTTTCGGACCCGGTACCGGGTCTGCAGAGTTTAAGAGGATCCCTAACATACCTGAACCCGTGCCTGATTTCTGCCTGTATGACCATTCTCTTAATAAAGTTTCTGCACATGGATCTGAACGCCTCTGACTCCTTGTTACAGTTAGATTCACCCAAAATGATTTATATCTCATGTTTAACTACTACAGAGACATCAGAGCCAGCGGGAAATGTCAGAATGACTAGCCGAGGTGAGACTTCTCTCAGTGGATACATGAGCACTGAGCACCTGGTCAAATTATATATATTGATATGCCAATCAGATAATCAACTCAAAACACCTGCAAAGTTTTCCTGAGCCTTCAAAATGGTCTTTCAGTTTGGTTTACTAGGCTACACAATCATGGGGAAGACTCCTGATCTGACTAATCACTAAATATGTTTTTTTTTTTATTGTTCTTCTGAAGTATTCTAATTGGTTGAGACAGTGAATTGTTTTTTGTTAAATGTGAGCCAAAATCATCACAATTAAAAGAGCCAAAGTCGTAAACTACTTCAGTCTGTGTGCATTTAATTTATGTAGTTCACGATTTTCATAATTTGAGTTGAATTACTGAAATAAGTGTACTTTTGCACGACATTCTAATTTATTGAGGTGACTTTCTTCTTTCAGATGAATCTAGTCGGAGTTATATAAAAAATAGATTTATATCTTTCACGCTGTTTCATGACACTCAGCAGTTGTTAAATTCACCAGTTCAAAAGAAGTTAAATAAAAAGTGCCCATCCATAAGAAAAAAGTGTCTTACACAGCTCTGGCGGGTGAACAAAGGATTTAAGTAGTGAATCGAGCCATTTTTGTAAGAAAAATATCCATATTCAAAACCTAATAAGTGTAAACACTTTTATGTAGCTTGCGCCAAAAGTACACAGAAGCAGCTCCAGGTGGATGATGTATGAGGTCTCATTAAAACCAACGTTTGTTAAAAGGAGCAAAGGAAGAAAAATTTCCTTACTTTAGGAAAGGAAAACCAGTCCCTTCTTGGCTTATATCATGACATTCTTCTTTACAAATCCTTGTTTTGTACTTCTAATTAGTGACCATTGTTTTGTTTTGATCTCTGCGCAATTCACGTGCGTGTAATATCTCTATCTTATCCAAATTTAATAGGAGAAAATTATTTGTAATGTGCCACAGATTTGTGCAGTGTTAAAAGCCTAAGTATTAATGGCAGGGAAAGCCAGTTATACTTGAGAGCAGTCACATATGAAATGATCATTACTTTTTACATATGGCATGTGACCTGTTAATGCGGAAAAAGAATTGCCATGGCAGTTTTATGACATATTCCTTTCTCAAATTGCCTGAAAAATCACCTCATGTGAGTGTAAAACTTTTTTTGCGATGTATGGGTATTTTTGCTAAATTGACGTGTTTCCATTAAGCATATTTTCAGTTCGCAATTTAAATTTGCACTATTTGAATGGTAATGAAAATAGCTAGTGTCCCTTTGGAAAAGTGAGTTTGGATAAAATCATTAGCTAAATGAGTAAATTACTATAAAATTGCTGCATGTAAGCCTTCATTAAAATAACGTATGGTATGCCCGAGTCATTACTGATTAAAGGTTTAGTTCATCCAAATATGAAAATTCTGTCATTAATTACCAGTGTTGGGAATAATAGCGTTTAAGTATAACAGCGTTACTAACGGAGTTTAATTTTCAGTAACGGAGTAATCTAATTAATTACTTTTCCCATAGTTGCAATTCCGTTACTGAGAAGTGTCGCGTTACTACAATTTGGTTGAATAAAGTGCAAGGTGTCATGCTTTAGCTAGTGGTTACACATCAGCTGCCTGACACCGTTGAAAATCCGATAATGATTGGATGGGTGGGTGCAGCCCTGCTCACGCTGTCTCACTGCATGCTCTGACAACCACTAAACACAAGACGGCATCACCGATAATGGCGTTCTCGAACTGGAAGTAACGGAAATTAAAGGCGAGAATGTTTCTGTAACATGCAGGGTATGCCCAGGAAAAAAGACTTTATCCACGGCTGCCTCAGGCAACTCAAATCTTATGAACCACCTCACATCAACACATGGTAACATGTTACTGTGATGAATATTTTTAATGCTGTGTTCAAACCAGACACAACCTGCGTGAATAACTCGTGGAATTCGCGCGTAGTTGGACGCTTGAAAATTTTTAGTTCATACGCTTAATTTGTGCATAAAATAAACTTCACAACAGACACAAATTTGTGTCATGGGGGGGGCTTCTGCCAGTTGAGTTCACGCAGCATTTTCCACCACCATTTTTATTCAGATAATTTTCTAAATATTACTTTTATCGTTTCATGAAATGTAGTTTTAAAAGTATTTTATTCAAGAATGTAGTTGTTTTAAACTCAAATATGCAGTTTAAAAAATGTGTTTTCTGATTTTCAGAGGTTGTCTATTCGCGTCTTTGCAATGACTTAACATTGAAATCACTCGCGCCAGACGCTCTATTTGCATCTGGTGTGAACGCACCATAAGAGTTCGATAGTGTTCTGTTTATTGTGCAGTAACTTTATACCTAATATACATTTACAGAGATTTGCACTAATGGCCAGGTTTTCCCTTTGTTTATTTTTACCCAAGTTTAAATTTGTTTGTCTTAATTTTGTACTTGAATTTTATTTTCAATATTTATTTTGTATATGTTTTTATTTCTATGCATATCATATGGCAGGCTGCAATCTATTGAGTTCAAATAAATACAACATTTTCTAAAATACTTAGTGTTTTTATTCTTCAATCAGTTAATATAAAAATCTTATATATTAAAGATGTTATAGGATGTAATAGCGTTATAGAACATAAAAAATAACGTCTCAGTTACTTTGCTGAGTAAATTACTTTTACAATGTGGTAATGTGAGTTACTAACTCAATTACATTTTGGGAGAAGTAATTTGTAACTGTAACTAATTACTTTTTTCAAGTAAGATGACCAACACTGTTAATTACTCACCCTCACATTGTTTCAAACTTGTAAGACCTTCGTTCCTCTTCAGAACACAAATTAAGATTTTTTTTGTGTCTGTGTCTGCTCCAATTTACGGTCACAGAATCTGGTAACACTTTAGAATATGGTTCCATTAGTTAATGTTAGTTAATGTATTAATTAACATGAACAAACAATGAATAATACATTTATTACTGTATTTATTCATCTGTTAATGTTAGTTAATGAAAATACAGTTATTCATTGTTAGTTCATGGTAATTCACAGTGCATTAACTAATGTTAACAAGCACAACTTTTGATTTAAATAATGCATTAGTAAATGTTGACATTAACATGAACTAAGACTTATAAATGCTGTAGAAGGATTGTTCTTGCTTAGTTCATGTTAACGAAAGTAGTTAACTAACATTAACTAATGGAACCTTATTCTAAAGTGTTACCCAGAATCTTTTTATGTGTTTAAAAAGAAGCTGAAAAGAGAGTTAATAATAATAATAATAATAATAATAATAATAATAATAATACATTTTATTTACAATGTGCATTTCTCACACCCAAAGCATGAAGTGTATAAGTGTCTCATTCTTTGTCTGTTTTTTCTTTTTAAGCATTGGTTTCACAAAAACTGTCACTCTATCATGGATGGAGCCGGTTGTAACTTATAGGGAAAACTGGAATATTGCATAAAGCTTTTGCAAATAAAGCACTGTTTCCAGCCGATGGGTTTAAGAGAACAAAATAGTCACTTCCTGGGTATCAATAATAAAAAAGTAAGTTAGTGCAACTGGGGAATCTACTGTTGTTTTTTTCTCTTAGATAAACAAATGACTTGCACCTCAGAGTGTGATAAGATATGAACAAAAAAACAACCTTGTGTATATTTTTTACATTTCCATTGTTTGGCACATTTTCATACTTGATGTTATGTTCATTTCTTTCATGGAAACAAATATTGCTTGATGTCTTCTGAAAGACCTTTTCAATTATATATGACACAAGACTGTATTATGTATGATTACAACACCTCTTTTTGTGGCTGTTTAAGTAAGGGGGCCGCTGTAGACATCCTGTCGGACAACATCCCCCTCAGAGTGACATTGGCTTCCTGTGTTTGTGCTTGGATGAAGATAAAAATCATGACTTCCTCATATACTTTGGATGCTGTGAATGTGTGCAAAGACTATACAATTCCCAAGACATGTCAGTTTTGGAATCGCAGGAAGCCCCACCTTCTGAATGGAGCCAATCGCTAATTGGTAAAGTCACGCATCACTGCATCTGCCATTAGAAGCGCCCGGTTGCTATAGAAACAGTCAGCATTCTGAGACATGCAGAAATAACATCAAAGCTGTCTAAGTAAGAAACATCTTCCTAGTTGAGGTGATTGACACTGGCAAAAGTGAGTGAAAAATGATAAATTATAGGTAGGCCTGTTGATATTAATAATAATATTAATAATAATGGTGTAGACTTAAAGGGTTAGTTCACCCAAAAATCAAAATAACTCACCCTCATGTCGTTCCAAACCTGTGAGACCTCCATTTATCTTCAGAACACAGTTTAAGATATTTTAGATTTAGTCTGAGAGCTTTCAGTCCCTCCATTGAAACTGTGTGCATGGTATACTGTCCATGTCCAGAAAGGTAATAAAAACATATTTCTGTCTCGATTCTCTTTTGGTTGGAGGGGTAGGGGAAGGGCCAGATAGCCCTTCAAACAAAGATTTTTCGGGACCACACTTCAAACTAAGGGGTATGAATTATCTCTGCAACGTGGCTGCTACAGCGAACAAAAAGAAACATAAATGTAAGCTTTTCTGGCATAAATAAAGATTTCAACAAAAAGTAATCAATTGTTTTATGTTACATTAAATTGTGAGTTCATATTAACGGTCATGTTACTCAAAGAAATGTTTGCAAAAAATTGCTTATATTTGCTAACTTCATATCATTACACACTGCATGATAATGCCACAGCATATGTCTGATCAGGGCGATAACTGCACTCAAAAAAATTACTCTTTAAACTTACTTAAGTCAATTATGGACAGTGGTTCCACACAACCAAACTGTGTTTTGTTAACATTAATGGAATTTTTTGAATCTATGCAAACTCCTTGTGTTGTGACAACACAATTGAATGAGGTAGAATCTATGTGAAATAGTAATGTCCAACCAACTCAATTTATTCACTTTGCTTCAACTTAAACCAGTTCAACCTGTTTTGGTTTATTACAATCTAGCCAAATTTGTTTCACTCTATCAACATAAGGAGTTTGTTTCAAATTACTCATTTCAATTATGGACAGTGGTTCCACACAATTAGTTCTAGTTACTTTAGCACAATATTTTCTATTTAAAGTTACTCCCTTCAACAAAGCATTTTTTTTGTGTGATTTGTCTTGTAATGAGACAAAAGACAAGATGTCACAAATGATCAAAGTGTATTTGTTAAACAAGCAATAAATAATTACACACAGTAAAATACAGTTTAAACCACATTACAAAATTACACAAAATAGCAAATAAAATTCTAATTGGCATTCATGGGCAACCAATCAAACCTTATTCCAGGAACAGGAACTGTTCCTGCTCCAGAAATAACTTCTTCAGTATTCCAAATGTGTACCTGAATTCAGGAGGGTTGCTCAAGTTCAGTCCATATATCAGTCCCAGCAACATGGTTTTGCAGACTGTAAACTGCTAGATCCTGAAGAACTGTATCCTTTAAAACTCCAACTTCTGCTGGACTGTCTTCAATGATGCAGCTTCAAATAGAATTCCCACGAGTCTTCTGGATCACCTCCTGATTGCTGGCAACGTCTGTATCCTAGAAGTATTTAAAAGGATGGAGAACTAAAATTCTTGTGTATTAACTTTAACAAATCATTTATTAACCTTGAAAAAAAAAATCACCATATACTCCATACTGCTAGGGTCTTCATTGGATACTTCAATTTCATTAGTCTGAAGATGAAAACAACAAAATTTAGACTTTGTTTTTGTTTTCCTAAAATTACATGGGAAAAAAAGTCAGTCATTCATCTTCTTATGGGAAATACAGGCAAGCAGTCAAGTAAGCAAGATTCTAACAAACATTACAGTGGAAAATGGTACACACATCTGGACCCTGTACGGTAAGCAACAGAACTGGAATGTTCCCAGACCCAGAAACATAGTAAGGACATCAGTAAAACAGTCCGTGTGACACCAGTGGTTCAACCATAATTTTACAAAGTAAACAAAAATACTTTTTTGTGCAAACAAAATTCAACAATTCTTCTCCAAATCACATCTTCCACCATTATCAACACCACGTAAATAAATCATGCGTATTGTGCTGCTGACCTACAACACGCATGCACTGAGCCTTGATTACACGCAGAGGAAAGCAATTTTCATGCCTCTTGTTACTGTCCATAATGGCGGCATATGTGATTTGGAGAAGAATTGTTGAATAAAGTCGCTATTTTTGTTTTCTTTGCACAAAATGTATTCTTGTACCTTTGTAAAAGTGTGGCTGAAGCATTGATGCCACATGGACTGTTTTACTGATGTCCTTACTATGACTCTGGGAACATTTCAGTTGCATTGCAGCCTTTTATGGAGGTTCAGAAATCTCTCGCATTTTCATAAAAATATTAGGGATGCACCAATTGACTGGCCATAAATCGGAAACCGGATGGTTTTTGCTTAAAATATGCGATTGGTAATCGGCCGGTCTTTGGAATTTTTTTCGGTCGATTTTTCTGGAAGTGCGCCCGCGTGCTCCGACTACATTACTTCTGTGTGAAAGCAAACACGTCCCGGGATTGATTCCAGCATTGAACCCGGGTCGGGGACCTAGTAACATTGCCGGGTTCAATCCCGGGACAAGCGCTGTGTGAACAAAAGCCAGATCTAATGCCGTGTCTAAGTGATGACGCACGTTATCGTGCGACTCTTTTAGCGACTATTTTGAAGGAAGATCAACGTTCACTGAAAAAAAAGTGCAAACTGTATGAAGCAGAGATCAGTTAGTTCCTCACTTTCCACGGTGACACCGAGATCGTTCGCCAGATTCAGTGAAAGTATTAGCTGCCTAATGTTTTCGACTCGTACATTACACGTCACGCCCTGATTTCACGTGTCGTTATGGGACCTGTATTTCCCGGAATCGCAGTGTGAAAGGGGCTTTATTGAGCTTTTCCTCAATATTGGACTTTAGACTGTGGACTGTCCTTCCTTCTTGTTTGTTGCTTAAAGATTAAAAAAAAATCGTCCAGTTTGCTTGTAAAAAAATCGGTATCGGCCATGAAAAATCATGATCGGGGCATCCCTAAAAAATATCATAATTTGTGCTCTGAAGATGAAGGATGGTCTTACGGGTTTGAAACGACATGAGGGTGAATAATGACATGTTTATTTTTGGGTGATCTAGCCATTTAAACACACCTGAACCAGCTAATCAAGGTTCTTGGGCATTTTAAAACAAAAAAGTCTTACCTGAAGTTCCAGGCAGGTGTGTTAGAGCTGAACCCCACAGAACACTGGCTTTCCTAGAGCAGGCCTGGACATCAAAATAAATCTATCAGTTTATAGTAATACCACATATTTTGTATTTATTGTATAAATAAACCTTATCTTATAATATCTGTCTTTTTTTTTTTTGTCAATTTCCAGTGGCCAGTAAGAGAATAATGTTTTAATACAAGGTTGTGTTGAGTGCAGTTGTTCTTACCTGTGTAGTGGGCACCAAGAGGGTTTCATTATTTGTCCAAGGACTCTTCTTCAGTATGCAAACATCTTTGTAAGTTATGCAGTCCGGATCAAGTTTGGCAAAGATTGTTGATTCTGATGGGCCTATTGTCATTCTGTATGTCTCAAATTCGGCACAAACCTGTAAGTGCAATGTGTTACAAAAAAAAAAAATTTTGAACCGCAAAAACCAATTCAATGATCAAAATATTAAATGATTTATTTGTGTGAGTGATGAATAGTGTCATGTTTACCATTCCAAAAGGGAGGACCTGATTACATATCTGGAGCATATGTATAATGTGAACAGCTCAGAGTAGTGTCCGGTTTAAAGTCATTGTATGACCACACCGCCATGTTCATAAACAAAGCTTCAAATACTTCCACTGTGCTGAGTCAAGGGTCTCCAAACTCAGTCGACATCTCATGGTTAGACATTTATTGATTATCTTATGAGATAAGAGAGAAACTCCTATTCGCCATTTGATTAGTTATATGAGGAAGTCAAACTGAAGTGCTATCTTCTTCTTTTGAATTGAATCAGGAGAGTGTATTACAATCTTGCGCTACAGCGCCACACTGGTCAAACTGCATTATTGCAGGCTTTCAAATTAGGCAGATACGAGATCAAACCACTAACGTTACTCAAAAACATTTGCCGACAATTTTATTTTTATCGTCGATAATGTTGAGTAATTGTTTCAGCCCTAGTGTATATATATATATATATATATATATATATATATATATATATATATATATAATATATATATATATATATATATATATATATATGCTAAAGTAAATCCATTACAGAGAGTCGTGTGCTTTCACATCTCCCAACCGCTCAAAATCATCTATTAATGGTGCAATAAACCGATTACACAATACTAGACTGCAAAACAAAAGCACCCCAAAACAGAAACTCTAAGAGAAATTAAAGACTTCGACTTAACACAAGAAAAACTTTAGATTGTCTTACCTGACTGGTACATCTTGCTCCCCTCTGCACCGTCATCAAATGCGTTGGAAATCGTCACTTCCGGGTTTTTTTTTATTACGAAATTAAACCCTTTACGTTAGTTTAGCGATTGATAATTAAGTAAAATTTAAAATTAAACAGTTTAAGTTGATTAAACACAATACAATTGTGTTTTGGCGGAAAACTAAATATATTTGTGTTGTTTTAACGAACAGTGCCACAAATCCATTTTTTTGAGTGTGCTGTAGACATTGATGGGGACTAATCCCCCCAATAATTAGAAATCACTGAACCATTTTCTCAAATATTGCCTATTCGAGAGAGAGAGAGAGAGAGAGAGAGAGAGAAAGTTAAGTTGCTTGTATTCACATCTGTGCGTTTATTTTTAGAGTGAGTTTACTTAAAAACAGCAATTGTATCCTCTCGTCGCTGGAAAATATAATGTAGTGAATTAAAGTCGTGGGGCAGTGTTTACAAGTTTATTTTTTCCTGGATGTGTGAGCTGCATATTTCCGATATGTGTGTGTGTGTGTGTGTGTGTGTGTGTGTCATTAAGCAGCTCATTAATACAGAACGATAATTAAAGGCTCTAATGCCAGTATATGTTTTTTGGGCCTAAGACTAAACAGAACGTAATGAGCACTACTAGTACACCAGTAGGCAGCGCAGTAGCTCACTGTTCTCTGCCATCTTATCAATTATGTCATCTTTATCAAGTTTCATAAGAATCTCCTTCTCTGTTGACATCAAAAGGAATGCTTCAAGGTTCTCTTGACTGAGGGAGGTTCTTAGAGGGTTCTTCACTAACTTCAGGGTGGAGAAGGTCCTCTCATAGGCAACCTGAGTAATAGATCGGATAGGAGATAGGAGGAACTTTTAGCCCAAACCAATGATGTGATAAGCATCAGTAAGCAGATTATACTGGGACAAGAGATAGCAGCATATTAGACAGTTTTGCATGTGAAACAACATCTGCTCACAAACACTACACTTTCATCAGGAACCTCAGAGCCTTCCCCTGCTTCATCATTAATGTTGCAGTTCTCCATTAGTGATTGTTTCAGTCTTTCCCAGTGCCGTGGAAGGCTGATCAGTTCAGCTTGCAATGTCTCAACACTGGCACGTTCATAAAATTGCTGTAGGCACTTGCTGAGCTCCTTCACGGCTGTCCCTGGAAGTTCCTAGGATCCATGTGGAAGATATCAATGTGGGGAATTTAAATCCCTTTGAATAAGTGCTGACAGTCAAAGTTCACTTTCACTGTCGATTTCGTGATCGCGCGTGCACTGTGTGAAGGGATCACATCTAAATTTGTCAATGAGCTCAGAATCTGTTGAGGAGCAAATTCAATTCAATTTGGTTGAAATGCTTGAACTGAAACATTTTGCAATCTACTTTCTTAAACTGTGCTAAATGTTTTGAGCCATGCTAGTAGGAATCATTTGAGCTGTGTTTATGATCAATGTGCATTACAGTGACTGTAAAATATGTATTTTAGGGATGGAAATGGCTTTTATATTTGGGTTTTTTGGTTTTTAACTGGCATGGGATTGGGATGCAATGTATTACATAAAAATATTACATAAAAATGATGTAATAGTTGTGATCATTATTTTACCTTCCATGATCACTCAGACACGATCAGGTGCAGTATTACTGACTCTGTCAAGTCTGCATCAAATCAAGCACTCTAGAGTTAGCACAGAGAGCTTGTTTCTTGGGTTGCATTGGTTTGTCAGTCAATTCATTATCTTGTGCTTCATTCTCTCCTTCTGAATTATACTGATAAGGAGTTATCACAGAGTAGATATGTTTAGTCATACTATCTTACAATCAAAATATAGTAAATGTAGGTTAAAATGTAGCTGATGTAACCGGATAAAACTAGAAGTGTCAGGGTCTTAAAATATATGGAAAGAGTCTTTAAAAAGGTCTTAAGGTATTAAATTTAACTCCATGATTCCTGTTTATACCCTGATATATATTTTTCTTTTTAAAAAGGTTTTTGGACCCACTTTATATTAAGTGGCCTTAACTACTATGTACTTACATTTTAATTAATAATTTAGTACAATGTAGTTATTGTGTACATACATGTTTTTACATTGTACTTATATTTTAAAAAACGATATGTAATTACATCTGTATTTAATTTCTGTAATTACATTTATAATTACACTGTTGACCCATACTTTACACCTTAACCCACCCTTAAACTTACCCATCCCTCCAACCCTCTCCCTAACCTTACCCCTATCCCACCTCAGTAGCAGCAAAAGTGTTTTACAATACAATATGAACACAATAAGTACATTGTCCTTATGTTTTTATGTAAGTACATAGTAGTTAAGGCCACCTAATATAAAGTGGGACCAGGTTTTTATATTACGATCTTTGATACTATGTAATTTTCTTAATTCTTGTCATCTATGTCTATATCAAACTAATACAAGCCTAAAAAGAGACCAAAAAAAAAAGAAAGAAAAAACAAGCTCACTGAAGATAAATAAACAGTCAGTGATGAAATAAGGATAAAAAAAACGAATTGCAAAGCAATAGGACAAAAAAAAACAACAACAAATATGAAATGCTACATAAATTGTGGTCTTACTTAATCTCCACTAATTCTATCTATCTATCTATCTATCTATCTATCTATCTATCTATCTATCTATCTATCTATCTATCAGCAGACAGCATTAATACACTCAGTCAAATACATCTGTACAGCTTTAAGAAAATGAATATTATGATTGTGTTTCTGAGGATCATAAAGTACCTTATCATTGCTGCTCCGTCACAGAACTCAATTCTCACTTTAACACTGATTCTGAGCAGTGGACTATGAAACAACAAAAACTGTTATTAATTTATACTCCGAACTGAACTTCATTTGAGGATATCAAATGGACTGAGAAGGGCAGCAATGCGCCTTTAACGTTGCAGGAGAATAATCCAGAAGACGGCGGTAATAACGCGTTTTGGATGCAGGTTACCGTTAACCCTCAAGGAAGAAGAAGAAGCAATGCGTCTTTGACTATAGACATAATATACGTATATTATGTCTATGACTTTGACCATCAATGCGCCTTTGACGCGTCTGTTTTGCTGCAGCTCACATGAGTTGAGGAACTCGACGGGAACATAAGAAAGTTTTGAAGACTTGTATGTAATAAAAATCACATTAAGGTACGTTCATTTCTCTGCTTCTGATACAGTTCATAATATTGTCGTTTTTATCTTTCATTTGTTAAATCCTATCTTTAACACATTTAGTGATTTGTGTCGCTTGTAGTTTATCTTTAGGATTATAATGATCTCGAGCTCTAGATTCTGCTTTTAGTTGAGGTTTATTTACGGATTATTTACAGTCGGAAATAAATAGTAATGGAGGAAATACAGATTTAAACATCTGTAGATCAGATTCACTGAGAGTTTGATCCTGAATAACAAATGTATCTGTGCTGTTAAAACTCTTTAAAGTGTCTGGTTTGTGATATTTCAATGACGTTGAGATATATTTTAAACTTTTAGGAGAGAAAAACATAAAAGACTCACAATAACATGTTTGCATAAGAGAGCAGAATTTTAACTTTTTCTAATATTAAATATCGCTCAGTTTCTGTCTCTCTCTCTCTCTCTCTCTCTGGGTCTTTGTCCAGTTAAGATACTGTGTGATATCTCAAGAATTATCATAGAAATTGCTTTATCTGTCTAGGTCAGAAATCAGCATTCTGTATAATTTTTAATTTGTCTGGTTAACCACTGTGACCCCCCACCCCCCCCTACACACACACACACACACACACACACAAACACTTTATAGTGTATTCTATATTTACATTTTTAAATGACACGATAAAAAAAACAGTAGGCCTATTTCATTTTCATGCAAATAGTTTCTGAATATTTTTTCAGAAAGAAAAATCTACAAATATTTTGAATAACACTGTTTGACAGTACATAACTGCATGTGTGTGTGACAAAGCCAATGCATTAAATCATTAATCAGTTCAATTTAAACTTGTTGTCAGTGCTGCCACGTGACTTTTATTAATAGATACTGAATTGCCACAATATATTTTTCGGCAATATCAGGGTAAAATTGCAGTTTTTTTAAATTACTAAATTCAGAAAAGCTAAAAACTTAATTGTTTGTAGAGAGAAAGACGCAGACAATTTACACATCTCTCTCTCTCTCTCTCTCTCTCTCTAAGTGGCCATGTTTGAGAAAAAAATGTAATCACTGCATATAATATCAATTTGAATGTAATGAATGGGATTCTGTGCAGTTCCATGCTGCATTCCAAGCTTCAAAATGGATCCAGACACACCAAACACAAAATAAAAGTAGCCAAGTTATACAATAGATTTGTTTAATGAATGGACCAAACTTTAAGTGAAAAAGAATCGCAATACGAGCCCTTAACCTCAGATCTATCCAGTTTGTGAACCATGTGTTTCGCATGCTTATGAATGGAAGTCAATGGAACTAAAAGTGCAATGTGACCTTCCTTTCTGTGTGCAAAGGCCTTAAACCCCACCTACGTTGATTTGATTGGCCATCTCAGTCATTTTTTCACATTGTGGAGTGCTGTTTAGACCGCTGAGGCTTTGATCTGAAGCGCCTAGTATGTGCAGCAATCGTTTTTATGTTATGTTTATGTAAATGTTAAGGTGGTTGCTTGCTGTGCAATGATGACACAGGTAACTGATATCCAACACAAAATATAGCCTATTTCTTTATGTACATAATTATTAAGGAATTATTAAACATGAACGTATAAGTATCAGAAATGTTTTTGAAAATATTACAATTAATAATACAATTATCTTTAATCTTTAAATCGTTAATATTGCTCTATAATGAAATGAAAAGCTCAACTTACTATCTTGGAAATAAAGCTTTATGTCTTTAAACAAAACATAGGATAGTCTTAGGCTACAGTCTACTCATCAAAAATTTAAAAGCTAAATGTTTTCATTTCATTTTCATTTCGGTTCATTCTTGGTTCCATATGCAGAGCGAAATGGGAACGTTCCAGCATTAAGCAATAATTAGTTTTAACTCTGTTATTATTCTTGATTTTTTCAAACTACTAACACTTTTATGCCTTATGTGTGACCAAAAATTGAGTATTTTCTGTTTCTGCTGTTTGATTGTGCTGGTGCCTCGCGTTCATATTAATTAGAAACGGGAGCAGTTCACCGTGACATTCGACACGAGCAGCAGTCCACTTTGACATATTGTGATTTGACATAATTATGATTTTTTTTCCATCGATACTGAAACACGTGTGTACAACAAAGCCTATTTAGCTTAAAATGGGCCACATCACATATATGGAAACGGATTTCTCCCGAGTAAGAGAATGAGAAAGCCCAACCTTAACTTATGCTTAGCTTTAAATTATTATTATTTTGTTGTTTGTTTACAGCTAAGCCAATATTATTATATACTGCAATTATATTTTTTCCTCTCACAAACTTAATTTATTTTTTCGTCTGTTTAAAAAAAAGAAAGAAAGAAAACATGCAGCAAATGAAAATAGGCAATTAAACATGCAATGTGAAATTTTCCCCTTATAACTTATAAACTCCTTGAGATTTTAATGTTAGTTTAATATTTTAAATTCAAGTTTAAAAAAATGTTTTATTAATTAATAATATGATATCATGTTTATTCTTGTAGGAAATATGTTTTATTAAGAAAATAAGGGAAAAAATAAGGGATGATCCAAATATTTGTTTTGCTTCACCTATTTATGTAGGCTACAATTAAATTTTTTTTAATAATAATAATAAAATAATGTCATTAAAAAAATACCATTGGCCTGAGTAATTTTGACCATTATAGAATTGTGACTTTAAAGATTAGTCATTTAGGTGGTAAAAATACTGTGAAATTAATAATGGCATGGATTTTAGAGCATAACAACTGAAGGTTTATGAAACATTAACCAATAAAGCATTTTTTTTAAACAACGGAACCTAAAGTTAAACTAAAATATTATTTCAACCATACAGCATGTGAATAAATAAAATGCATACTTTTCATAACATTTCATTATTCATAAAATGCGTAACGTTTCTGGTGTTTGGATTTGTACTTCAATATAATGAGCTCCAAGTTTAAGAATAGCCCTAGACTAGTTTCTCTCTCTCTCTCTCTCTCTCTCTCTCTCTCTATTTAACAGCATTAGCTCAATAAAAAAAAGTCTTCCTTTGGTTAGAATTAATGTTTTTCTGCCGCAGATGGTGAAGCTGCGTCAGTGAGCGGAGTCCCGCTCGCTGTGAGGTGGGAGCAGCTGATGAGGGATTAGTAAAATTATAATTAATTATCAATTGATAATTTGTTATTATCATTATGGTCTTGTGAAAATAATAATATGGGCTGCGAAAAAAAAAATGAATACAAAAAGTAGTGCTGATGAGTGCAGGCATGTTTCAGCCCAGTAACATGCAAACACACCGTTACTCAGAGCCAAAAAACAGACCGAATTCAGTTCAGTTGGAGGGGGCTGGTTTCTTTTTAGGGTAGTTATATATGGTTTGTGGGGGTCGAGATAAAGGTGTGAATCTCTTGCTCTTTCAAATGCACAGCTTAAATCATTTGTGGATTAATGCTTATTGGAGACGTGAACCATTTCAAACAATTCAGTTCGATTTGGTAAACTGGTTCAAGAAGATCCGCTTACATCGAGTGATTCGTTCACAAACCAGATATCACTAAACTGCAGTGTTTTGAACGCGCTCACAACAGACCTGGAAGAGAAGACAATATTGAATTATGTCATAGTTTTTGCTATTTTTGGACAAAAATTTATTTTCGATGCTTCAACAAATTCTAACTGACCCTGATGTTTTTATTACCTTTCTGGACATGGCCAGTAGACTAGGGCTGCACGATGTGTCGTTTAAGCATCGATATCGCGATGTACGAATCCACGATGGTCACATGGCAGGATGTGCAATGTAGGCTGTCGTAGTTGATGCGTTATTCATTAACTGTACGGGCCAGCTGTTCCTCGGCCCATGACAAATGTGATTCGCGGAGAACGCGCGCACGAGAGAGAGAGAGACATGACATGAGGGTGAGTTATTAATGACATGTTTTTCATTTTTTGTTGAACTTAATCTTTAAGATTTGAAGTGTTTTCAGTAGCACTTCAACAATTAAACATCAAAATGAAAATAATATAAATAAGCTATTATTATAATAATATAAAAGAAGCTCCACATTCTCTTCAATCTAATTGTGTCTAGTGTTAAGATTTGTTTTCACTGCATTGTAATCGCAATATTTGTGTCATTTGTTCTCTTATGTTTCCATATGCAGGACTGAAGTCAGTTTCCCATTATGGGGAGCACAGAGAGCCATGAGAGATCTTCATCTCCTGATCCCAGCTGTGTGTCTCTGAAGAGTGACAGATCAATGCCTCTTCCTCCTAAATTCAGTGATGATCCAGTGACCTCTGACCCCAGGTGAGATATACTCCAGTGTTAAGGTCAATTCACGCTGCAATGATCAACACTGACCAGTGTAAACAATCACCGGATCAGAGGACATCATTTCTCAGATTCTCCACGAGCCGACAAGTGCTGCCTCAACATGTTCAATCAGAGAAAACACACAGAGACCTGCCAACCTGTACGCACTTTTGTGTAGCAGCTACGCATTTTGACCTCAAAGAACGCTGGTACTAAACTACATAAGCAACATAAAAGGTTAAACCAATCGGACTTGAGTTTTTTGTTATTTTTGTTTTGCATATAAATAATTTCTGTTTTATTTCTCTCCTAGTAGCCTATGGTTGATATTTTCAGTTCAAAGCGGCTTGTGCCCGCCCCGTCAGATACTCTGACAGAAAGGCTGTTGTATGAGCTTTTGCTTTTCGATTCTGTGCTAAACTCCACAGACTTTATTTAGAACGAGCGCCGCCGCACACATGAAATAGGAAAAACTCTGACAAAAATATACATTTTGCTGAATTTTTTTAGAATTTTAAACCTACAAGTGTATTTGTATGATAGCACGAACTGTAAAGTGTAATGGGTAATCAAAATAGCCTTTTTACTCAATTAGTCTGCTTATTTTAATTTTTAGTTTAGTAACTTCTACTTCAGAAGGATTTTTAGATTGCACTGTGATTGCAAAATGATTGCAACTGTTAGAATGTAATGTGAATTCTTTTTTAAATTGCGCGTATAATGCTTACATTACATGCTTACAATCACTTTGTTTGTTTAATCCAAAATACAAAATACTGAGATATATATGCTACCATATATCGCAAATCAGCAAAAAAAAAAAAAATATATATATATATATATACATTTTTGCTCATATCGCCCAGTCTTATACAGAAGTGTACTGGAGCTTTTTTATTTTTTAAATAACTTAAAAAATCTAAATAGCAAAAATTTACTAAAGTGTTACAGTAAACTGTAGTAAACAGTAAACTGTTTGCCCCCACTCAGCCTACCCTCATACCACCCTTCCCAGTCACCTGACACGCTCAAAAAAGGTTGAGGTTGAGTGACAGCTGCAGACGCAGACAGGAGTCACACACTGATCCACAAACCAGACCAGGAGTCTGTTTCCATTGTTAGTGAACCACACACTGACTAACAATTACATTTAACTGATTCATCCGCCAATTATTTCTTTAATCAGACGAAAAAATTAATAAAAGGTAATTAATTTTAATGATTTAAAAAGATATTCTTTCTCATCCTGCCCAATAAAGCATGTGGCAACAAAATTAATTTTTGAAATGTAATATGCAAAATGAAGATGTATTTCTGTATTTAAATTATATAATTTATATTTGCCGTTACCTACACTAGTTTTAATATGTAAATAAAAACAAAAACAAAATATTAATGCTTTATAAGTTGCAAAATTCAAAGGAAATTGTATTACCCAAAATTGATTAGATATGTTTAACATGTTCAAGCAAAAACTGTAGCAAAATTATAATTTAAATGCCATTTTTCCTTAAGGCATTTGACTTACGGGTAGGACATTTATTTTTCTCAAATACATTGAAACTTAGGACATTTCAACTGTATTTTCATTAAATATCCTACGATCAGTGTAGACTAGTGACAGATCAATGCCTCTTCCTCCTAAATTCAGTGATCCAGTGACCTCTGACCTCAGGTGGGATATTACCCAGTGTTAAGGTCAATTCATTCTGCACTGATAAACACTGACCAAAAAAATAAGATATTTAAATCACAATTTTTACTGCACATTTGGCTCAGAATGCATTCTGAAATTCACACTCCATTTTCCTACAATTATCAAGTGGTATCATGATGAAAATGCGATCCAGAGTTTAATCTTCATTTTCATTTTGCACTAAATGTTGCACATATGTATGGGACAATTTAAATTTAAATACAGAAATACATTGCCATTTTACATGTTACATTTTACAAGAATTCAGATGCAAAAGGCTTTAAGTGACATCCAACATTTTCTTCTAAAATGATTTTCTCATGCTCCTATGTGTTTATGTTCAGTTATTTTACTTTAAATCTATAATTCAATGCTCAAATGATAAATCAGATGCTAAAACCAACATTGCAAATGATAAAATCAAACGCTCAAACATACATCGCAAATTATAAATCAAATGCAAATGAGGAGTGCCAATCAACTAGCATGAGCGGAGCTTTATGAGTTCGGCGACAATACCAGAAGGGACATAGCTGTGGCTACTGGGCATGCGCATGTCGATATAGTGTAATTTTTGTCTCACTGTACAATAATAACTATGATTTTTTTAATTATTGTAAATAATAGGAGTTGGTGTAAACATTAAGGAAACACAGTCTAATAGGTAGAAAATTTAACTTGTTAGTTTCTGGTCGGAGCTGTATCCCTTCTAGCCACAAGCCTACCAGCAGCACTGGCTTTTTAGAGGCATAATTTCAGGTTTGTTTGCTCTATCCCAAGATGTGTCCTTGGGAAGTGTTAGTGAACATGTTGTCAACAGTGGAAAATCTCCTTGAGACAGTCTGGGAAATATCGGCCCTTACAGACACCAAGGTCAACAGCGTGGCAGTTGCAAACCTCAATGAGATACTGAGGCAACTGCAAGTACAAAGAATCAGGAGAAATCCATTGCCTGGGTCACCAACTCAAAATATTCCATCAGAGACCTTCAAGGTAAGTCACATGAGCCTTTTTTGTGTACTTTATTATTATCCATGTGTGGGTTCTATGAAACTAGTTATTCTGAATTTGAAATCGTTCCCTATTCAACTTATTTTTCAATGCAGAAATAAGACATTTTCTGTCAATATGCAAGACGAATAACAATGTGCAGTAAACGGTGAAACCATTTGCACTACAAAGCAATGTGTTCATAATTAAGAAAATATATTCAAATAATATGGTAAGACACATAAATTTTCTGTTTTGTACAGCTTGAAAATAGTTGTAACATAATTGTATCCTGATAGGTTTACATTTGTACCTCTCCAAATTTACTGTTGTAGATGCACTGGAATCTGACACATAAGATTCCCATTCACTGATTGCTTCACACTATTAACACTTAGTGAAATCAACTCTAAGAATTGCTTGCTTGTATTTAGTCATTCTAAATAAATGTGGAACTCTTTAATATCTTTGTGGCTTGTAATGAATTGTGTGCTACTTTTTTAATAACCATACCATTGTTTCCCCATTATTGCAGAGTGTCTGACCAATGAGCAAATATATCAGATGATGATCTAGACAGGATTGTAGTGGAAATCCAGAACCTCTACCTGAACTCTGGCTACCGTATGATGCTTGGCCTTTTGAGCTCAAGAGGTGTTAAAGTACAAAGTAAGACTTTTTTCTCTTAATGTTAAATAATGCTTATTGCAGAGAATTGACCATACTTCTACAGTAGACACCATTAAATTTAAAGTTTTTTTTTTTTTTTTTTAATTAAAAGTAATTTCTGTCCTCAAGTGTCAGATAATTTAGAGGTAAATAAAGGTAAGCTTAATAATGGTTTCAGTTGAAAAGGATGTTTTTTTGTAATTTCTCTTTTTATATCAGTTGAAAGAGTGCACCAGTCCCTACGGAGGGTGGATTCACACATCTACGAGCCTTGTCACTACGCACATTAAGGCATCGGCAGTACTCCGTTTCAGCACTTAAGGCCATATGGCATATACCGTATTTTTCGGACTATAAGTCGCACCTGAGTTTAAGTCGCATCAGTCCAAAAATACGTCATGATGAGGAAAACAACATATACAAGTCGCACTGGACTATAAGTCGCATTTATTTAGAACCAAGAACCAAGAGAAAACATTACCATCTAGACTACAGGAGCACTGAGCAGCATAGAGCGCCCTCTCGCGGCTGTAGACGGTAATGTATTCTCTTGGTTCATGTCAAATAAATTTTGATAAATAAGTCGCACCTGACTATAAGTCGCAGGACCAGCCAAACTATGAAAAAATTGCGACTTATAGTCCGAAAATATGGTAGATGGCAACCACAAACTTAATTGGCCTGTTTTTAAGCTTCAAAGTGAAAAAAAAAATAATTTAGCCTAAAATGAAAATTCTGTCATGATTTACTCATCTTCATGTTGAGATCAATGAATTACATACTGTTGAATAACATAATCATCACAATTGAAAGAACCAAAAACTTAAACTACTTCAGTCTGTTCATTGAATTTATTTAAAACACAAATTTCACAATGAGTTCAATTACTGAAATAAATGAACTTTTTCCACGACATTCTAATTTGAGATGCACCTGAATGTATTAAGAATGTGTTAATGTGGATACTCGTTTTTACATATTATTTACATATTATTTTTACATATATTGTTTATTTTGTTCATTTACTTATACAGGTCAAGCCATCATTTATTTATTTTTCCCCGGATCTAAAAAATGTCCCGCAGTAGATCTGGAAAGGAGGAATTATTTTTGAGGCCAGTTGGCTGATAATGTTTTTTCTTGTTTTAAACGCAAACACTCTTTTTGATACATTTATCAGGAACCAAGATTTATCTTCAGTCATTTTTCTACTCCGGGAAATTTATCCTTATTTAAACATGTTTAAATATTTATACTGGAAAACAAGACAAGAAGAACAGTGTATTTTTGCAGTGATCAGTATGAGTTATTTCTATACTGTAGTTATGCTACATATTTTTGTCAAATAAATTGATTAATGGAGATGTGATAAAGCAGGAGTATTATAATTAACTAAAAATATAGAACTATTTCATTTAAAATAAATTTATTGATTAATGGAGATGTGATAAAGCAGGAGTATTATAATTAACTAAAAATATAGAACTATTTCATTTAAAATAAAATTTAAAAAGACAACAAAATTCTAAGAAACTGTTACAAAAAAATAGCATTACAATAATACATGACAGTATTATTTGAAAAACAAGTGTTAGACTTTTACATTTAGAGAACCTATAGACATTTTGTTCCCGTTAATTTATTCTGTATATTGGTCTTAAAAAAAATTGTATGTTTTCATTCATAAACCATGCACAAACCCTGTGTTGCTCATGTCATTTTGACACTAAGATAAATACAGAAGCTTATTTACAAATCAAACTGGAGAATATAATAGATTATATGCATTTTACTCCAGATCGATGACAACAATGGTGTGGACTGGGAGGGACCACACTCCTGTGAGGAAGAGGTTCAACTACCCAGAGGTTCAACTACCAAGAGAGCTAACCAATGAGGAAATTGCAACCTTGCCTCGTCCTGAAGTTCCATTGATAAATGCTGTTAAAATGTACCTTGACACAGTCATTGTGATTAACCAATTAATATAATAATCACTGAAACTTACTTGTCTTATAATAACTCTGTATATAATAACATGGTCCACTCTTAAGATCTGTGAATCCAGTTAGTTTATTGATAAACAATATTTTTTTTTAAATCTGATTCACTGGCTAGTAATTGCATTTAATGATTAAACTTGAACAAACCTTTACAAATATTAAAAGTACTGTTCACTTTCTGGTTTTCTGTTTTTCTTTTTTACATCATTGTTACACATTATTTAACTTATTACAAATTAAGTAATGAACATGAAATTACAAAAATGTGCCATGTAATTTCATTTGAATAACACATTTTCTCTCTCTAAATGATCCTATCAAAAAGATCCTGAAGTCTAATAGGACTGGCCTCTACATTTAAAAGCCCTGGAGCACACCATGTAATTAAACTAATCCAAAACCACTCCCAGCTGTAGACATTGCTGCTTTTAAGTCCATACATTTGTAGTGAGAAGGCAGTTTAATATTCTCACTACATGTAAATGCAGTGGGCATTTTAACGGAGTCAGTCATCTCCACATACAGATGTTCTGGAAGGATGGCCTGCCTCACCCAAAAAGATCCAAGGCAAAGTTTATGTTTGTGGTTTGTCATCCTAGGTTATTTTAGCTATTTGTTATTTCCCATTACTAGTCTTGTGGTGAACAATTCACCTGTGCAAATTAATCTACATAAAATAATGTCTTCTTAATCATAATTAACATTTAATTCCACAAACAAATAAACCACACTGCTGAATACCGCACGATGAAGAATTGTTTCTGCAAGCCCCTTTCTGTTTTTACTACTTAATGGTGGGAAGTCCCAGCCTAAAGCAAGATCATTCACTCAGTAACGCTCCACATCGGTCAAATACCTTGGCTCTCTCTAATCAAAAAAAAAAAGGAGACCAAAAAAAAAAAAGTTTACATTAAATATTGTTCCATCAATTGTGATAATAGAAATTTAAATTGGCAGAAAACTTTGTTAATTTCAAATACAATCAAACTAACTAGAGAAAGTGTGTTTATAATTATTAGGCAAGTTGATTATTAAGGGAATTGGTAAAATGTGCTTAGACTGACTAGAATATTAACTTAATAATTATGCACGCACTGTAGATAATAAGAATTTGTTTAATAATAATTAAAAAAATATATTTTTAACCATACATTTAAGGTTAATTGACAGTGGACATGCAGAGTGACTTGTAGAATGATAGAAACTCTATCTCTGTCATACTGCTGGTTATATAGATCGATTTTCCAGTCTAAAAGTTAATTCCAGACATACAAATACTTATTAAAATACTTAATTAGAAACTAGCATGAAATCCATTCACTATACATGCTAGAAAATGATGACTGATGAAAGACCTAAAGATATAATTTGAGTTTTCAATAGCAACCTGTATCTGAACAGCTCCAAAAGAGCAAAGAGACTTTTAATTACCCTGTACTTCAGCGATAATGGTATGCTGAACTCTGTACTCTGATAGTTGTTACAACCTTTTGCCCAAAACCTCCAACCCCTTATCTTAAACATAACCTTCTCACAAAGCAGAGACATTCTCTGGCCTAGATTCACAGACCTTGACTAAGCTATGGCTAGGCCATAGACCAATTAGGACATTCAAGTATTTTTTTCTAAATGTGCCAGATAAAAAAATAAATAAAAAAACAGGTGTACATCTTGTAACAAAACAAAAGCACTGATTTATTATGGGTTCAGCCTTGTCTGTGAAACTGTCTATGTTCTGCTGGACAAAAAGGTGAATTTATAATGAGAAAACTTTCTTCACTATTTCTTTGAGCTTTTGGCTTTGACAAGAGCTCACCCAATTGCATATGAAGACATATGATAAAGAGGACAATTCTGAATATTTCTCAAAATATGCAGACCTTCCGCTTCAGCACAAATTTCGGTAACACTTTAGAATAAGGTTCCATTAGTTAATGTTAGTTAATGTATTAATTAACATGAACAAACAATGAATAATAAATTTATTACTGTATTTATTCATCTTCGTTAATGTTAGTTAATGAAAATACAGTTATTCATTGTTAGTTCATGGTAATTCACAGTGCATTAACTAATGTTAACAAGCACAACTTTTGATTTAAATAATGCATTAGTAAATGTTGAAATTATCATGAACTAAGACTTATAAATGCTGTAGAAGGATTGTTCTTGCTTAGTTCATGTTAACGAAAGTAGTTAACTAACATTAACTAATGGAACCTTATTCTAAAGTGTTACCCAAATTTCAAATCCACTGGTCTATTTATGCTCCTGCTGTCTGCCAGAAACAATGATCTCCGCTCTGCCGCTGCTTCCAAGAATGGGAATGATGTGGCTGCTTCCAAGAATATGAATACTGTTGCTGCTTCCTGCTGTGTTGTTGCTTTTAAAATGTAGGGTGTTAGAACTGCTGGTGTACTGCTACAAGTAAACTGGTGCTGCATGTTACTTTTTTGTTGGGGACTGTAAGTTCTGTTTCTGGTTAATTTGCAGATGTAATACAGTCAAGCTTTGTTTATTGTGGATGAGATCACAAACACATTTGTTGTAACTAAGGCCTCATATACAGCTGGTATTATTACACATGTAAACTTCAGTTAAAACAGATAAATGGAGTATAATAATGCAATGTTTACAGCAGTGGTTTACAGGGATTTTAGAGCAGCTAAGGGTTCATGTGAGGCATGACAAGGAGCAAAGTTATTACATAATACCAAACAAGATTTCTTAAAGGAATAGTTCATTGAAAAATCGAAATGATGTTATTAATAACTAACCCTCATGTCGTTCTAAACCCTTGAGACCTCCGTTTATCTTCTGAACACAGTTTAAGATTTTTTAGATTTAGTCCGAGAGCTCTCAGTCCCTCCAATGATCTGTGTGTACGGTATACTGTCCATGTCCAGAAAGGTAAGAAAAACATCATCAAAGTAGTCCATGTGACATCAGAGGGTCAGTTAGAATATTTTTAAGCATTGAAAATACATTTTGGTCCAAAAATAGCAAAAACTACGACTTTATTCAGCATTGTCTTCTCTTCCGTGTCTGTTGTGAGAGAGTTCAAAACAAAGCAGTTTGTGATATCCAGTTTGTGAACAAATCATTCGATGTAACCGGATCTTTTTGAACCAGTTCACCAAATCGAACTCAATCGTTTTAAACGGTTCGCGTCTCCAATATGCATTAGTCCACAAATGACTTAAGCTGTTAACTTGTTTAATGTGGCTGACACTCCCTCTGAGTTCAAACAAACCAATATCCCGGAGTAATTCATTTACTCAAACAGACGGCTTGAATCAAGGGAAATCATCACCAATGACGCCATTACGTCGAGCGCAAAAGAACCGGTGAACCGTTTTCTTCAACAGGTTTATTGAATCGAACTGTCCGAAAGAAGTACTGGTGATCCGAAAACCGATCCTTGACTAGTGAACGAGTCAATGTTTTGTTCGTAATCTGGCTCGGCTCGGTGTTCATTCATCTTCAGTTCTCTCTTCACAGCAGTTCAGTCAGTGTACTGTTTGAGTAAATGAATTAAAAAATGAATTTGTTTGGTTTGTTTTAACTCAGAGGGAGTGTCAGCCACATTAAAAAAGTTAACAGCCTAAGTCATTTGTGGATTAATGCATATTGGAGACGCGAACCGTTTAAAACGGTTGAGTTAGATTTGATGAACTGGTTCAAAAAGATCCGGTTACATCGAATGATTCGTTTGCGAACCGGATATCACATACTGATTTGTTTTGAACTCTCTCATACAACAGACATGGAAGAGAAGACAATGCTGAATAAAGTAGTAGTTTTTGCTATTTTTGGACCAAAATGTATTTTCGATGCTTCAAAAATTCCAACGGGCCCTCTGATGTCACATGGACTACTTTGATGATGTTTCCTTTCTGGACATGGACAGTAGACCGTACACACAGCTTCAATGGAGGGACTGAGATCTAAATCTAAAATATCTTAAACTGTGATCCAAAGATAAACGGAGGTTTTACGATTTTGAAACAACATGAGGGTGAGTTATTAATTACATAATTTCGCTATTTGGGTGAACTAACCCTTTAAATGAAACAGAAACAAAAAAATTATAATTTATTGCTAAAAAATTATTACTACAAGGGAGAATAAAGAGTAGTGATGATTGAACTGATTAATGGGATTTAAAAACACTCAGGACAGGACTTGACACAATGAGCACATCTGCTCTTACATGTCCACATATTATATTATATATAATACATATTACTTCAATGGCCAATGGAGTGAACCAACCCTGTGATGTCAAACGCTGTAGTATTGCAAGATGGTGGGATCCTTGCTCCACAAGCTATAACAAAACATCCTTTTTCTTTAAAATGGTTACATTAACTGTGTTTGTTATATATTTGTAATTAGTGAACATCAAGACTGACATTTCTATTTATTTAGATGTTAATTTACACATCCTTTATTTTTTATATATATATTTTTGATCTGTTCTACTTGTGATATTTCAGCAGATCAGATGAAGAGCGAAGCATGTCTCAAGAAGTCTTCTGTCTAAATACCACGAGCGTTACAGCGTCTCTGAAAAAACATGATCAACCAGTGAATGATGAACTGCAGAGAGCCAAAGACCAGCTCAAAACCAGCATGAAGAACAAGTATGAGAGATTATTTGAGGGACTGAAACCCCGGGAGAATGAAAGCCTCCTGAACAGCATGTACACACAGCTCTACATCATAGAGGGAGAGAGAGAAGGAGTGAATGAAGAACATGAGGTTTTACAGATGGAGAAAACTCTCAGAACACAACACTCAAAAGACACTCTAATCTGCTACAATGACATCTTTAAAGCCTCACCTGGATTAGGATGTGAAGCGAAAGAGCAGATCAAGACTGTTCTCACTAAAGGCATCGCTGGAATCGGAAAAACAGTCTCTGTGCAGAAGTTCATTCTGGACTGGGCTGAGGGAAAAGCCAATCAGGATGTAGATTTCATGTTTGTGCTTCCATTTCGAGAGCTGAACATGATTCAAGATCATCAGTACAGTCTTCACAGACTTCTGCTGGACTTTCATCCTGAACTTCAAGATCTGGACTCCAAGATTTATGAGAAGTGTAAAGTTGTGTTCATCTTTGATGGTCTGGATGAAAGTAGAATCACACTGATGTTTTCAGATGATCAGAAAGTTTCTGATGTAACAGACACTTCATCAGTGGGTGTGTTGATGTCAAAGCTCATGAAAAGAGAGCTACTTCCCTCTGCTCTCATCTGGATCACCTCCAGACCAGCAGCAGCCAATCAGATCCCCTCCAAATACATCAACCGTCTGACAGAAATACAGGGATTCAATGAGCTTCAGAAGGAGGAGTATTTCAGGAAGAGAATCAGTGACGAGCATAAAGCCAGCAAAATCATCTCACACATCAGAAAAACAAGAAGCCTCCACATCATGTGCCACATCCCCATCTTCTGCTGGATATCATCCACTGTGCTTCAGAAGCTCCTGGAAGAAGATCTGAATGCAGAAATCCCTCAAACTCTGACTGAAATGTACATCCACTTCCTACTCACTCAGATCGACATGAGGAAGCAGAAATATAAAGAGAGAGATCCAGAGAAATTCCTGCAGTCCAACAGAGAAGCGATCATGAAACTTGCTGAAGTGGCTTTCAATCAGCTGATGAAGGGCAATGTGATGTTCTATGAGGAGGACCTGAGAGAGAGTGGCATAGACCTCACTGATGCCTCAGTGTATTCTGGGATTTGCACTGAAATCTTTAAGGAGGAATCTGTGATATATCAGAGGAAAGTCTACAGCTTCATTCATCTGAGCGTTCAGGAGTTTCTCGCTGCTTTCTATTTGTTTTACATTTATGTAATGAAAAATGTTGACACCCCAAAGTTTTTGGATGTTGTTCATAGTCTCCATAGAGAAGCAATAGATAAAGCCATTGAGAATGAGAATGGACGTCTGGATCTGTTTCTGCAGCTCCTGCTGGGCGTCTCACTGGAGTCCAATCAGAGACTCTTACAGGATCTACTGGCACACACAGAGAAGAGCTCAGAGAGCATCAGGAGAACCACACAGTACATTAAAGAGATGATCAAAGATGGACATGAAGTCTCCACTGAAAGATCCATCAATCTGTTCCTCTGTCTGCTGGAAGTGAAAGATCAGACTCTGTCCAGAGAGATTCAGGAGTTTGTGAAATCAGAAAAACTCTCAGAGAAGAAACTCTCTCCTGCTCACTGCTCAACAATATCCTACATGCTTCAGATGTCAAAAGAGCCATTGGAAGAGCTGGACCTCAAGAAATACAACACATCAGCTGAGGGGAGAAGACGACTGATTCCAGCTGTGATCAACTGCAGAAAAGCTCTGTAAGTGTTTAATCATGAACTACAGTATCATATTTAATCATGAATCTGACACCTTTAAAATAAATATTACTGAAAGAGAGATTTTCTCCTAAATAACAGGCCAGAAAGGAGTCATATTTGCAAAAGCAAAGTGCAGTATCTACAATCTAAATGTCTTCATCCACCTTTCTTTTTGTGTTTCTTACTACACGTTGATTATTTATGATAACTTTAATAGTTTTATTGATGTTTGCATGTTGTGAAAGTTAAAATTGCTCAGTAGTAAGTCTCAAGATCATCTTATCACAATGCTCATTATATATATATATATATATATATATATATATATATATATATATATATATATATATATATAAAAAAAGACAATTATTACAGACCAAGTAGGCTAGTTAAAACATCAAAGTTTCATATGTAACCCTTGTTCCCTAAAGGAGGGAACAGCGACATTATGTCAGAAAGAGACAAATGGGGTCTCACCCGAGAGCCCAGTCACCTTAATGTATAGACAAAATGAGCCTATGGTACACAGTGTACCTTGATCTGCGGGATTTGCATTGCGAGCTCCGCCCCGCTGTGTAGGTATATAATGAGCAGCGCAAGCAACTCGCATTTAAGTCTTCGCTGAGGAGCCGAGCCCAGTGACCTGGTCGTTCAGTGGAAACGCGATGTGGCAAGGGGATGTAATGTCTCCATTCCCTCCTTTAGGGAAAGAAGGTTACATATGTAACCTAGACATTTCCTTTCAGTTGGTCACATTCGACTTCACGTCAGAAAGAGACTGATGAATGGAGTCACTTACAAAATGCCACACAGTTGTCTTCCATTGACCAATGTGAGTGATAGCGCTCTGTCATGAGGCCAGCACGAGTGAGGGCCTATAACTGACACAAAATGCACTATGTATTATATTCAAGCTGGACGTATGCTAGCAGGCTGCCTGCTCGTAGGAGGACTTACAAAGGTAGGTATCAACCATGTGATGGTGATACACATGAAACTCTGTTTCAACGGCGGATCTGGCAAGGTGCTCCCAAATGTGTTAGATGTCGCCCAGCCCACATCTATACAGATGTCTGTTAGCGTGGCATCAGCACCCAGGAGGAGGCAACATTTCTAGTTGAGTGAGCTCTCACCCCTAGGGGGCATGGCAGGTCTTGAGCCTGATAAACCAGGACAATAGCATCCACTATACAGTGGGATAACCTCTGCTTGGATACAGCTTCTCCCTTCTGCTGGCCTCCGTAACAAACAAAGAACTGGTCTCTGACCCTCCTAACCGAAGCCAAAGCCATCAGGTGCACAGTTTTCAATGATAAAAACTTTAGCTCTACTGAGAGCAAGTGTTTGAAGGGAACCCTCTGCAGTGCAGATAGAACCACTGGGAGGTCCCAAGAGGGAACTTGATGAGGGCAAGGCAGATTGAGCCTCCTGGCCCCTCTCAGGAACCTGATGAAAAGATCATGCTTCCCAAGGGACTTACCATCAACAGGGTCATGGTGAGCAAAAATGGTGGCCACATAGACCTTCAGGATGGAAGGGGACAGCCTTTGTTCCCACCCTTCCTAAAGAAAGGAAAGCACTGCTCCGATCAGGCATCTCCAGGGGTCTTCACGACGTGAAGAACACCAAATGATGAAGAGGTTCCACTATAAACCATAGGTGTGTCTAGTGGACAAGGCTCTATCCAAATTGATGGTAGCTACCACCTGAGGTGGCAAGATACCTAAACATTTCATGACCCATCCAGAACCCACACATGTAAGTTCCAAAGATCAGGACGCAGGTGCCAGTGGGTGCCCCGTCTCTGAGATAGAAGGTCCTTCCTCAGAGAGATTGACCAAGGAGCGGCTGTTATGAGGAGTACATGTTCGGGGAACAACATGTCTGGACACTGGTTTTAGGGGAATGCCAGCCCATAGAAATGAGAGGTCCAACTATGGGGTGAGGTTTCGGAGGCAGGCTGGAGGGATTGTCACTCAGAGCGTGCCCTGTTGTCATGCCCATCTCGGGACTCAGTCATGAAGCCAGTGCTGAAGCAGTCTCATATGAAGCAACCGAGCGGTATGACTGCCACTGCAGATGCCATATACCCCAGGAGCCTCTGAATCAGTTTCAGTGGAACAGCTCCCTTGCCCTTAAATTGACTGAAACAATTTAGCACTGGCTGTGCACACTTGTTCGTAAGCTGCGCAAACAAGGCGACAGAATCTATTTCCACACCAAGAAAAGAGATCCTCTGCACAGGTTCACCAAAAGACCCAAACGGGCGAGGTGTCTGATCACTAGAACCCTGTGCTCACACAACCACGCTCAAGAGTGAGCTAGAATCAGCTAGTCATCGAGGTAGTTTAGGATATGGACACCACGTTCCCTGAGAGGAGCCAGGGCTCCCTCCGCAACTTCCGTAAAGATGTGGGGAGACAGGACCAGCCCGAATTGGAGAACCATGTACTGATATGCCTGTTCATCCAAAGAAAACAGAAGAAACGGTTTGTGTCGAGGAAGAATGAAGACATGAAAGAATGCTTCCTTCAGGTCAATTGCTGCAAACCAAGCCAATGGACGAATGCATTTGTAAATGCACTTGAACAGAAGTCTGTGATTATCTTGGTTCAAGGAACAAAAGTCCAGGGTTGGTCATAAGCCACCTGTTTTCTTTGACTCTCCAAATTAGGGGCTGTAAAAGCCTGACTTCATGTCGGCTGGAGGGACCGGCTCTATCGCACCCTTTGCCAGCAGGGTCACAACCTCCGCACGCATGACAGGAGTATTCTTGCCCAACATCGTCATGCGAACACCCCGAAACCTGGGGGGGCGCCGAGCGAACTGAATTGCATAGCCAGGCCTGATCATTCGGATGTGGCAGCAGGACAGGCTGTAGAGCTCTAGCCAGGCTCCCAGAAACTGATACAGCAGGGTCAAGGGATCTAAAGGCGTACCCACAGTGGGGTGGCGAGGTTGAGCAGATAGCCCCAGCATGGGAGGCATAGCATCCCTTTGCTGGGGTGCAGTGCGAGCACTCCTCTGATTCTGAGTGGCAAAGTGGACAATGCGTTCTCAAGCCAGCTCTGCATGGAAATGAGGGGAATAGGGTAATGAGAGCGGTGAGGAAGCATGTCACCAACTGTTGTCCACAGCCTCTTGGGAATCGGAGTTAGAGACCACCTGGCAGGATGTGTTTGATGGCCTCAGACTGCTCCTGGGCAGCAGAGAACTGCTGGGTAAAATTCTCCACCATGTCGCCAAAGAGGCCATCCTGGGAGACTGGGGAGTTGAGGAGCTGAGTCCCACTCCATCATGTCTGCCAGGTTTAGCCATAGGTGGCACTCCTGGACCACCAAAGTGGACATCACCTGACCCAATGAGCGCACAGTAACCTACGTCGCCCAGAGAGTGAGGTCAGTAGCAGTGCACACCTCCTGCAAATCCCCTGGGTCAGCACTGCCCCTGTGCAGTTCTTTGAGCACCTTGGCCTGGTAGACATAAAGGGTGGCCATGGCATGCAGGGCAGAAGCGGCCTGACCCACAGCTCTGTAAGCCTTGGCCACAAGCATGGATGAGAACTTACAGGCCTTGGAGGTATGCTTGGGACCACCACACCATGCGGAGGTGCTCAGAGGACACAATTACATTGCAACAGAAAGCTCCACTGGGGGAATCCCAGCATAACCCTTGGTTGCTCCACCATCGAGGGCATTGAAGGTGGAGGAAGCAAGAGAACAGTTTCGGGCAGTTAAAGAAGCCTTCCATGAATTGGTCACTTCCTGGTGCACCTCTGGGAAGAAAGGAACCAGTGGGGGCAGCCCCCAGGAACCAACCCTCCAGCTTCGAGCACTCGGGACAGGGTGAAGCCAGATGCTCTCAGCTGCCCATGAAAACATGGCCGTCAGCTCGTGATCAGACTCGGACAACGCTGGCACTCCTGAGATAGGCAACGCAGCCGAATCCTCATCTCCCAAGGACTCAAACCTGCCTTGTGATGCGGCAATCAACATCTGGTCTTCCTTCGGTGCCCTGAATAAGATGTTAGGGCGAGACCCTATTCGTCAGTCTCTTTCTGACATATTGTTGAACGTGACCAACTAAAAGGGAACAGTAGTTCAAAATTTACAGAATTTAAACTGCAAATAATAATATAATTAGTGATGTCAAAAAGGATAATAAGGGATAATTGTGATTGTTCATAGGAAAATAAGGGTCAGAATAAGGGGTGCTTAAGTCACTTTTATTTAAATAGTGCTTTTAACAATACCGATTGTATCAAAGTAACTGAACAGCATTAAATAAGAGAATAGTGTGTCAATAATGCAAAAAGGCAGTTCATAATTGAATTCAGTGATAACATCATCCTGTTCAGTTCATTTTAAGTAGTATCTGTGCAATCAAGTCGACAAAATCGCTGGAAATTAAGTGTCCCAGAAATTAAGCAAGCCAGGGGTGACAGCAGCAAGGAACCAAAACTACATCGTTGACAGAATAGAGAAAAAACCTTGGGAGAAACCATGCTTAGTCAAGAGGCCAGTTCTCCTATGGCGAGATGAATCCAGCAGTTCAATTCCAGGCTGCAGCAAAGTTAGATAAGTAGGAAAAGGATCTGCCGCCCGCAGTTGATTTTGATATTCGAGGAATTGTGTATGCAGTAGATGTGGAGGACTATAGTTTATAGTTTAAATGCTAGGGAGCTAAACCATTCAGGGCTTTATAAGTAATAAGCAATATTTTAAAATCTATACGATGTTTGATAGGGAGCCAGTGCAGTGTTGACAGAACCGGGCTAATAAACCGGGCTAATATGGTCATACTTCCTGGTTCTAGTAAAAACTGCATTTTGGATCAGCTGGAGTTTGTGTATTAAACGTGAAGAACAACTACCCAATAAAGCATTATAATAATCTAACCTTGAGGTCATGAACGTTTCTGCAGTTTTACAAATGCTAGAAATGTGGCTTTCAAAAGGAAAGATTGCTATAAAGTAGCCCATCTAGGTTTCCTAACTGATGAATAAGAATGACAGAGCAGCCATCAAGTCTTAGACAGCGTTCTAGTTTATTACACGCAGAGTTTTTAGGTCCTATAATAGTTTTTTTTTCAGAGTTTAGCAGTAAGAAATTACTCCTCATCCAGTTTTTTATATCGACTATGCATTCCGTAAATTTTTCTAATTTGTATGTTTCTCTGGGTATCATCAGCATAACAGTGAAAGCTAACACCTGTAAGCACATGCATACAGTCTTGAGTTTTACTCTGCTGCTTGTTAATATAAAATATATCTAAACATTCCTGAATTAAGATTAATTTACTTGAGAGGGAAAATGTTTTAAGAGTTTAAATATCAGTCTCTAAAAAATAAATAAAAGGTTGCTAGCTTTTGCTTAAATTAAAAATAAAATCTGCCAGAGGTTAAAAAAAAATCAAAAGGGAAAACAAGATTTTTCTTGCCCATTGGCAGATATTTTGTCTTGTCAAAAACAAACTAAATGTTTACTTTGTGTTACACCTGGCTCAAAGATGTAACATTAAATGAGACAACATGTCAGAATTACTTAGAACATAACATTTATTGGAACAGAATATAACCAAAAACAACCACAAAAGTCAGTAGACATCAGTAATATCAATCAGTGTGAAATGCAGGTGAATGAATCCACAAAGTGAAGTGTGGTTACCGCTAGTGAGTGGATGTAAAACACAATGGGTCTCATTCATGAAACATTCGTAAATATACGAGTAAATATCTGAGTGATTTGTGCGTAAAGAGAACTTACCGAAAACTCTTCTCCTGATTCACAAAAACTTCGTAAACGTCAGATGTGATAGTGAAATGTGTGTGTGTGTTAATGAATTCCAATCAGTCGTAAATGGGACGCGCGTGCACGCTCACTCTCAATTACCATAAATCCCGCCTATTAAATCCGACTGACAACTATATGTGAGCATCATATTATGACACCAAACGAAGGATTTCAACATGTCTTCTCAAAAGCGACTGAAAAAGAAACATTTCTCATCTGCAGAAATTGAAGTTTTATTATCAGAAGTTCATTCAAAATGCCACATTTTATTTTCAAGTGTACTAGTGGCGTATCAGGTCCTAAAAAAGGAAGTTTGGCAGCATATTACAGATCCTATTACTGGCTCTCTTAATAAAAGTTAAAAGAAAAACCGTATGTAATTACTATTTTTTTTTTTTTTTTCAAAATGCTGTGTAAATATGTACCCGATTAAGGTGAATTAAAATGCAGCCGTATTAATGAGCAAAACATTCAGAAGCATACCTGTCAAGTATCCCGTTTTGGCCGGGAAAGTCACGTATTTTACCCTTCTTTCCCGCCGTCCTCCCGTATTAGTATTTTCCCGTAAATCTCCCGTATATTTTTTTTTATTATTATTTTAACCTGCGTTATTAATAAAATAATAATAATAAAAACATTCCCAATCTGAGCTCTGTCACTAGTCTCGCGATAACTGCCACCTGTAAGTAGCCTGTCGCGAGGGGTGTGTGAGGTCAGGTGACATGAGTTATAACGCGGGAAAAACAACAACAACAAAAGAAAAAACCGAGACGGATGATGGATGCTACGATAGAGAGTGAAGGCACACCTGCCAAAGAACCAAAACCCATGTGTAAATACCAGGATAAATGGGACAGCGAATTTACTTTTTTAAAGAATGCAAAGTCTGTAACAAATTTGTACAACAACTCACTAAAAGAGTAAAAGAAAAGTTATGTGAAATAAAAAGAAAAACTGTAAAAGAAAAGCAATATGAAATGAAAAGAATGTGTGGAATGAAAATAAAATGTAAATGTAAAGACAAGCAATGTTAAATTAACAGAAAATATGCAAATAAGCCTTTAAATAAATGCTCTTCATATATACCCTTTTGTGTTTTCATTTGGGCTATAACACCTGCCTTAAAATGTAAGGGATACTGGAGCTTTGTTGGGGTGGTGGGACTGCTTGCGGTGGGCGCCAGAAAATTTCCCTTATTTTCAAATTCAAAACTTGACAGGTATGTCAGAAGTTAAATGCACTATTTATGCGTGGCTGGGAGCAGGTGTAGATTTCTTTCGTACCAACTAACATTTGGAAAATACGAACGTTTTAATGAATCCGAAAATTTACGCCAAAACCACTTTACACGCGATTTACACAAAAATTCGTTCTGCTCGTGTTTCATGAATGAGACCCAATAAAAGGCCACAGAATTGGAGAACAGCTCTGGCAAACTGCTCAAGCAACAGAAGAGCACCTGCCCCAACAAACTCTTGCACCAGGTTTAAATAACAGCCATGACGACAATCAGGTGCGCCCCAGTCACTCTCCAATCACCGCACCTCCCAAAGAGAAAAACCAAAACACCCAACAGAACGCAATCCTAATTTGTTTTCCAGAAAATTGAGAAGCCATTGCTTCTCAAGTAAATGTGTAAATGTGAATGTTGGGATATTTTTGGACAAACAGTCAGTGATGTTAAAAACATTTTATATTTCCAGCCTCATTGTGAGTGTCTGTCAGAAACAATCAGTTTATGATAAGTGCCCACTGTTTTGATTGGCTGAAGTCATTGCATCTCTTTCCTTGTAACGGCATTACTCACTGCTGCTGTTCTGCTTCAGAGTAGACTCCAGATAATTAAGATTTAGCCATGGACTCCAGATTCTGTCAGAAAATATCTGCTTTTTTCTGGTAACAGAACTGCTAGTCAGAAGAGCTGTTAATACCCAAAACCTGTTAACAGCAAGTCTTACCTGGTACCTAAAAATACCCAAAACAACTGTTTAATTGTCTTCTATCAGCCAATAAGTTACCATAGAAAAAACAAAACAAAGAAGAGCAGAAGCAGGAGACATAGTGATGATGGTTAAAAAAGCAGGAACACAAACACAACAAGTAATGTTATATTAAATGACTCGCAACAACACTCCATAAACTTTGAATTTCCATAAACATTCCCTCTTAACATTCCCTCTTATCTCTTATTTATACAGACAAAACAGTTGTTTAAACTGGCAACCCTCCGTACATGTCTTTGTTTTTTGTTATTTCTTACATTTTATTTAATGTCTTCTAGATTTTCTGGCTGTGATCTCTCAGATCAGCATTGTGAAACTGTGTCATCATCTCTAAAATCCTCAAACGGTGTCCTGAGAGAGCTGGATCTGAGTAACAATGACCTGCAGGACTCTGGTGTAAAGTTTATTTCTGATGGACTGAAGAGTCAAAACTGTCAGCTGGAGATACTGAGGTACTAAGAACATATAAGAGATCTTTTACTGTCAACTGTTCATAATGTTGACGTGTGACTGTAGATGATCTGACTGTGTGTCTATAAATGCTCTCTGACTGTGCTTCTGTAGACAGTCTGACTGTGTGTGTGTGTGTAGATAATTTGACTTTTTATATTTGTGTTCTTTTCTCTTACAGTCTTGCTGTCTGTAATCTCACTGCTCAGTGTTGTGAGAGTTTGTCATTAGCTCTACAATCCTCAAACGGTGTCCTGAGAGAGCTGGATCTAAGTAACAATGACCTGCAGGACTCTGGTGTAAAGTTTATTTCTGATGGACTGAAGATGCCAAACTGTCAGCTGGAGATACTGAGGTATTTAGAACATATAAGAGATCCTTTACAATCAGCTGCTCACAATGTTGACGTGTGTTTGAAGATGATCTGACTGTTTGTGTCTGTGTATGGTCTGTCTTTGTGTCTGTCGATGATCTGATTATGTGTGTCTGTCAGGGCCGTCCTTAGCGGGGTGCAACTGATGTTGTCGGCCTTGGCCCTGTGGCAAATGGACTTAGGGGGTAGAGCTGCACGATTAATCGTTAAAAGATCATGATCTCAAAGTCTTACCGGATCATTCAAATCTGTGTTCACACTGCCACTGACAGAGAGAGCAGTTAAACATCTTCACAAACTTTCTTTTCAGCTACACAGCATTATTTCTGTCTTACAGTCATTTATATCATCACAGAAATACTGGGATAAAGTTTATAGTTCAGATATAAACATTGATGTCTATATGGCAGCGCTCAAAATAGAGCAAATCCTCTTTTGAAAGTACTGCGCTTCAAAAAACGTTTGTGTCGATTGCATTTTTTTGCCTCTAGAGCCCCTTTCACACTGCACGTCGGACCCGCAATATTCCCGTAACATTGCCTGGTCGCCTTCTGTGTGAAAGCAACCACGTCCCGGAATTGATTACCGAATCGAACCCGGGTCGGGGACATAGTAACATTGCGGTAATCGATCCGGAACGAGCGCTGTGTGAACAAAAGCCAGATCTAATTCGGTATCGAAGTGATGACGCGCGTTATCGCGCGACTCTTTTACCGGCTGTTTTGAAGGAAGATCAACATTCGCGACGAAAACACATGTGCAAACTGTAATGAAGCAGAGATCAGTTAGTTCCTCACTTTCCGCGCTGACGCAGAGATCGTTTGCTTGCTTCAGTTAAAGCATAACGTGCCAAGCGTTGTCGACTCGTACATTACACGTCACGCGCTGATGTCACGTGTCGTTACGGGATCTTCAGGGGTTGTGTGTGAAAGCACGCACATATACCGGGTCATCACTGGCTGTGTGAAAGTGCCAAATCTAGCGACCAGGGAACAATTACAGGAACACTTTACCGCTGTATTTGCCGGAATGGCAGTGTGAAAGGGGCTTAGGTGATGACAACAAACTTCAAATTATTTGTCAATGAATGAATTCTCCATTCAAGAGAATCGTTCAAAAACAAACGCTGATTCATCCAGTAATGAAACAAGTAAAGTAGGTTTATGAATCAGTGATTTAAAGGTGCCATCTGTAATGTTTGGCAAAAAAAAAATCAAGTCATACTCCACATTCCATAACAGATGGGGGCAGTATGCCTCAATAAAGTGAATTGGTCTACTCTAGAGTAACAAAGGAGAAACGGCATAGTCTCTATGCTCCGCCCCTACTTTCACAACAACACTACAGTCATAGCCGAAGCCTAACTGTGCATTCACACCGCCGGCGTCTAGAGCGTCAAAAATCGCTCTTGCCGCTCTGCTCACGACGCTGCAGAAAGATTTGTGAGCGCTCAGATGCTCTAACGTAGATCGAATGCTTATTTTGTATTTAAAGCGGCCGCAAAGCAAACAAGCTTGTTGATCTCGTGCAGACTAACCACAGGGAGTTATAACCTCATTAAATATTGTTGTGGACGAAATATTAGGATCCTTTACTTAAAATGAATAATCTCAGACACCTTGGTCTACGTATCACTTTTAATTTATTTTTTATGTCCCTGTACGCAAACAGGGACACATCATAGATTAATACAAACGCTAAACAGCAATAATCAACCTGTCCTTTATTCTGCATGGAAACTAATGTGCCAACTCTCAAGCATTCACCGTGAGACACACGCAATTGACTCTTTTCACACGCTTTCACCCCACATATAAATTTTTTCACGCACAGAAAAACCACGAAGCAAAGAGGACACTGAGACCAACAGACTAGACAGAGCAGGTTAATTATGATATAATAAAATGGGTAATGTTAAGTTATAGCTAGCTAATTATCAAAGGCAGCTACGGTTAGCCATCGCTAACATTAGCACGTTTATCGAACAGCCTTCGATACATTTCTATGTTATAACTTCCCGAAAACAAATACACAAACATATAAAACAAACTTCTAGCAAAATACTAACAGCATCTTACTTACCAATCCAAAAGAAATGTTGCAAGTTCGGAGTCGAACCTCATTTCTTTCAGGTCCATCAGTTGTCTCCAGCGATTAAAAGCAGTGCCGATGTTTACTCTGGTTCGGCTCCTTTTCTTATCGGATTTGATTTGTGATTCCGAGCGCGGTTGTTTCCCTGTAGCAGGTGGTGGTCTCTTGCCAAGGGCTTGAGACATTATTTCTCTCTCTTCCCTGGACTGAAATGAAGTAGTGGGCTGTACTTTCCACATGATTGACATCAGGTTCAGGCACGCCCACAAGCCTGAGTTATTCGTGTAATGCAGGTTGGCTGGTGGTTATGTTGCCTGCATACCACCTCCCATGGCTGAAGCTGGTATTACGACACCTGTCGGGCCGGGGCTAGTAAATGCTAATGCTAATTAAGGTTGATATCTCTGCAGCACCATAACTTGACATTTTTTTAATGACATCATCGCCCTTATTTCTTCTCATTCTTTTGATGCGTGTAGGTCATGTTATGGATATTTTTACCTCAATTTTTGCATATGGCACCTTTAAAAAACAACTCTTCCATCATTCTAATATAAAAAATTGGGGGTTTAAATATATTATATATACACTACAAGACAAAAGTTTTTGTACTGAAGATGTGTAATGTTTTTTAAAGGGGGGGGGGGTGAAATGCTCGTTTTCACTCAATCTCCTGTTAATCTTGAGTACCTATAGAGTAGTAATGCATCCTTCATAACTCCAAAAAGTCTTTAGTTTTATTATATTTCTAAGAGAAAGATAGTCTGTACCGTTTTTTCCCGGAAAAACACGAGCGGCTAGAGGCGTGACGTGTGGGCGGAGCTAAATAATCACGAGCGCGAGTAAGCTTTTTGTGACATTACCGTGGGGAAAAAACCATCATCCAAAACAATCCATGGCTAACAGTCAGATTCAGCCGTTTATTTATGATCCAGAATCAGATCCCGAGGCTGAAACTGAACAAGAGCAGCAGCAGCAACGACTACAGCAGGACGTCTCTATGTGGTATTGAAACTGTATATATTTGCATAGCGGTTTTGGAAAATTACTAAGTTCCACTTTATGTCGTCTTTTTTTTTTTTTTTTTTTTTTTTTTTTAAGGTGTACATGTGGGAGGTGCAGTTTTATGCCAACATCGCATGTTGTTTACTTGATGTGCTTACGCGCCAATTGCTAAGTTAACAACACAGAGATATTTGAAGCAGTTTTACACACCGCCTGCGGTTCCAACACACGATCGTGACCCTTTTTCGTTGGGACTGCATTATCCTTAAGAAATAAACGATGTGCAAATCCGGCGTCAAACTGGGCCTTGTTTGTAAAACAAGCATCTTCGAAATGCAGGGAACAAACAAAAACACTTGCACAACTCCGTTGATGCTCTGTAAAAATAAACTCCATCCACTGGTCCCTTAATGCTGTTTTTTTTTTTTTTGGTAATCTGTGCAGGGTTGTCTTGCCCTGGCAACCAAAAACACACTTTTTGTGACATTTCGGTCTCTCGCTCTGATCAGTGAATATCTCTGCTCTGATCTACGGGAGCGTGCGCTCTTCCGGCAGACGCGCCCTCAGGACCCATATAAGGAAATTCCGCTCCATCTAACGTCACACAGAGCCATACTCGAAAAAAACTTTCTGAAACTTGTGACAAACCGGAAGGAGTATTTTTAGAACAAAAATACTCCTTCAAACAAACAACTGAATTTTTGAAACTTTGTCCATGTTTAGCATGGGAATCCAACTCTTTAACAGTGTAAAAAACTCAGTATGCATGAAATAGCATTTCACCCCCCCCCCCCCCCTTAAAGGAGTCTCTTCTGCTCACCAAACCTGCAAACCTGGATTATTAGATCCAAAGTAAAGCAAAAACAGTAGAATTTTGAAATATTTTTACAGTTTAAAATAACTGCTTTCTACTTGAATGTATTTTAAAGTGTTATTTATTCCTGTGGTCCAAAGTTAAATTTTCAGCATCACTACTTCAGTCTTCAGTGTCACATGATCCTTCAGAAATTATTTTAATATTCTGATTTCCTGTTCAAAAACCATTATTATTATTATTATTATTATTATTATTATGTTGAAAACAGCTGAGTAGATTGTTTTCAGGATAGAAAGTTCAGAAGAACAACATTTATGTGAAATCTTATGTTATAAATGTCTTTGTCACACTTGATCAATTTAAAGAATCCTTGCAAATAAAAGTATTAATTTATATACTTGTGATAATGATAATAGTAGTTAATAATAATTAGAAAAAAAAAACATTTCTTGAGCAGAAAATCAGCATGTCAGAATGTTTTCTGAAGGATCATGTGACACTGAGGCCTGGAGGAATGATGCTGAAAATACAACTTTGACCACAGAAATAAATGACATTTTAAAATATATTCCAATAGAAAGCATTTTTCTTAAACTGTAAAAATGTATCACAACATACTACTACTACTGTATTTTGCATAAAATAAATGTAGGCTTGGTTAGCAGAAGATAATTATTTTAAAAAAATCTTACGGTTCAATGACTTTTGGACTGGTAGTGTATATTTGCCACGGCTCGGCGATAGAGACCACCAAAGAAAGAACAGGGTTTTGGGCCTAATGCAGGGAAAAATGACTTTTTACCACCGCCGCCAACAATATTAAATTGTCTAATTATTCATTCAGATTATTTAGACACTTTTAAATAGACTGCAGCAATAATATTTTGTCACACATTATTTTATTTAGTTCAGAATCATAGGAGAATCGTGATCTCTATATGAGACCAAAAAAATTGTCATTCTCAATTTGTCCAGAATCGTGCAGCCCTATTAGGGGGACCATCGCCCTACCTCGCACCAAGCCCACCATCAGATAAAGACGTCCCTGGTGTCTGTAGATGATCTGACTGAGTGTCTATGGATGATTTGTGTGTAGGGTGCTGTAGATAATCTGACTGTGTTACTGTAGATAATCATCTGAATGTGACTTTGTGTCTGTAGATGAACTGTCTGTGTGTGTCTGTAGGTTGTCGGGCTGTATCGTGACAGAGGAAGGCTGTGGTTATTTGTCTTCAGCTTTGAGTTCAAACCCCTCACACCTGAAAGAGCTGGATCTGAGCTACAATCACCCAGGACAATCAGGAGTCCAGCTGCTCAGACACAAACTGGAGGATCCAAACTATAAACTGCAGATACTCAAGTATGTCAAACACTAATACTGATATACTGAATGTGTGTGTGTGAATAATGCAGATATACATTAAATTATGTTTTATTAACAAAGTTTGGGAAGAGCTTGTTCAGATAATCCACCAGTTTAGCAAAGATAGAGCACATTCTGATAATTAAATTAGCATGGAAATTCATAGATGTATACACCAGCTGACATACGTCCTATGACAGCTTTTGCCCGGCCCCTACAATGTGCGTAATACAACTTTTGATTTCCCTTCTGATTCCGGTAGATTCAATAAGAGCCAAGATTCAGCACACAGGTATCAGCTAATAACTTTGCTTGCCTCTGCTAGAAAGACATCTATTCCTCCCTCCAGCTTCCTCTTTTGTCTTAGCCCCAAAATGAATGGAGGGCTAACCCCTCCAAAATGGTCATTAGAGCCTGCAGATCCAAATATTTCCATCCCTTCCCATCTTCTTCCATCTCAAGATCCGGCCCTTCTCAAAGTTCTAGATGCAGCAGTAGGCCATCAGCGAGCCTGGGCCAGACTCCAGATCCCACCACTGCAAAACCTCTTTTTCCTCCCTCCCCTGTTTAACCCTCCACCTCCAGCTCTCTTTACACCTTTCCATGGCCTGCAGCTCCTTTAACAGAAGCTGCTGTGATGCTGCCTCCACCATCAGCAGAAGCCATTGCTCCTCATATATTCCCTTCTTCCACCTCTCTCTGCCAATCCATGCATGATACTGCCTCCGCAAACAATCGCTATCTAGGTTTCTCTCCCCCCAAATTCTGTTTCTTCAGTCTAATTCTCAGTTCACTCTAAAAGCGATGCATTAAGAGCCATTATTGTGAAAACCTTTTGATTTTGAAGATCTGGTAAAATGTAATATATTTTGTTGGACCCACTTTATATTAAGTGGCCTTAACTACTATGTACTTACATTTTAATTAATAATTTAGTACAATGTACTTATTCTATACATACATGTTTTTACATCGTACTTAAATTAAAAAAAAACTACACGCAATTATCTCTGTATTTAATTTCTGTAATTACATTTATAATTACACTGTTGACCCATACTTTACACCTTAACCCACCCTTAAACTTACCCATACCTCCAACCCTCTCCCTAACCTTACCCCTATCCCACCTCAGTAGCAGCAAAAGTGTTTTACAATACAATATGAACACAATAAGTACATTGTCCTTATTTTTTTATTTAAGTACATAGTAGTTAAGGCCACCTAATATAAAGTGGGACCAAGATAAGAATGCAAAATAAGAAAAAATTTACACATCTTCCTTCTGTTCAGAAATGTACACCCCTGGCTCTTAATGCAGTTTTTTCCATCAGTGAACATTTGAATCTTCTTTAATTAGTTGCGTACAAGTCCCTCAGTTCTCCTCAGTGTGAAAAGATGGATCATACAATTGTTGGAAAGGGTTCAAATACACAAAAAAGCTGAAAAACCAAAGAATTTGTGGAACCTGAAGTTTAACTGTTCAGGACAAACAAGGGACTCAGTGAACAATTATCGTATTATTATCGTAAATATAGTAATGAATTAACGTTTCTGCATTTGACATTGACAGCATAGATCATAATTTAGATATATTTTTGAGAAGAAAAAATTCAGTTTTACAAATGCTAGAAATGTTGCTTTTAAAGGAAATACTGCTATCAAGTAGCACACCTACACTGTAAAAAATAATCCTGTAAAAAAACAGTAAAATACTGGCAGCTGTGGTTGCCATTATCATACTGTTAAAATACGGTGTGTTACTGTTTTTGAAATTAACAGCTAAATACCGTTTTGACAACTACAGTATAAAACTGTAATTTTACAGCCTGGTATTTAACAGCTATATGCTGTAGTTGTCAAAACAGTATTTAGCTGTTAATTTCAAAAACAGTAACACACCGTATTTTTACAGTATGATAATGGCAACCACAGCTGCCAGTAGTTAACTGTTTTTTTACAGTCGTAGTTTTTACAATGAAACCACAATAATTTCAATTCTAAATGCTATTATAACCCTGCACATTATTTTTGTCATGGATTACAAAAAAGGAATAAAGACAAGTTAGTATTTTTTTATTATTCTGATACAACACCAGATAAATTCTGCTCAATTATTTTAAACTAAAATAGGCAAATAAAAAAATACTAGTCAAGTACTATTCAGTGCATACAATTAAGCACCCATCAAAATGCAAAAATGGCTTAAGAAAAAGCAAACAAATACAAAATATATAGAATTGACTTACCTCTATATAAAATACAAATCTAGTGTCAAATGAGGCTTTGGCAAACATTAGCCCAAAAACAGTTGCACTAAGACAAAGTAATTATTTAAAATAAATAATAATAAAAATAAATAAAAACTCTTAAATCAGGCTTTAAAAAACACCAGCCTTTTTTAATATCTAAATAACTCTGTATAAACAAAATATAACACCAGATGACAATGTTTCTGAAAACAAACTGCATGAGTGGGGAGTGTCAGCTACATTTTAAATGAAGTGCCACTCAAAGTCCATAAGTCTTTTTAAAAGATTTGAAACTTTGTTACTGACGGTTATGGTCTTCTTCTGCACGGTTTTCCCAGATTTTTTGGACATCACCTTTCCCCTTGCAGCTTTGGTCCCCTTTTCTGGATTAATTCCAACAAAACGTCTGAAAAATAAGAGGATAATATCTTCAGTGAACAATTATTTAAAAGGAATAGTTAATCCCAAACAATAATTTATCCCATAATTTACTCACCCTCAAACCATAAGTGTATATGGCTTTCTTCTTCCAGCCATAATGCATAACATCCTTCCCAGCTTTGTAAAGTTTTTGAAGCTCCAATAAACGCATCAATAAAGCATAAAAAGTAATCGATATGTATCCAGTGGGGTTAACAAATGTCTAATAAGGAAAGCCATGCCTTTTTTTAAGAAAGATTAGATTAATCTGGACAGGATTAGATTAATCTGAGGACCCTCGAGTTTGACGAAAAACAGTAGGTCATTTGCTCTGGAATTTTCACAGAGGTCGTGTGAGAAAAAGACAGACATGGCAGATTCGGACAGGATTCAAATCTCAAAGTACATCTGTCAAGCATAAATTTCTCTAACGTCCCCCTGTGAAGCTAGTCCCGTCCGAATAGGGCTTAAGACGTTTTGAAAGAATAGGACTTTGATATAAGATTTCATATGTCGGGTCAAAGGTCATTCTTCTGCCGGAACTGGACTCTATCTGGAACTTCGTTTCGGCTGTTTCTGGAAGCCAGTGATTATAGCTGATAAAAGTTATAAACATGGATATTTTTCTTACAAAAAACCATCGCTTCACTTCATTAACCCCCTGGAGTCGTATGGATTTTATGATGGATGGATGCGGTTTTTGGAGCTTCAAAAACTCGGGATCTATTCAATGCCATTGCAAAGCTGGGAAGCCAGAATATTATTTTCTCTTCATAACTCCGACTGTGTTCGGCTCAAAGAAGAAAGTAAGGATGGCTTGAGGATTCTATTGTCACCATACTAATACTAACATGTTAATTAGAAATAAATAAAATAAGTCCAAACTTGTTACCTTTGAAGGAATTCTAGTGTGGATGCTGCTTCCTCTTGGTACTGCAAATTAAAAATGTAATACGAAGAGAACAATGCAGCAAGTCCAGAGATAAAGGTTGGCTGCACACCCTCGCAGATTATTAGGCCTTCGAGGCTGATCATCCATTGTTTCATCCATTGGCCCGGATTATCACCTGGATCATAAAGGAATGGATAAATTAATGGTTATTCTATGATCTCTGGAGAGTTTGGTGTAGAAAAGGTAGTTAGAAATTAGTACATTATTTTATAACCTGAAAAAATGCACACAATGTCATGTCTTACAATTTAACAAAACCTACAATATCTTTATAAAAATAAAAAAAGGAAAAAGAAAGGTTGTTTTAGTCTGTTTTTAACTTAAAGGAGAACTTCGGTGTAGTAACACATTGGTACCAAGTCGAATGTTCTCTGGGATTTGTTTTCATTAAAATCGAATGTAAAGAGTTTTATCTCTAAAAACTGATTAGCTTATAACGCTATATATGAGGGCATATCCTAAGTAAAAATAAATAACTAGTTAATATCACTAAAAATGCTCAAAATAGCCCCACTCTAACACGGTAGCATAATAATAACATAAAAGTTCTCGGTAACACTTTAGAATAAGGTTCCATTAGTTAATGTTAGTTAATGTATTAATTAACATGAACAAACAATGAATAATACATTTATTACTGTATTTATTCATCTTCGTTAATGTTAGTTAATGAAAATACAGTTATTCATTGTTAGTTCGTGGTAATTCACAGTGCATTAACTAATGTTAACAAGCACAACTTTTGATTTAAATAATGCCTTAGTAAATGTTGAAATTAACATGAACTAAGACTTATAAATGCTGTAGAAGTATTGTTCTTGCTTAGATCATGTTAACTAAAGCAGTTAACTAACATTAACTAATGGAACCTTATTCTAAAGTGTTACCAAGTTCTGAAAACTTCGGTTTGTATGTAGGGACCCTCATTATGCTACCGTGTTAGTGTATGGCTATTTTGAGCCTGGTTAGTGGTATTAACTAGCGATTTCTTTTTACTTAGGATATGCCTCCATAAACTGCGTTATAAGCTAAACTGTTGTAGAAGAGAAAAAACTCTTTACATTCGATTTTAATGAAAACAAATCTAAGAGAACGGTCGACTCGGTATCAATGTGTTATTTCACCCGAGGTTAATTTTGCGCCGGAGTTCTCCTTTAATGCTAAGCCAGCCTCCGAGAGGGAAAAAAAGTGTACAATACAATAAAGTGTAGTGATTTTTTTGTAAAGACTCAAACTTGTCTTTGATTAATAAAAATTCAAACCAGCACAGTGTAATAAAACATGATTCAAAGACAGTAAACTCTAGAATGAAGCACTTAAATGTGAATCCTTTCATAATAGTAAAACTTGTGTGAGCCTTGTTTTTGTAAAATAAATTGCAGACATGTCTAATATGATATACTTACCAAGCAGGATCAAACGAGGACTCACAGGCAGGTTCCCCATCTTTTCGAGGTCAGCAGGAGTGGCAGACATCTATTGTCAAAGATAAAAATTTAAGACAACTGACTAATCTTAACGTGATACTTGCTGATAACGTTGATAATATTCTACAGAGGTAAAAGGCTTTTTGTACTCAGAACAGGAACATATTCAAAAAAATATTATATTTTGATGGGAGTAAATGATGAGAGGACTATCATGTTTGGTTGAACCATTCCTATACAGGTGTTCGTTTTAAGAACTAAAGATAAACTTACATTTTCTTGAAGAATGAGTCCATCTTGCTTTTCCATGAAGTGAGCCATTAGGAGTTGAACAATTTGGTATGTTGAATCAATGGGTTCATCTTTGGAAAGGATTGACTTGACTTCTGAGTTGGTAGGCTTGCTTTTAAAAAACTCTAAGATGCTCTTTCCACACTCCTCCATAGAAAGTTCAAGTGCACGCAGGACATTAATGTCAGTGAGCAGCTCAAAATGGGCGAACAGGCCTTTCTGAAAAAAGAGGTATGGCCACTTTTCCATCAACTCTGCAACAGAAGGTGCTGGCACACTATTTATTTGGCTCCGTTGCAGGCAGAAAGTTGTCTCCATCAGTTTTTCAACCTCAGCTTTCTCAGCTCCCTTTGCACCTTCTTGACAGAATAGATCCTCCAGCTTCTGACGTTTAGTCTCAATGGAGACATCAGTCTCATCTAAAGGAAGATCAGGCTGAAACCGGGTGCAACCATATGTGTCAGTGGGTCCTCTTTTAAGACCACTGGCAGCTGACCGGTGCTGTCGGAAGCTAGTGGCCCAGCTGAGGTTATCAATTCTATTCTTGATCTGGGCCAAAAGTGAGCTGTAACCTTCCCCTACAACTCGGCCATCATGAAGTTGATCCGCAAAGCTCTGGGGATATTGATGGACAATCGCTTTACAAATAGTAAGACACTGTGCACGTGTTGGTGTTGGCTCAAATTTTCTCATTTCATCGGCAAGCACCCTGACCATTTGTCGTCTTGCTGGTGGTGAAGGTCTCTTCCCAGAAGAGAGAGCAGACTGAATTTCTGCAGGCATGAGCTGCCATGGTACCTGAAAGGTATTTGACCACGATTTCCTAAAATGGGATGTAGATGGTTGACTGTTTTCAAGACTGCTTGATCCTCCATCAGTAGTTACCGACATATTAGAAGAGCATGGCTGTGGTGAGGAGCTCCCAGCTGATAAGGAAGGAGTGTGCTGCATAGTGGTGAGATCCAAAGTGACAGTTTCTGACTCTGAGTAAAACAAAATATTGAACAGGTAGTTAAAATCCACACGATCTGTACAGACACAACTTGATATATACAGAATAAAATTGATTCAATTCCACACACGGTAACAATGGCCGGTTTTCTACAAATGTAGACATTGTTTGCATCTAAAACTATTCACATTGTTCATGTCACTACTGGGGTGAGTGCGCAAGCAAGCAAACAAATTGTTTAAGTAAAACTAAATAACAACGTTCATATCTGATGAATAGAAAATTATGTCCCTGTTAACATCTCTCAACAACCCACTTTTACATGTTCAGCCATTTTAAAAAGAATAGAAATATGGATGAAGATGTGAGATTATAATTACCCATTTTAAAAGCATTGAGAAGTTTTCTGAGTTTTATAGTTGGTAGTATGTCACTGATGTCTTCTTGTTGAACAAACTGAAGATCATCTTTGGATTCCAATCCCGAGCCTACAAGTTTGTCAATCAATAGCTGTGTGGTGTTCTCATCATTTGACGGCAAAGCCCTGAGGATGATTTCCCTCAGTTCTCCGACCAAGGCGGACATTGCTTTAAATTGAGACAAAAGAATGATGAAGAACTATTACAGACATATCAAACACTGTGTATTTTGACAATGGATAATAATCCAGAAGGTCATTCTGATTAACACAAGTGTAGGATCCATTCATTGGTGTCAAGCAATGAACACCCATGTCAGGGATACTGTAAGTTTGGAAAAGTTCTGTGATGAAGTACACTGAAGTATTGTGTATGACTGTCATCACAATCCTCCCCACAATAAGCCCCTCATCAGTTTCATGAATGACAACATACATGTTTTTTTTGTATGTTGTGCCTTTCACAGTTGCCTCATGAGAAACCAAAGAATTTTCAGGCTGAAAATCATATCCAGATACAGACTCTCTTATGACATCATTGTAGTCACTCACCACAAACTCTGTTGCCTTTTCTGCTACAATAGAAGGAGGGAAGAGCTCACCAGCATGAAGAAACGCCTGCAGAAGCTGATGTCTTTCTGAGAGAGTAAAGCACAGATTTTTAAAGTTATGTAGTTTTCTTACACACTGTTTGAAATACATGTGCTTACTTTCGAATCTTAATGTCCACAAACGGATGAGTGGTCCAAAATGAATAATGAGCTCTGGGTAGTGGCTAAGGTAATGATGTTTAGGTCTGAGAGAGTAAGTAGGGAACATGTGTTTCCTAAAATATAGGTACTCATCAATCAAAACTCTCAAATACCCTATCTGACCACTGTAAATGACTGGTGCACAAACAAGTGCAACAATTTCCCTTAACAGTAAAATTAGTTGCCAAACTTCATTCTCACCAGGTGATTCAATTTGGTCACCAATTAACATTGGCAGCATCCTCAAAAAACACCAGTTCTGTACAGCATGCCCACTTAGCTTCTCACTTCCTGGGTTAATCTCACACGGTCTGTCACAGTTGTCATTACCTAGAAACTTGAACTGACTAATCCTTCGATTCAATTCCAGATACGTAAACTGTCTGTCAACCTTTACAAGATGTTGTATGCATAAAGCAAGGTCATACGACACAACACCTTCAAATAAATCATGTCCAAGGCATGGGGGCAACCCTGGCTGAGAGACATGATAGAAGGAGAGCTCATTGAACAAAGAGTCAAACTTGATGCCTCCACTATGGTCCAAACCCTTATCAAGGTTCTCAACGTGATGTTTGTAAGACTCTGCTGTACGAAATGTGGCTCTGGAAAGTGGATTTTCCTGAAAAGTATATTTTTCAATTTCGCAATATCTGCAAAAGTATCTACTTCCGCTGAAATTCTCCAGAAACCCACCAATGCTATGTGAGCCTAAATTGTCACCAGCTATTGCCTGCAAGATTCCTTTAACGTTCAGTCCATCTGGAAAATCTACGCCTGTAGTCTCAAGGTCTTTAAGGTCATTGATTAAGCACCTCATGACCAATTCTTGACCAAAGTACTTAAAGTCTTGTTCCCTGCAGAGAAACACCAGTTGCATTTGGTCAGTACTTGATCTATTATGAGGAAATAGATCTGCTAATGTGAGGTACATAGCTAGAATTTTATGCTTTTTTTTCCCAGACCCAAGAGGGTTCGCAACCTCAAAAGCATCTTGATATAAGACCAAGCCTAATGCAGATTCATCTGCATGATGCAAGTTTGCAGTTATGTTTTCACCATCCCAAACATCCTTTAAAATGTCCTTCAACCGGACACGACTGTGCACATCATTGTACTGTTCTCTTACAGACTTGCAGTGAAGGAGAGATTCAATTGTTTTTTTTACTGGTACATACTGCACAAAACACTCTTTACCTGCTTCATTCTGTCCTAGGCGAATAGGCACAGGCTCAACATAATGAAAGCTTTTCTTGAAAAATGTTTTTCTTCGCTGATCTGATCTTAATTTGTGGCTATTACAGGATGTAAAAAGATCTTCAGCTTTAAGATCGTCAAGTACCATTTTTATCATTGCTTCTGGAACATTAAGTGAGATTAACTTTTCCTGAAGTCTGAAAAGCAAATGGGACTGATTGATTTCATGTATTGACTGCATGTCTTCAATGATTGTCTGAATGACTGAGGCTGGAAGCAATAGCTTGGCTTGCAATTTCAAATAGAACAGAGCAAGATTCCTTAAAAACAAAGTGTTGTCAACATTTTCAGGACTAACATCTGGTTCCTCATCATTTTCATCAGCATCAGTCTGAACATCAATGTCTTGAATCTGAGAGCAGCTGGCTTCAGGGTTTGCTGTAATAGAGTCAATTAGGCCTTCTATATTTTTGTTATGTTTTCTGGACAAATGAGAGGTAAATGTTGATTTAACAGTAAATGTTTTACCACACTGCTTGAAAGGGCATGTGACTTTTCGTCCCTCTTTAATGTGCATTTTGACATGAGAAATAAACTCGGGTAAAGAAGAACTTTTGGCCCTACACAAATCAACATGACATTCCAAGGAATGTGTAGTGCACATTGTGGTTTCTGCCCTATATCCTGCATGGTGTCTGTACACGTGAGATTTCAAACCAGCATTTTTTTTAAACTTCCTATTACAGTTAGGTATGCAGCAACGAAAAACAATATTTGAGACATTGCTGTGTATTTTCATATGTTTCACATAGATCACAGGGGTATCACATGTTTTCCCGCAGAGCTGACAATGAAACATGTTGTAAAGAACAGATCTAGATAATAACTACCGAAGCCATCGTTTCTCGTTAAAATACGTTATAAAATGGCTGAAACAGATGCAGTGCAAGACGCTGTTATGCTGCTATTAGTAGCTGCATTAAAGCCAGCAGCGGTTTGAAAAGGCACCTTTACAGTAGCTAATTAGACAAGAATTTAAAATGTTGTTCATACCTCACTTACCATTTACTTACAAAAAAGCCCGTTTCATAAACACTCGTAATTCGAAATTAAATTCGAGTTTTACTCGTAAAACTCAAACTTCATAAGTCACTTGCATGCTTGGCAGTAGTCTACACACGCTATTTGAATGTGCATGCAAATCTTACCTGTTCACTAACCGGATTAACTGGATATTGCTATTTTAATTATAAGTAGCCTAAGTTGATAACAGGGCGATTAAAATAAGCGCGGAGCGGCAGATAATTTGTCTATGTCTCTAGATGTCTCTCATGGACTGAATGCGCACGTTAACATTACGACACAAGAAAAAAAAAAATACTGAATTATCTAGTTAATACCGAAGCAATAGATTTTCGTTAAAATGTCTGAAACAGATGCAGTGCTAGACGCTGTTGCTGCTATTATTTTTTTGCGATCAAGCCAGCAGCGGTTTGTTGACCTAGTAATTACAAGAATTTAAAATGTTCCTCGCTACCATTTACTGACAATAAATAAATAAATTGTACATGTGCCCATTTCATAAACACTCAAACTTCATTATTCACGTGTATGCTTGACTAACTTATCCTACACAAATGTTATGAGTGTGCCTGCAAATCTTAACCGTTCACTAACCGGATGCACTGGATCTTTATATTGTTATTTTATAAGTAGGCTATGCTACTTAAAAGGGCGATTAAATTAAGCGCGGAGCGGCAAATTAAGTTATACTGGCAGATAAATTATTGTCTGTCTCTATCTCATGGACTGAAATGTGCACATAACACAAAAGAAAAAAAAGATTGATTTCGTTCATTCCCATTCATCTATTACTTGGATAAAGTTTGGTAAAATATGCAGGTTGGATGAAAATTAGGGATTCTTACCTGTGTTTGTGTAATAAAGATGGCTGTATGATGGCAGTCTGGGATCCGTCGACCAATTATTTGCCTATAACGTTAAGTTAAAACACATAATTTAATTGAGGCATCTGATTTAAATCACAGAAGCTTTATTAGAAGTTTAAGATGTTATATTTTAAAGTAATAGGTCATTTAAAGATAATAAAATAATAAGTTGCAAACCTACCTCAATCTGATATTCCAAACTGGCGCCTTGTGCTCATTGGATGAAAATAGGGTATAATACTGTTAAATAACAGTGTCAAATTGTTGTTGATCGACCACGCAACCCGAAGTGAACAAGTCTTCCCATAATGCATTGTAAAAAAAAGCAAAATGCTGTTATTACATGGAAACAGCAATTTGCTGTTAAATTTCCATGTAAATTTACAGGAATTTTTTACAGTGTAGGTTCCTAAACTGAATGTCAGAGCAACCATCAAGTCTTAGACAGCATTCTAGTTTATTAAATGCAGAGTTTATAGGTCCTATAATTAACACCCCTGATTTTTTTTTCAGAATTTAGCAATAAGAAACTATTCCTCATCCAGGTTTTTATATCGATTATTTATTCCATTAATTTTTCAAATTGGTGTGTTTTTCCACGCCATAAATAAATATAGAGCTGAATATCATCAGCATAACAGTGAAAGCTAACATTGTGCTTGGTGTTATTGGTGTTATCTCCCAAGGGTAAAATGTAACGCGTGAAAAGTAACAGCCCTAGTACTGAGCCTTGAGGTAATCCATACTGCACTTGTGATCGATATGATACCTCTTCATTCACTGCAACTAATTGATGGCGGTCAGATAAGTATTATTTGAACCATGCCAATGCACCTCCTTTATTGCCAGCAAAGTTTTCTAGTCTATTCAAGAGAATGTTGTGGTCAATAGTGTCGAATGCAGCACTAAGATCGAATAGAACTAATAGAGAGATACAACCACGATCAGATGATAAGAGCAGGTCATTTGTAACTCTAAGGAGAGCAGTCTCAGTACTATATGGTCTAAATCCTGACTGGAAATCCTCACATATAACATTTTCCTCTAAGAAGGAATATAATTGTGAGTATAGTTCCATTTCTAGTATCATCTTGGACAGAAAAGGATGATTCAAGATCGGTTTGTAATTAACTAGATCTTTAGGGTCTAGTTGTGGTTTTTTAAATTGTGGCTTAATAACACCCAGTTTGAAGGTTTTGGGGACATATCCTAATGACAGTGACAAATTAATAATAGACAGAAGAGGATCTATGACTTCTTTTATGAGCTTATATGGAATAGGGTATAAACAAACATGTTGTTGGTTTAGATTATTTAACAAGTTTATACAATTCTTCCTCTCCTATAGTAGAGAATGAGTGGAACTGTTCCTCAGGTTATCTAAAGTGCACTGTCTGATGCGATACTGTAGCTGACGGCTGCATGGTTACAATTTTATCGCTAATAGTATCAATCTTGGAAGTAAAGTAGTTCATAAAGTAATTACTGCTGTGCTGTTGGGAAACAATTAGATCTAGCAGTTTTTAATGCTTTTGTGTAGGATAGCGTACTTTCCTGCCAAGCAGTACGAAATACCTCTATTTTTGTTTTCCTCCAGATGCGCTCCATTTTCCAGTCTTCTCTCTAGGGTGCGAGTGTGCTCATTATACCATGGTATAAGACCTTAATCTTCCTTAAAGGAGCAACCGTATCTTAAATGCTAGAAAAGAGAGAGTGCCTAGTTTCTGTTACATCATCAAGTTGTTCTTAGTTATTGGATGTGCTAAGGAATTAAGATAAATTAGGAAGATTGCTTACAAAGAAATCTTTTGTGGCAGAAGTGATTGTTCTACCATACTTGTAAAATGGAGTATAATTTACAGTTTTAGCTATATTAATTTTACACGAGACTAGATGGTGATCTGTGGTATCATCGCTTGGCTGCATAATTTCAACACAATCAACATCGGATACATTGTGTTGTCTAAGCCCAATACAGTTAAAAATGTTAATGAATGCTGATCCAAATGCATCTGTTTCATTATCAACATGGATATTAAAAATCACCAACAATCTAAGCTTTATCTGCAGCCCGCACTAACTCGGATATAAAACTTTTTTATAAAGTCTGTATGGTGCCCTGGTGGCCTCTATACAGTACCCAGTACAAACATAACAGGGGATTTATCATTAACACTTGTTTCTCTGGATAATGTCATATGAAGCACCATTACTTCAAACGAGTTATACTTGAAGCCTGCCATCTGAGAAATCCTGAAAACGTTGTTATAAATTGAAGCAACACCTCCCCCTTTACCTTTTAGACGCGGCTCATGTTTATAACAGTAATCTCGGGGGGGGGGGGGGGGGGGGTGGACACATTTAAAATAATGTAATCATCAGGTTTTAGCCAGGTTTCTGTCAAACAGAGCACATCTATATTATGATCAGTGATCATATTATTTACAAAAAGTGTTTTCGTAGAAAGGGATCTGATATTCAATAAGCCAAGCTTTATCATTTGTTTATCCATGTTGCTTCTGTTTTTTATTTGTTGAACCTCAATTACATTGTTAGTCTTAACTTGGTTTGGACGTTTTTTGTATTTTCTAGTTCGGGGAATAGACACAGTCTCTATAGTGTGATATCTAGGTGAAAAAGTACCTGAAGCCCATCCTGTGAGAAATACTGGAAATATATGTTACTATATGTAAACATCTTTTATGTGAAATGTCATTAATAAATACAAAAAAACATGGTAAGATAATTTACATATCATTAACCTTAAAATAAATATTTTGCAGATTCTGCAAAGTGTATGTACAACTTTTGATGTGCCCAACCTAAAATATCTGACTGATCTGTCCTTGATAGTGAGACTAGCTCAAAATAAGATGGATCAAACAAAATGAGGCCTCTATTATCTACATTTTTAACGTCTCCAGTTCAACTGTATCACATTATCTTTTCTCCAGTTCAGGAACTTTCAGGCTAAATCCCTTTTTGACCCTCTGTTTAAGGATGACTCTAACCACCACTTCACTCGTCTTCGATTCCAAAATCATCTTGCATTGATTCTCGTTCAATAAGTTAAACCAGCAAATAGTCTTTCCAGCCATTCTTTCCAGCCATCGGGGCAGCAACCACAGCTGCTCAAAAGGGCCTATCTCAGCAAAAGATCCTCTGTCAATGCTCATCAGATACTTTCAAAAGCTGTATAAGATCCAGTCAAACCTTGATGAGCTCTAACTGTTCATGTCCCAGCATGGGATAGTTCTATGACTGTATTTAAAAGGGATAGTTCACCCAAAAATGAAAGTTATGTCATTAATAACTCACCCTCAGGTCGTTCCAAACCAGTAAGACCTCCATTTATCTTCAGAAAACAGTTTAAGATATTTTAGATTTAGTCCGAGAGCTCTCAGTCCCTCCATTGAAGCTGTGTGTACGGTATACTGTCCATGTCCAGAAACAAATATCCGGTTCGCGAACGAATCATTCGATGTAACCGGATATTTTTGAAATGGTTCACCAAATCGAACTGAATCATTTTAAACAGTTCACATCTCCAATATGCATTAATCCACAAATGACTTACGCTGTTAACTTTTTTAATGTGGCTGACACTCCCTCTGAGTTCAAACAAACAAATATCCCGGAGTAATTCATTTACTCAAACAGTACACTGTCAGTGACTGAACTGCTGTGAAGATAGAGATGAAGATGAACACAGAGCCGAGCCAGATAATGACTCGTTCACGAGTCAAGAACCGTTTGCATCTGTTTTTGGATGACCAGTAGTTCTTTCTAACAGTTCGATTCAATAAACGGGTTGAAGAAAACAGTTCACCGGTTCTTTTGTGCTCGACATAATGGCGTCATTGGCGATGACTCGTTCTCTCTTCACAGCAGTTCAGTCAATGTACTGTTTGAGTAAATTTATTACTATGGGATATTGGTTTGTTTTAACTCAGAAGGAGTGTCAGCCACATTAAAAAAAGTCAACAGCTTAAGTCATTTGCAGAACTGTTTCAAAAAGATCCAGTTACATCGAATGATTCGTTCGCGAACTGGATATGACAAACTGCTTTGTTTTGAACTTGTCTTACAACAGACACGGAAGAGAAGACAGTGCTGAATAAAGTCATAGTTTTTGCTATTTTTGGACCAAAATGTATTTTCGATGGTTCAAAAAATTCTAACTGACCCTCTGGTGTCATATGGACTGCTTTGATGATGTTTTTCTTACCTTTCTGGACATGGACAGTATACCGTGCACACAGCTTCAATGGAGGGACTGAGAGCTCTCGGACTAAATCTAAAATATCTTAAACTGTGTTCCAAAGATAAACAGAGGTCTTACGGGTTTGGAATGACATGAGGGTGAGTTAATTACATAATTTTGCAAATTGGGCAAACTAACCCTTTAAGCTCGGAGCCTCCGCTCGGACAGTACACCAAATATACATACTATTTACTGATTATATGTGAGTGCAGAGCCGGATTATCCATAAGGGCACTTGGGCACCAACCATTCACAACAACTAGGGGGGGCACCACATGACACAAGCTTTAAAAATATTTTTCGTAAATTGTTTTATTATTAACTTGAAATTCCGTACATAACTCGTTTATGAACACTAACTTAACAACAACAATAATAAGAACAATTATAATATAATAAAGATTACATGACCACTATCAGTCCCCCCCTTCCATCCCCAACCTGTCAGAGTTGAGTTGGTCCACAACAAGTACGGGCAAATGTGTCATTTTTTTAACGGCTAAAGAAAATGAATCAAAATGGACAGACGGCAATGGAGTGGTTTTGCAAAAAGAAAGTTAAAGAAAGACAAGGATGCCAGATGTTTAGCTACAATTCAAAATGTTCCAGGAATCAAAAGTTTCTTTAAAACGAGTGAAGAATGAGCTCAGGACCACAATGACACAAGAGCAATTGACTGCACTATCCCTGTTTAATACCATTGAAGTTAAAGTTAAAACATTACCGTCTCCAGCCGCGAGAGGGCGCTCTATGCTTCTCAGTTCTCTTGTAGTCTACCACTGAAAACATAGAGCGCCCTCTCACGGCTGTAGATGGTAATGTTTTCTCTTAGTGCTTGGTTCCAAATAAATGCGACTTATAGTCCAGTGCAACTTATATATGTTTTTTTCCTTGTCATGACGTATTTTTGGACTGATGCGACTTATGGGTGGGTACCGAAACCCGGTATTAAACCGGCCCCGGGGCTAAATTATAAAATCAGTAAGTATCAGTAAGATCTGATGTTATCGGTTCTGCTTTCAGTACTGGAGGAAAAAAAATAATGTACTATGTATTTTTGCTTAATAATGTTGTCGTGCACATTTAATCTCACCAAACATTTCTAATGTGCGATCATATTAAGACATTTGACCGTGAGATCTGCGTGAACTCATGCGCGCCGCGGAGGCTGTCTGTCAGTCACACACACACAACGAGCGCACGCACATGCATTAACTGTACGTAAACTCTTGCTTAATAATAAAGAGTGACGATGACGAAGAGATTTGCTTAATGTTATCATGCACATTTTATCTCACCAAACATTTCTAATTTGCGATATTATTAAGACGTTTGTCTGTGAGATCTGCAAGAACACGCATGCGCGCCACGGAGGCTGTCTGTCAGTCACACACACACACAAGAACGAGCGCGGTACACGCATAACAGTATGAAAACTCCCGCTTAATACAACAAGTGACGATGGCGGAGAGAAAAAAACGTTCCAAAGTGTGGTTATACTTCACTAGAGTTAATGCTGACAACCCTCGTTGTCATAAGCGCAAAACAATATTTGCATGTAAGGGCGGAAACAAGCAATCTGAAACAATACCTTTTCCTGGACTGTGCCCAGCTGGTGGAATGACCTCCCAATCTCAATTCGTACAGCTGAGTCTTTACTCATTTTCAAGAAACATCTAAAGACTCAAATTTTTCGCCTGCACTTAACCTACTAACACCAGTACTTTTCCTTTTCTTGTCTTTTTCAAAAAAAAAAAAAAATACCTGGCTATGCGTTCTATACTAGACTAACTGAGACTTGTCATGGCACTTGTATACTGTTGTTGTTCTCTTGTTGACCTGAGTGCTTCTATTGTTCTCATTTGTAAGTCGCTTTGGATAAAAGCGTCTGCTAAATGATTAAATGTAAATGTAATCTGTCAAAGCATCTTTCAAAAGTGCATTATGTGTATCGACTTCCTAGCTAGCTCGTCTCTGGTTGTTGCCCCATCTACGTCAGGTATGTATGCTAAAATCATGTTCAATCAACATTGTTCACGTCATTTAAAATAAATGTAAAATCTCCCTGGTTTGCTAACCTTACGTAGGAATTCTGTTGATTTCTTCTGGGAAAAATGCGAATGAAATCAACATATTTTCTACTTGTTTTTAAAATTCCAAATAAGGAAAAATCTGTATGTAAATGTAAACATTAAATGCACAGCACCTCAAGTTAGTTTATAAAATAGCCAATTGCCACATTTTGCAAACTTTTTATTATATATATATATATATATATATATATATATATATATATATATATATATATATATATATATATATAATTATTTTTTTTATTTTTTTTTTTAAGCTGCAGCTACTATGAACCAACCAACTCCTCCTAACACCTCTGGTCCAAGACAAGCCCATTATTAATTTTACATAAAAACAATAAAGAAATGTTAATTCTGTTCTCAACTTGTTCTTAAAAAAAAAACACACACACAACACAAAGTACCGATAAGAATACCGTTAAAGTACCTGACCATTAAGCAGTATCGGTAAGAGTAGAAATACCGTTAAAACCTTAACGATACCCATCCCTACTTATACTTAGGTACGACTTGAAATACGGTAGTTGGACAAGTTAATAAATTACAGTTGAGAAATCACCTTAATTATGGGGGGGGGGGGGGGGGGGGGGGCTTTTGATGTATAGTGCCCAGGGGCACCACACTGTCTTAATACGGCCCTGTGTGAGTGTGAACTTATGAACGTGTGTCTGTGTGTTTATAGTGTGGATCATGGAGAAGAGATGAGGATGAGAGCAGGACCACGAAAATGTAGGTCTACAAGCACACACACACACACACACACATATCTTTAGTGATTGTTATTTTTATCAATGTCTTATGTTCCTGTGTTCAGATGCCTGTTTTCTTACACTGGATCCAAACACAGCACACCCTGAACTCATTCTGTCTGAGAAGAACAGAAAGGTGACACATGTGGGAGAGAAACAGCCGTATCCTGATCATCCAGACAGATTTGATGTGTGTTCTCAGGTGTTGTGTAGAGAGAGTGTGTGTGGATGCTCTTACTGGGAGATTGAGTGGAGTGGAGGTGTGTGTATATCAGTGTCATATGAGAGCATCAACAGGAAGGGATCAAGTAATGAGTCTGTGTTTGGACGTAATGATCAGTCCTGGGGTTTGATCTGCTTTCCCTCCAGTTACTTATTCATACACAACAACATAAAGATTGATCTCCCTGTAGAGTCCATCATCAGGAGAATAGGAGTGTTTGTGGATCACAGTGCAGGAACTCTGTCCTTCTACAGCGTCTCCAGAAACGATATGAACCTCATCCACACAGTCCAGACCACATTCACTCAGCCACTCTATCCTGGGTTTTGGGTTTATTATTATGGATCATCAGCAAAATTGTGTTGATGAATCAGAAGAGACTGACGAGAGATTCTACCCATAATGCTTTTTTTAGCTGCATAATAAATCAGTGACAGTGAGATGTTATAGAGTATCTTCTGTCACAGAAATAAGTCAGAATAAATATGTCATAAATCCTTATATAGACAGTGAGATCAGTGTGTGTGTTTGTATGTGAGAGACAGTGTGAGTGTGAGACTGTGTACAAACCCGATTCCAAAAAAGTTGGGACACTTGTAAGTAAAAAAGTAATGGAATAATTTACAAATCTCATAAACTTATATTCTTATATAATATTGTGAATAACTTTATTCACAATAGAATAAATCTAACATATCAAATGCTGAAAGTGAGACATTTGAAATGTCGTGCCAAATATTGGCTCATTTTGGATTTCAAGAGAGCTACACATTTCAAAAAAGTTGGGACAGGTAGCAATAAGAGGCTGGGAAAGTTAAATGTACATATAAGGAACAGCTGGAGGACCAATTTGCAACTTATTAGGTCAACTGGGAACATGATTGGGTATAAAAAGAGCCTCTCAGAGCAGCAGTGTCTCTCAGAAGTCAGGATGGGCAGAGGATCACCAATTCCCCCAATGCTGCAGATAGTGGAGAAATATCAGAAAGGAGTTTCTCAGAGAAAAAAATGCAAAGAGTTTGAAGTCATCATCATCTACACTGCATAATATCATCCAAGGATTCAGAGAATCTGGAACTATCTCTGTGTGCAAGGGTCAAGCCAGAAAGCCATACTGGATGCCCATGATCTTCGGGCCCTTAGACGGCACTGCATCACATACAGGAATGCTACTGTAATGGAAATCACAACATGCGCTCACAAATACTTCCAGAAAACATTTTCGGTGTACAATCAGGCATTTTCTCTGGGCCAAGGCTCATTTAAAATGGACTGTCAATCAAAATTTTAAGTTCTTTTTGGAAAAATTGGGATGCCATGTCATCCAGACTATAGAGGACAAGGACAACCCAAGTTGTTATCAGTGCTCAGTTCAGAAGCCTGTATCTCTGATGGCATAGGGTTGCATGAGTGTGTGTGACATGGGCAGCTTACACATCTGGAAAGGCACCATCAATGCTGAAAGGTATATCCAAGTTCTAGAACAACATCTACTCCCATCCAGACATCATCTTTTTCAGGAAAGACCTTGCATTTTCCAACATGACAATGCCAGACCACATACTGCATCAATTACAACATCATGGCTGTGTAGAAGAAGGATCCGGGTAATGAAATGGCCAGCCTGCAGTCCAGATCTTTCACCCATAGAAAACATTTGGCACATCATAAAGAGGAAGATGTGACAAAGAAGACCTAAGACAGTTGAGCAACTAGAAGCCTGTATTAGACAAGAATGGGACAACATTCCTATTCCTAAACTTGAGCAACTTGTCTCCTCAGTCCCCAGACGTTTGCAGACTGTTATAAAAAGAAGAGAGGATGTCACACAGTGGTAAACATGCCCTTTTCCCAACTTTTTTTGAGATGTATTGATGCCATGAAATTTAAAATCAACTTATTTTTCCCTTAAAATTATACATTTTCTCAGTTTAAACATTTGATATGTCATCTATGTTGTATTCTGAGTAAAATATTGAAATATGAAACTTCCACATTTGCATTCTGTTTTTATTCACAATTTGTAGTGTCCCAACTTTTTTGGAATCGGGTTTGTACATCATGTGTGTGTGTCATTGTGTGAGTGTGTGTTTGTTTATCTACATTTTCTGGCACATCAATCATTTGTATAATTACTATCAAAATTTTCTTTTAACTGAAAAGTTCTCATGAATCATGTTTTCAAGTACGTCATTTATTTTTCTTTTGTTTTTGTGCATAAATAATAAAACATGATGAGAAATAAACCTGAGATCAGATTTGAATTGTTTGTATGTTTGTATCATGAATCGATTCCTCACAAGACTGAATTGAGCTTCAGGAGAGTTTCTGACATTAACATGATTATGATTGTTGTTTTATTTTATAATCACATCACAATTAATATTTTAATTCTACTACTACTACTACTACTACTACTAGTAATAATAATAAATATATAATTTTATACTACAATAGTATCATTTAAATTATAACTTATGTTATTATCATATTAAAATAAAATAAAAATTTTGGTTAATATGAATAAATACTGACTTTTTATTGAATAAATATTGCAATAACAGTTGGACTGATTTTTATATTTTGTAATTGAAATAATTATAATTAATATAATATATTTATCTTATTTTTATTAGGATTATTAAATTCACAACTTATTTCTTTATTTCTTATAAGTCGTGGCCTAGTGGTTAGAGATTTTGACTCTTAACCCTAAGGTTGTAGGTTCAAGTCTTGGGCCAGCAATACCACGACTGAGGTGCCCTTGAGCAAAGCACCAAACCCCCAACTGCTCCTCGGGCCCCACAGCATACTGCTCACTGCTGTGTGTGTGTACATTGGATGGGTTAAATCTAACAGCTCAAATAATTAATAATTATTACTGTTGTGAATCAGGCTAAAACAAAGTAATAGTTTTATGTTCTTGCTCAATAATTTATTTTTGTTCAATTGTAATTTCATATTATATTAATATTAATAAAAATGATGTCTATATATTAATGCTCAGCTTTTTAACAGATAATATAAAAATTGTCGGCACACCTTGTCAAAGGTCTTTTAAGGACCAATTTGTGAAAGTCACATTTTTTTCACATTTAATGCAAGTAAACAATTCTTTTAGTCATGTATCAAAAGAAGGGGGTGAGCCGTGCTTCCATTTCAAAAGGATAGATCCCAAACTCTCTTCCCAAGCACCTCTGGCCTGATTTGCAAAAGCTGAATTAATATTGTGGATCAGATTGTAAATTACAGAAATACAATGTTTTGAGTGTGGTTCAAACTTTTAAGTCATCAAATGGAGATTCTGTGGAGGATTTGAAAAATGAGGTAATAGTTGTGCCTGTCAAGTGCCTGACTTGAAAGAAATTAAATAAGTGGGAATCAGGTACATCGAATCTCTTAGAAAGATTAGTAAAGAATGAAAAAATACCGCTTTTATAGAAATCATCAATGGTCTTTATGCCTTTATTGAATCATATTCGGAATGCCTCATCCATAATGGATGGTGCAAAAAGTGTTTTTTAAAAACCAGAGAAAGGCTAGAAGACCTATGCATTCACTGTGCTTCCTAATTGAGTCCATATCTTAACTGTGTGGGATACTATTAAATTTGAACTAAAATTAGGCAGGTAAAGGTACTTGAGAAGATATAACAGAGTTCAGAGGGAGAGGCGTGCTGAGAAGAAGCCCAAATAGTGTATTCAGGATTTATATTGTTTCTCCAATATAGATTTTTTTTTTGGATATTGCAAACCCAATATCCATCCATCCATCCATCCATCTTCTTCCGCTTATCAGGGGTCGGTCGTGGGGGCAGCAGTCTAAAGTGAAAAAAAAAAAGTGACAGCCAAGTATGGTGACCCATACTCAGAATTCGTGCTCTGCATTTAACCCATTCGAAGTGCACACACACAGAGCAGTGAACACACACACACACACACACACACTGTGAACACACACCCGGAGCAGTGTCACCAAGACTTCCCTCTCCCTAGACACTTCCTCCAGCTCTTCCGGGGGATACTGAGGTGTTCCCCGGCCAGCCAAGAGAGACAGTCCCTCCAGTGTGTCCTCCGTCTTCCCTGGGGCCTCCTCCCGGTGGGACGTGCCCGGAACATCTTCCCAGGAAGGCGTCTAGGAGCCATCCGGAACAGTCATCTTGATTAGGCTTATACGCCCAGCCAGAGAAAAAGGAAAAATATTCAAGGAATGAGACAAAATTAGAGACATACATTCCAGTTAAAGATTTGGTCACAAAAATACCCAAATCCTTAAATCAATTGGCTGCCCATCTAAAAGGGAAAAGTGAATGTATAATGTTATTTGCAAAATAATTTAAAGGGACGAACTCACTCTAATGAAAGTTAATTTTATACCCTGAAATTTTACCAACATTATTTATAATTCTCAAAATAATAGGGACAGAAACCACTGGATCAGATATAAAAAGTAAAATATTATCAGCATATAACAATAATTTATACTATGTAGATAGCTAGATAGCTATGGGCTCAATGGCAATGGCAAAAAGTAAAGGCGACAAAGGGAAGCCCTGCCTAGTGCCCCTCTGAAGCGAAAATGGAGATGAAAATACCATTCGTTAGCACAGATGCCTGCGGAGAGACATACAATAGTTTGACCCAGGAAATGAACCCATCATTAAAACCAAAACTTTTCATTACACAAATTAGATATCTTGATTCCACTCTATCAAACACTTTTCTGCATCAAGAGCCAATACCACTTTGGCACATCTGATTTGGGCATATTGAGAATATTGATAAGTTTCCTTGTATTACAGAAAGAATGTCTTCCAATCATAAAACCTGTTTGGTCAGCTGAAATTATTTAGGGTAACACTTGTTGTAACCGCAAGGAAAAAATCTTAGTTAAAATTTTGTAATCCACATTCAAAAGTGAAATTGGTCTATAGCTGCTAAACAAAAGGGGGTCTTTGTCTTCCTTGGCAATCAAAGTAATTGATGCTGATGATAAGGTGGGAGGTAAGTAGCCATTGGAAAAGCCTCATTAAACATATTCTGTTGTGCAGAGGCTAATGATGTGGCTAATGAAGACTTTATAGAAACTCAGTGGTGAACCCTTCAGGACCTGGTGACTTGCCATTTCGTGCTTACATATAATTAGCTGAAGTATGGTATGCGTATTTGGCGTGCTGTTTGGGGAAGGGCTCAGAGCTTGGGAATTGCCCGAACCTAAAGTACTCCCAAAAAGCAATTGAATAAACTGACAGCCATCAGATTAAGAATACCCCCCAAAAAAGCATTGAGTACTGGCTGGGGCTGATTTTTTTTTCTATGAAGACACGTACTCCGGTGGGAGCAACTTAGGCGATAGAAGGGTAGGCCCTACCAGCTGCAGGCACTGAACTACATCATTAGGGGCGCCCGTTCGGTAGGACTCGATGCTCAACAGGGTCTCACAGCATTGGAACGGTGAGCCCTACCGGCCGATGAGGAGGAACAGTGTGATTGTATAGCCCGACCGGGAGGCCCGAGTTGCCTCAACTGGAATAGGTCACAGTGTCAGCGTACCGGCCCTACTGGCTGATAAGCCCCTGCTATTCAGCGGATAAAGGGCATATGGCTGACCAAGAGGGCCCATGAAGCCTCGGACTGGAGATTAAGACTCAGAACAACAGATGTCTGGGTCCTCTCGGTTCGGCAAATAAAAAGCTTTGGGCTGACTGACAAGGAAGACTCTTGCGATATCCAACGGGAGATTACTACTCACGGCATCGGATGGATGAGACGCACTTGCGGCTGGTAATTATAGAAACCCAACCGGGAGAACTCTCGGCAGACGTCTGAAGGGAGCACATGCATAAGATGGGTAAGTCTCACCCGATGGGGAGAGAGAAAATTAAAACCCAACTGGGAGAACTCAAGTCAACGTCTGAAGGGAGCACACGCATCTGATGGGTAAGCCTCGCCAAGCGGGGTTAAAATGTGTGAGGGTAGTTGATAGGGTTTTGGGGAGCATTTGGCGGGAGGTTGAGACTCGTGGCGTATAACGGTTAAGCCTCGCCAAACGTTAAATGGACAGGTAAGTTGCGTGGCCGGGAGACTCTCACCAGACGTCCGAAGGGAACGCATGCATGTGACGGGTAAGTCTCGCCAACCGTACAATGGAAAGGTAAAGTTTGTCTGGCCTGGAGACTCTCGCCAGACGTCCGAAGGGAGCACACGCATCGAACGGGTAACACTACAATTTTCATAGTCATGAAAATAAAGAAAACTCTTTGAATGAGAAGATGTGTCCAAACTTTTGGTCTGTACTGTATATATATATATATATATATATATATATATATATATATATATATATATATATATATATATATACATATATATATTTATTTATTTATTTATTTATTTTTATCTTTTTTGGTGGCTGATGAGGGTTTGGTGGGCTTTCTTTATGTGGAACTGGTTAGTTTGATATAGCTTTGGTACACTTCTGAAGACCAACTTCCAAGAGTTTGGATTGCTGCCCCGATACGAAAAGAAAGGGTGGAGAAATTGTTTGCAGAGACACCTGATAATTGCAAGACACATATGAGGTGTTTCTGAAACCAGAATCGAGTGACTTTTTTTTCTTTAGAGAGTCGTCAATGATTAGTGGTTCATGCGGGGGTTTTGCCTGAGAATTCCTGGAGAGTAGGTATTCTAGGATGGATTGGAGCAGGGAGATTGAAAATGTAAATAAAATTAACTTTCTGGACTTGGTCTTTCTTGCTTGTTTGATTGAAAAAGTGATTGTTTCATCGTTGAGTACGGTTAGGTCTGATACTGTAGGGTTGATTTTGGATTGAAATTGAAGAGATTGTGAGCTCCAAGCACCTAAGAAAAACAAAAAAGCTAAGCTGAACATTGCATGGAGCTTGTGGGTTATGCTGAGGGGTTGATAATTTGTGCAGAGGGTGTAGATACACTTGTGAGGATGTCTAGTGTTATGGGTTGTCTATCATTGGGATGGGTGGGCCCTTTAATCAAGAGAGAGGTATGCGAATTGTTTATTTTGGGTGAGGGAGCACCGAACGTCAGTTTGTGAAAAAAGTGGACTCCGCTCAGGTAGTCTTTGATAAAACTGACTTTGAGACCCTTGGTGCCATTGAGAAATGAAATGAAAGGGGTGATAGAGAGTAGGGAAAAATCCGGGAATGGAATGTTATAAGTAGGGGTGCTCCGATCACGATCGGCCGATCGTTAATGCGCATCTCGTCAGTAAAGCCTGTTTTCTAATCAGCGGTTAATTCCATCAGGTGCGTGATTTCACATAGAGCAAGATGCGCAAATCTATTAACAACGGCTCTGTGTAGTAAAAGCTGCTCTATGTGAAATCACGCACCTGATGGAATTAACCGCTGATTAGAAAACTGGCTTTACTGACGAGATGCGCATAACGATCGGCCGATCGTGATCGGAGCACCCCTAGTTATAAGTGAGGAGAAATGCCTTGATGCATCTCCATGCACTCATGTATGGCTGGAGAAACTGTCTGGAGAATAGTGTTGAGCATTTTTTTTTTTATAGAGGCTCCTACGGAAGCAAGAACTGCTGCGGCAGTGGAGAAATATAGATAGAGCCTCCTGTGGGAGCGGCTACTGCTGCAGAAGAATGAAAGACAGAAAAGTCTCCTGTGGGAGCAGACACTGCTGTGGCAGTGAGGAAATACAGAATAGGCTCAACAGGGATCAACTGCTGTTAAAGAGGATTCGGTGAGCTTCTTTGATATGGAATCAGTCTGACAGCTAGTAATTGGAGCCCTCTGCCTTCTGACAAAATCTGTGCCCTGATCTTGCTGGCTATGGGGTTGGTGTTCGGAAGGATGGTTAGGGTGTGACGGAACATAGAGAAGTAAAAGGGGAGCATGAGAGGAGGAGGAAGAATAGCTGCTTGAGCCACTTGCGGAGATGTGCTCAACGCTTGTGGAGGCTTGCTCACACTTCGGACAGCTCCTAAAGTGAAAGAATGAGGGGAAAAGAGAGGGGGAATGGCGGGCATTGGGGTCTGGATCATTTAGCGGAGGCAGCCTTATGCTAATGTCTGCTACATGAGCTACATGAGCTGAAAAGTAAAAGGGGGGTAAGGAGTAACAGGATGGAAATACTGGGATGTGCGGGACAGTGTTGCAAATAGAAGCAGCTTCGTGTTTGCTTCGGCTGCTGTGGGAAAGTAAAAGGGTTAGTAACATTAGACGGGCAAGCTAACAATGCCTGGGTAGCCTAGCAAATTTTTCAACTCGGGCGGCAGACGCTCAATTTGCGTCATTCGCACGAACGAGGCGAATTTGCGTCTTCCTCACCGCGCTAAACACCTCATTCGCACCGCGAGCCCTCCACACGCGAGTAAACGTGCCTTTGCATTGACTTAACATTTAAATAATTCACGCCAGACGCTCTATTCGCAGTTGGTGTGAACACAGCATAAGGGGCCCAGCTATAGTGCTATCAATCTTGGGAAAGGTGATTTTATACAGGTACAAGGGCCATTCGTCACAGTCAATACATGAGGGAAGCTATTCATTTTATATGCACCATGGAATAATTAATACAAAGTTGACCGGTTAGAGTAATGTTAAACTAAAACATGAAATATGATAGTTAATATCATATCTGGATCACTGCCAGATGAGCAGTCAGATGCTAAGCTAACCCAAAATGCAACTTACTATCAGACATTCCATCACTCATGGCATTTAGTATTTCTAATACCTACCTTCCATAGATGTGCTTTTTTTTGTCATTTTTACTTAATTTATGAAACTGAGAACTGCTAAATAAGTGAGTGAAAGGAGTTGCCTAGAAATGTACAATGTTAAATAAAATGATCATGGAAGTATTTTATTTAAATCCTCTATCTGTCACGGTTCATGAATTCACTCTCTCTCTCTCGTCTATCGTCTATCGTGTTGTTATGTGTGTGTCTATGGGCGTGGTCACTGATCAGCGATGATCAGCAGCGCCAGCTGGTTTCAATTGTTTGTGGCCTATATAAGTTCAGTAACTGGTGTTTCATGTTGTCAGATCGTTGTTTCTCCCCGGTGTGCTCCCGTACCTGTTTCCTGTGTCCTAGTTCCTGCTTGAGTCTTCCTGTGTCGTCGTCGCCTTGGATCTTCACCCTTCTCTGCATTATTCATTCCCCTTTACGAGGATTGCACACTCACCGGGATTCGAGGGATCATCACCGAAGCAAGCACCATCATCGTTGCCCACCGAGGTCCCTGTGTCACCGTGCCATCAGCCTTGTGTCCGCCCCTGTGTTACCCTGTTTAGTACTGTGACTTTCTGACTTTTTGAGCTTGGTCAATAAACACGCCTTGCAATTACATCCTGTCTCTGTGTTACGTAACAGAACGATCTGACCAACATCATGGATGTAGCAGGCGCTTCCACATAGAACGAGTTTGCAGCCCGAAGTATCGCGAGGATGGACACTCAGGAAGAGAACATGTTGATCACAGGGAGGGCGGTCCAAGCGCTTGTGACGCAGGTGTCCGAGCTCACCCAGCAGATCCAACAGCTACGAGTCTCCACTGCGCCACCCACACCGCCGAGTCCACCCTCCCCTCCAGAGCCGCAGCCGCGGCGAGAACCGAGACTGCCTACACCAGAGGGTTATTCAGGTGAACCAGAATTTTGTAGAGCATTTCTTACTCGATGTTCGATGCACTTTGCCCTACAGCCTCAGATGTTCAACCAAGAGCGATCCAAGGTGGCGTTCGTACTAACGCTATTAATCCGGGAGGGCGGCTCTCTGGGGAACGGCGGTGTGGGAAAACCAAGACCCATGCTGCGCCTCGTTCCAGGCACTCTCTGAGGAGATGAGGAAGGTTTTCGATCGGGCGGCGGCGGGTAGGGAGGCGGCCAGACTACTCGCCGATCTCCGCCAAGGTCACGGTTCGGTGTCAGAATATTCCATCCAGTTCCGCACCCTGGCTGCAGAGTGCTGATGGAACGAGGAGGCGCAGTGGGACAGATTCCTGCATGGGTTGGCTGACCGTATCCAGAGGGAGATATACATGCTGGACCTTCCCACTAGTCTCAATGGACTTATCGAATTAGCACTTCGAGTGGATGCTCGCCTTAGCAAGATGGGCCGTTTCCAACAAGACCTTCCAGTTCGCGGCATGGAGACCAGACGTCCTGAGGTCCTGGATACGGTCAGTTCCTCTCACGATCCGGAGCCCATGCAGGTGGGGAGAGCTCGGCTTTCCCGGGAGGAGAGGGAACGGCGGAGATCCCAAAGACTTTGCCTGTACTGCGCGGGGGGCGGGCCACTTCGTTCACTCATGCCCATTAAAAGACCAAGCCCGGTAGTAACAATGAGGCTACTATCGGGTGGGATCTCCACCAGGGAAGACCTCATCCTCACCATCATCAGCTACTCTCCTTCCAGTAAGACTAAGGTGGGCAACCAACACTCATGACACCCGGGCTTTATTGGATTCAGGGGCGGAAGGTAATTTTATTGATGTTGAACTGGCTTACCACCTCCACGTTCCTATCACCCCCCTCACACACCAGATTTCTGTCAGTGCTCTCAATGGACAACAACTTCCTAACATTACTCATACCACAGAACCCATCACGTCTGGTAACCACACTGAGGCAATAACATTCCTACTCAGGCATTCACCCCTGGCACCCATTGTTCTAGGACATCCTTGGTTCACACGTCACAATCCCAGAGTTGATTGGGGGCACAGTTCCATCTCCATGTGGAGTAATGATTGTCATAAGTCTTGTCTAGTGTCTGCGTGTTCGTCTGTACCTGTGTCTGTGTTCCAGAAGGAGATGGTGAATTTGTCTAACGTGCCCAGGGAGTACCAGGACCTGAGAGAAGTGTTCAGTAAGTCTCGTGCTGCTTCTCTTCCTCCTCATCGTCCCTATGACTGTGCCATAGATTTAGTTCCAGGTGAGTCTCCGCCTAAGGGCAAGTTATATTCACTTTCTGTTCCAGAGAGGGAGGCTATGGAGAAATATATTTCTGGTTCTCTAGCATCCAAATTCATTAGACCTTCCTCATCTCCAGCGGGGGCGGGGTTCTTTTTTGTGGGGAAGAAGGATGGGTCTCTGCGACCGTGCATTGATTATCGAGGGTTGAACAACATCACGGTAAAGAATACTTACCCGTTACCGTTGATGTCTTCAGCTTTCGAACGGTTGCAGGGAGCATCCATATTCACAAAATTGGATTTACGTACCGCTTATCATTTGGTTCGCATAAGGAAGGGAGATGAATGGAAGACCGCATTTAATACCCCCAGAGGGCACTTTGAATACTTGGTTATGCCCTTCGGGCTTTCCAACTCGCCCGCGGTCTTCCAAGCACTCGTCAATGATGTGCTGAGAGATATGGTTGATCAATTCATATATGTTTACCTGGATGACATATTGATCTTTTCCTCTTCTCTCCAGGAACACGTTCAGCACGTCAGACGAGTGCTTCAGAGGTTGCTAGAGAATGGGCTTTTTGTCAAGGCGGAGAAATGCGTTTTTCATGCACAGTCCGTCCCCTTTTTAGGGTACATCGTCTCGTCTGAGGGAGTGCGTATGGATCCTGACAAGGTTAAGGCTGTGATAGATTGGCCAAGTCCAGATTCCCGTAAGGCCCTACAGAGGTTTCTGGGATTCGCCAATTTTTATCTACGTTTTATTTTTAACTTTAGCCAACTAGTCGCTCCTCTGACCACCTTGACCTCCCCCAGAACGACGTTCATGTGGTCTGATACAGCAGAGGCTGTATTAGCCAAACTTAAGAGTCGCTTCGTTTCGGCTCCCATCTTCGTTGCCCCTGATCCATCACGTCAGTTCGTGGTGGAGGTCGATGCGTCAGAGGTGGGGGTAGGAGCAGTTCTTTCCCAACGTTCTTCCACAGACGATAAGATTCACCCTTGCGCGTTCTTTTCTCATCGTTTATCTCCTGCCGAACGCAATTATGACATTGGTAACAGAGAGTTGTTGGCAGTCAAGTTAGCACTGGAGGAATGGCGGCACTGGCTAGAAGGGTCAGGGGTACCTTTTATCGTTTGGACCGATCATAAGAACTTAGAATATATTAGAACTGCTAAAAGACTCAACTCTAGGCAGGCTCGGTGGGCACTTTTTTTCGGCCGTTTTGATTTTTCTCTTTCGTACCGCCCGGGTTCCAAGAACATCAAACCCGATTCTTTATCTCGCATTTTTGACCATTCCGAACGCCCGTCCACTCCCGAGTGTATTTTACCCGAGACATTAGTGGTCTCCACTCTCAGATGGGAGGTCGAATCGAAGGTCATGAAGGCCTTAGAAGGGGTAACGCCTCCGCCCGATTGCCCACCGAACCGGTTATTTGTGCCTGAGGAGTATCGGTCTGAAGTCATTCAGTGGGGTCATTGCTCCAGTATAGCCTGTCATCCAGGAGTTAATCGTACCAGTTTTTTGGTTAAATAACGATTCTGGTGGCCGTTAATGGCTCGTGATATCCGTAGTTTTGTTTTGGCTTGCTCTGTTTGTGCCACTGTTAAGACATCCAACCGACCCCCTGATGGGTTACTACAACCGATGTCAGTCCCTTCAAGACCCTGGTCCCACATCGCTCTAGATTTTGTTACCGCCCTCCCAGGGCAAGACTGTCGTTTTGACGGTCATGGACCGGTTCTCGAAGGCGGCTCATTTTATCGCCTTGCCAAAATTACCGTCAGCCAAGGAGACAGCGGTTACTGTCATAGATCACGTCTTTCGTTTACATGGCCTCCCGATGGACGTGGTCTCCAACAGGGGTCCCCAATTTGTGTCCAAATTTTGGCAAGAGTTTTGTAGATTATTAGGGGCGACGGTTAGTCTCTCTTCGGGGTTTCATCCCCCAGGCAATGGTCAATCAGAGAGGGCCAACCAAGATCTGGAGAGAGTATTGCAATGTTTGGTTTCCAAGAATCCTTCCTCTTGGAGTCAACAACTCTCTATGGTGGAGTACGCACACGACTCGTTACCAGTGTCAGCTACGGGCCTTACTCCGTTTGAGTGTAGTTCAGGTTACCAGCCACCAGTTTTTCCCAGTTCGGAATCCGAAGTCACGGTCCCCTCCACTCACGCTTTCGTCCAGAGGTGTCACCACACTTGGACTAGAGCCCGTGAGACTCTTCTCCAAGTGGGGGCGCGCGCCAAGGCCGATCGCCACCGGTCTAAGCCTCCCGTATACGTCGTTGGTCAAAAAGTGTGGCTTTCTACTAAGAACATTCCTCTCCGCTCCGTCTCTAATAAGCTTGCTCCCAAATTTATTGGCCCGTTTCCTGTCACCAAGATCATTAGTCCGGTGGCAGTCCGCCTCAAACTTCCTCCCACGTACAGGAGAATTCACCCCGCCTTCCATGTATCTAAAATCAAGCCCGTGTTTTGGGCACCCATTAATCTGCCTGTCCCGGTTCCTCCCCTGCCGCGTCTCGTAGATGGGGAACCCACTTATTTGGTTAACCGTATTCTGCACTCGAGAAGGAGGGGATGCAGATTTCAGTACCTGGTGGACTGGGAGGGTTATGGTCTGGAGGAGAGAAGTTGGGTTCCTGCTAGAGACATTCTGGATCACTGCCTGAGTCTTCCTGTGTCGTCGTCGCCTTGGATCTTCACCCTTCTCTGGATTATTCATTCACCTTCACGAGGATTGCACACTCACCGGGATTCGAGGGATCATCACCGAAGCAAGCACCATCATCGTTGCCCACCAAGGTCCCTGTGTCACCGTGCCATCAGCCTTGTGTCCGCCCCTGTGTTACCCTGTTTAGTACTGTGACTTTCTGAGCTTGGTCAATAAACACGCCTTGCAATTACATCCTGTCTCTGTGTTACTTAACACTATCTGTGTGATGCTTGGTGTGAGTAACAGATCTATTCAAACTGCATTCATTGGCGATATGTATTCTATATCCTTCTGTAGCTATAGTAACTATTTAAGAATGTGCCGTTTTTTACAACAAGTTTTATGTCAGCGATATCAAATTCTCATTGGCTCTCGTCGGTTTCATCAGAGATTGCGACATGCTGTGTTTCCGGTGATGCGTGTTTTGAATGAGAGCTCCTCGCATTATTATATTCTGGCAGAGTGGACTGCAACTACAATGGATCATAATTTTTACTACTGTGGTACTGCTCTTTGTCACATCTGTAATAAATTATTATGATTCAGTTACATGTGTCTATTTGTTACGTTTCTCTTATAGACTGTATACTTTATACACTCACTCTTTATTGGTTGATTTGTTTTTTATAAAAATAAATAGAAAAACCAGTTTGTTTTTTTATTGCACAGTTACATGATGTGTTGGTTTTAAGTCAGATTTTCTATTCAGTTTAATGTACTTTATTGGCATAGTTTGTGTCTACATTAAAACATATCACAAAATGAATAATTGCGATCATAGTATTATACAAGGTAATAATATGAAATATTAACATTCCCAGACAGCAATATACATCTGGCCCGTGTGAAATCCATTCGGGCCGGGTCTGGGCCGACACTGCTTGCCGTCTTGGTTGGGTCTGGGCTATATGAGGCTCAGGTGTGGCTGAGATTTGGGCATTCTGGTTAATTAAGGCTGAGAATTGGCAACAAAAATAAAACCTGTTTTGGCCCAGATCAGGACCAGCTAAGGCTGAATAACTGGCAGAGATTCGGGCCGGTTATGGCCCATGTGTGGCCTGAGTCTTTGATCCAGTTCTGGGCCAATTCTGGGCCGTCATTCTTTGTGGTACTTGGGCCGAGGGAAAAGTAATTGTGTGGCCCGGATCTGGGCCAGAAGACATTTGCTATGTGAAAAGTATCACTCGAGCTATTTTTTTTCGGCAAATTAGATTTGGCGAATGCAAATAAAGTCATTATTGTTCATCCAGCCACACAAGAAAACATGGAATCTGAGGGAAGACGTGATCACAAAGGCAAGTTGTGTTTCACTATTTTAAGATAATGCTGTAAAAACATTTTACATCTGACCCTTTATAGGGCATTCATTTAAATTGAAATTCTAAATTTCAATGCTGGAATGTCATTGGAGATTATTAAAATACTTTTGAGCTTTTGTGAATTAATTTTTTTTTACATATATGGTTCCTCACTGGTCTATGTTCATATGTTATCAGTGCTTTAAGTGGGCCGGTACGCACTGGTACTCAGTACCGCCATTTCCAAATATAGCTCTTAAGCGTACCAGCACCCCATTATCCTTTTGCACATTTTATCTATGTTCAGTAACTCTTTCTAATGGTATTTTTATCAAAGTCCTTTTGCACATTTTATTTATGTTCAGTAGCTCTTTCTGAGGGTATTTTTTCAAAATCCTTTTGCACATTTTATTTATGTTCAGTAGCTCTTTATAGCTCAAACAAATCCACAAACTAATAAAAGGATTTATTATTTTTTATAAGGTCGTCTGTTGACTGCTGTATATAAAACAACTTAAATATAGTTGTTATCTCAGGGGATAGGGATATATATATATATATATATATATATATATATATATATATATATATATATATATATAATAAAATGTTAACGTTAGCTTGCCTTTGATGAAATGCAGACTGCAAACATAAACATGGTTAGTCTTGGGTTTCAACAACTTCCCTTGATCATCCTCACAACTTATTGTTGGTAGCCATTTTGTCCCTCCTTTCTGGTTCTGTGTGTTTCTAAGGAAGGATATAGAACTTCAATTCATAATTTGTTAGTTTATGGGCTGTACAGAAAACGACACAGCAACTCTTCGGAATGATTGTCCCTTGTGTTTCAATTGGCGCCAAGGCAATGTTTTCCCCCACAGGCTAAATTCACATCATGTGACAGGGCATTTCCGAGGGCGTTCCCAGACCAACAGACTGAGCTTCAGCCAAAATAGGTTATGATATAATTTAAAGGTCCCAATTTTCATGCTTTTTGAAGCTTTGATTGTGTTTACAATGTGAAATATAACGTGTTCATGTTTTGCATGTAAAAAAACACAGTATTTCACTGTCATAAAAATGGGCTGATTACTTCCTTGTTCTATAAAGTCCCTCCTTCAGAAATAGGGAGAGAAACAGGCGAGTGAGAAAGGATGTGATACAAATGAATGAGATGGAGAAAGGGAGTGATACAGACGTTAACGTGTTCTCCGTGAGACGGAGAAAGTTTAGAAAAAGACGAGTGAGACAGAGAAACGGAGATAAACTATTGCAATGCTCTTTTGGCAGGTCTTCCAGTAAATTCTATCATACCTTTACAATTAATACAGAACGTGGCAGCAAGATAGATTTTTAATGAGCCGCCAAGAATACGTCACGTCACACCTCCCATCCCAGAGAAGCACAAAGTCACTTTTACAGACTTTTAAATTAAATGTTCCCTCTTGATGGTGACTGAATTACATGTAAATCATAATTCTGAATTTAAGCAAATGCCAGGAGAAGATTCGATATAACTGACGATATATAACACACAAACTTCATCTGTCAAATTGAAGTAAATGCAAATGTAAACTCGCCAACAAAGACAGAAACACCAAAGTACAACAGACTGACACATTATCATAGTTTTCCTGTTCAGGACTTGAAGATACTTTTCTAAATTCAAAATGGATGTCCTTACTCAGCAAAGATGATCTCTGAGGACTCCTCTTTCTCAGCTTTCACGTTGTTATCGTTGTAAGGCATCTAAAGTATTAAAACAAACAAGAAGATATTCAAGGAGTGATTCAATGTGAAGTGCAGACTTTGCTCACACAATCAGCTCATGAGAGAATTGCTTCTCAGCATGTGCTGTTAGTTCACAATGCATCTGGGAACACAACAATACATTTGTCTGTATTTTTCAATACACACAATACTAATATATTATTTTAAAACATTTAATATAAAGTGTTTTTAACGTTTGGGACAAATTAGATTATGCACTTTCCACACAGCAGCTCACTCTGTGTCCTCTATTTTTGTGCTTGTAATATCAAACTACTGTATAATGATTTCACAACTTCATGCTTACATATATTTAGCTGAGGTATGGTATGCATATTTGGCGTGCTGTCCGGGGAAGGGCACCGAGCTCGGGAATGGCCTGAACCTAGAGTACCCCTCCCCGTCTATTTATAAAGTGAACTCAAAGTGAAGAGATGGGGTGGAGGAGGGATGCTGATAAACCATCAATGGATAGAGGTAAGTCTGTGGGATTGATTACTTGATTGTGGTCCACCTGTGTTGATTAGGCTAAGTATCTGACGCGCTCCTCCCGAATCTTGTTAATAAAACATAATTTAAATGGCTCATTTTATATTGTTTATAAGTTATATATCAATATATCATACAAACTTATGGAGTATATACTCAATATACAAATGTTCCAAATCTGTATGAGTTTTTTTCTTCTGAAGAGAGCTGACGGTAGCATTGACTTCCATAGTATTTTTTTTTCCTACTATGGAAGTCAATGGATACCGTCAGCTGCTGGGTTATTAACATTCTTTAACATATCTTCTTTTGTGTCCAACAGAAGAAAGAAACTCATACAGATTTGGAACAAAATGCAGGTGTGTGTGTAAATTACCATTTTTAATTTATGGGTGAACTATCACTTTAATAATCATATTAAGCCATTTTGCACTTTATTTTTTTGCACAAAAAGTTAAGACTTCTTGAAAAGATAATTAAGGCTTTCTTCATCCAATTTAAGATACCCAAGACTTTTTATGGACTTAAATTTGATCAAACTGAATTTATGTGGACTCTGGTGTGTCTAAATGGAGTTTTTTTGTTCAGGCTCATCTTTCAGTCTCTTGCTGCCAAGTGCATCTGAGAGGTGTCTCATTGGTTAAAGCAGCCTAAAAACCCACATGCCTTATTTGATGCTCCTCCCACAACAGCAAAACGGCCGACCTAAAAGAGTGTAAGGGACATATTTGCACAAAACATGGATAGGTTATAAAAAAATTTCATGGTAATGTAGTTTTCCTGCTAGAAAACATTCAAAACAACAGTCACCTGGTAGATGTGTGTTGAATGAAAAACTTATTAATAAATTATAAACAAGTATATATATATATATATATATATATATATATATATATATATATATATATATATATATATATATATACCTATATATATATATATATTAAAGAAACGCTTAATGTATAAATTGCCTTCACACATCTGGCATCTCCACACTGAAGAATCTGCTTCGGTTCTTCTAATTCAGTTCAATACTTGAGATGAGTAGAGATTGGTAGCTACGTCTCATGAAACACCAGACCTGACCAGAGTTCTTTCACTTTCGACACTTGTTCAGCCAGTATTACAGTCATTTTACAATAAACAATGTCTTGAAAGTGAAAACCACCTCCCACCAACCATTCTCTGACCTAGATTTAAAAAAACTAAGTAAAAATGAAGAGTATGTAACACCTGTCGCAGGTAACAATTTACATTCATTCGCTCTTACCTTATGCAAGTAAACCTGGGAAATATCCCTCTGATGGGCCCACGAAATGCAGAAATGAAGGGTGAAAAACATAGCCAATTGTCAACCAAACATTGGTTATAATTCATTTTGTGACGTACTGACTCAAGGTGTATCAAAAGTGTAAAGTAAAACAAAAGTAATCTATAAAACTAGTCACAAAGAACATAAAAATTACATAAAATCAAACAATGCTAGGTTTTCCTTTATTATCAAACTTGAAGTAGGAACATGATTAATAATTTCGAAGTAGGAACACGATTAATCATTTTTGAACCAATGTGAAGCGATGTGCTTATTTTTCCTTATTTTTTTCTGAATCCGTCATGTTAGTTTCCGAAAATAATTAACATCTGTTAACTGTCATCAAATAAAGGGAACTCTCTGTGAAGAAAGCCCTACTGGAAAAACCAGCATGACCAGCTCAAGCTGTGTTTTGGAACATGGTAGCTGGTTAGACCACCTATATGACTGCATTTTTAAATGATAGATCCATTTTTATTTTTTAAATTATAAACAATTGTTTTTTTAAAAAAAAGCTTTCAGTTAAAATACATGTCCTAAGCCTGTTCCGCTTTAAGAAAGGAGCACGAAAACAGACATTCAGTGAAGAATTCAGTTTACTTATTCTTATACTTACGTATACTCAATTTTCATGAAATTTGTTTTAGTTTTTTGTGTCCTTGAATTTATATGAGAAGAAATACTTAGTGTAATTAATTGGGATTTATAACCTAACAACATAACTGAACTATGAACTACTAACTAATAAGAATTTACTTATTTGACATAACTTTTTTGGTCATGTCTTGAATTTTTTTCTGTTAAATAGCACCCGAGTTTTCCTGCTCTGGTCTTAAGCTCTGCTTCCTCCCAATCTTGCAGCCAAATACAGCTGATCAATACAAATACAATCAACAGAAACTTGAACAGAATAAAAGTCTGGTAGGGACCAGTTATTTTGTTTGCTAGTAGCATCTCATAAACCACCATTTCCACTATCTTGGTAAATTGTTACTGCTTTTATACTGATCCTATAATGATGGTTACTTTTCCAATTGTAGTGCTGTGAAATCAGCATTAGAATGGACTGACTGAGCAAATGTCTTATTGCAAATTCTGAAAGAAAAACAAAATTGTGACAAGCTATTCGTTCAGCCCAGTGATAGAAGAGTCTATACTTTATAATGACCAATTCTAGATTATCAAACGAGAATGTATAGCTAGAATTTTTTTGTTCTAAGAACATTACCATTTTTCTAACAATGTTTTTAGCGAATAGTTTTATTTTTGTTCCCAGAACATTCTCTCAAAAGATAGGATAACGTTCTCTAAAAACACTCTAAAAATGTTTATTACTTTATTAGAACAATGAATTGTTGAATTGACAATGAATGTTTATTAGAATTATTAGAACATTATCCCCTAACATTCTAAGTAAGATTTAAGCAAGGGTTTAGATGTTGATGTCTGTTTCAAAGTAATAGATTTGATTTTTCACCATAATGGTGGTAAGTGTTAGCTTTAGTTGTGTAATTTGACACTTGACTTGGCAGTGTTGATCTTTAGCTGCTTTAACAGCAAGAGGACATGTGGATGACGCTGATTGCTTGCTGATGGATAAGACATCACCACATATGTGGTCTAGTTACATGGTTTCACCCAGTCTAATGTATGGTGTTAGTAGGTATTATTTATTAAAGTGACTCAATGGGTCAACAGCCTGAGACCCAGCTAAATTTAAAGCAGATTATTTCAAGAATTCAAGAAAAAATGTTTTGTCTTTGTCACACAAACATCAAGACTCAGTGTATGACTCTCAACAATGGTGACATGCTTCATGCAGCGATGTATTCTGGGTACATCATACAAAACTCATCCATGGCACCCAGAATGCATTGCAACATGAAGCATGTCACCATTTTTGAGATTCATACACTAATTCTTGAGGTCTTTGTGTAGCTAAGCATTCTGGGTTACAAAGAGGTTCATGAAAAAAGTAATTTAAAAAGAATAGACAAAAATATATATTATATAAATCTGCAGGACCTATGTGTTGCAACACATTTGTTATAGTCACTTGCAGTAAATTAATAGCATAGACTATACTCCAGATAAAACCAGTTTAACAGATTGTTACATGATGACAATTTTAACATCAGCAAGTAACCCACATCACCTGATGATGTTTTTAAATACTCACCTTTTTCGCCGTAACAAATATAGTTACAGCAGTTGTATAATGGTGACGTCAAACTAAACTATTATTTTCAATAAACCATCAACACCTCTGTAAATCTGTATAAGAACTTTTTTATATTTATGACAGAAATAGTCAATCTTGTTTATAATAAGTGAAATTGGTAATACTGTTTTTGAAGTTATTTACGCTGGAGTTTAACATCAAACAAAGGTTGGGTTTTCACTTTCAACCAACATTTGACTTCTGAGCCCCATCTAGTATGATGGGAAGCTTTATAAGAATGTTAGAGGATAATGTTATCAATACACATTTTTTGAATGTTTTCGGAGAATGTTATCCTACCTTTTAAAAGAACATTCTGGGAACTAAAATAAAACTTGCCGATGAAAACATTCCCAGAACATTAAAATTTCTAGCTGGGTTGTAGTTTATTTTATTATTATAACAACAGCAACAAAAAACTTAAAACTTAAAAACTCAAAATACATAATATATCAAAATACATACTTAATTACACTAGTTACAATTGTATGTTTTCATTAGGAGTATTGGATTCAAACAACTCCTTCAAACTCTCCTATATTACAACACTATCTTCAGTCCTGCTCCTACTAGTGGTCAACCGATAAATCGCCAGTACCGATATATCGGATGACATTTGTTGATATTTGACATTTGTCAAATATCGGCATCAGCAGATAAGTTTACTTTCTTTTTAATTATATTTGTATTAAATATTTATTTATTTATTTATTTATCAGTGATTGATGAATTGGGATCTCGCTAGAGAGACAAATCGCCTTCGAGTGTTAACAAAACAACCCGATGAATGTTTGCGTGCAAGATTTGCATTGTGCACCCCGCCCTACAGTGCAGGTCTGCACAGTGCAGTGCAGTCACACATTCAGTTTTCACTGAGGAGCTGAGACGATGTGCCTCAGCCGTACAGTGGTAGTACAGCAACTGACGCGATAGATTATAACATCTCCTTAGTCTGGAATTATAGTTTGGAAAAAGTCTAATTAGTAAAATGTTTACACATTATGTGAAACCTTATACATGTATATAAATAAATATAAAGAGACTTACTCATGTTTATGATTTTTCTGAGGAAATCCAAAACTCAAATCCTGCTGTATTCCTCATCAAATCTTCTTGGGGTGAATTATGTCTCATTCCTCTCAGTGTGAAGCAAACAGTAAAATAAAAAAAAAATTTGAAGAACAGTCTCCCTGTTTTTTTCTGTATGGGCGTGTATAAGCTGCAAGCCTCACGTGAAACATTGTAATCTCAATAGCGTGTGGGCGTGGTCGTATTAGATATAATAAAGGGAGACGTGAAAGACAGACATTGCATTGTTTTCATATGGATTATTTTTCACAGAATATTTGTTTTCGGTAACAATTGTTTAGTTAAAACGTAGACATGTCAAGCATTCTATAAATATATCTCTCATTTTTTGAGTATTCATTAAGTTACATTCATTACATTCATAATATTCATTTAGTTCATTTTAATGAGTTTCTAAATGAAGATCACCGCAGAACAAAGCTGCAGACAGCACATCTTGTTTGTTATCTTTATTTTATAAATGCACAAAGTTTTGTTGTTGTTATTATGTCTGTATAAAAAAATATGTAAACCCTTTACAGATTCGATTGATGTATCTGTACGATTAAAAATGAAAGTGTAATTTAAGTTATTTTCAGGGATATTAGGAGAAAATGCCTCATCTCGCGTATACGTGGGGATCGACTCCAGAGGGTCCTTGTTTGACAAAAAGGAGCCGTGATCACAACATCGCAATAGTCATGTTCCCAGGAGGAGGACTGGCAACCCCCATTGATGTGCTGTGACACCAACATTCAACCGTCAAAAAGCTGTCTTGACGACACTCATACAAATACAAAACAATTTTGTATTTGTTTAATACAAAATTGTGATTAACCAATGGACTTTCAGTTATTCTTGGAGTTAACTCTTGACAACTGAATAAACACTGCAAAGCTAATCTACAATTCCCTGTGTGGTGGCCTTTGAGACATGTAGAGTTGTTTGCATGTGAGCAAAAATGATGCTATACTTTGTGTTTAATTCTGTAAGTCTTAGACATCTATGTCACAATCTATTGTTGAGCACCCGGACAGAATGAGTGGGTTTCAAAGTCTGCACTTTCAGGGTTTGAATCAATAGGAATGCAAGTTTGATACAAGTCTGTTGTAAAATCTTTAAAAGTGCTTTGCCGATGATCCTTAGTTTTATGAGCACGGAAAGTGTTGTTAATTATGGTTTGGGAAACACAGTCTTGAAAGGGGCACCTAACTGGCTCATTCTTTTTAATGTGTGTTATAAGATGTGCAATACACTGCAAAACACTGCAAGCCTCTAAAAAATGACATAGGTTCCAGTTCATATTTGATGTTGCTTTAACAAAAATTATTTTTACCCTGCAGAAACTCTTCTGAAGCTCATGTCAGTCTTGTGAGGAATCGATTATATTCATGATACAAACATCAATTCAAATCTGATCTCAGGTTTATTTCTCATTATGTTTTATTATTTTAGCACAAAAACAAAAGAGAAAAATTAATGACATAATTTTCACAAACATAATTCATGAAACATAATTTGATAGTAATAATACAAATAATTGATGTGACTACAATAAAAAAACAAATGTAAGTAAACACACACACACACACACTGATCTTACGGTCTACTGTATATGATGATCTATGACACATGTATTCTGTTATTTCAGTGACAGAAGTTCAGCTGCAGTATTAATTTCCTGAAGAGACTACAACATTTCACTGTTACCAATTTATCATGCAGCTCAAAGCATTATGGGTAGAATCTCTCTTCAGTCTTTTCTGATTCATCAACACAGTTTCGCTGATGATCCAGAATAATAAACCCAAAACCCAGGATAGAGCGGCTGAGTGAATGTGGTCTGGACTGTGTGGATGAGGCTCAATGTGTCAGAGACGCTGTAGAAGGACAGAGTTCCTGCACTGTGATCCACAAACACTCCTATTTTCCTGATGATGGTCTTAACAGGGAGATCAGTGTGTTTGTTATTATGTATGAATGAGTACATGTCAGGAGAGCAGAACAAACTCCAAGACTGATTATTAGATCCAAAAACAGACTCATTACTTGATCCCTTCCTGTTGATGCTCTTATATGACACCGATATACACACACCTTCACTCCACTCAATCTCCCAGTAACAGCGTCCACACACACTCTCTCTACACAACACCTGAGAACACACATCAAATCTGTCTGGATGATCAGGATACGGCTGTTTCTCTCCCACATGTGTCACCTTTCTGTTCCCCTCAGACAGACTGAGTTTAGTGTATGCTGTGTTTGGATCCAGTGTGAGAAAACAGCCATCTGAACACAAGAACAGAGACATTAATAACAACAAAAATCACTACATCTATGTGTGTGTGTTTGTTTGTAGACCTACATTTTCGTGGTCCTGCTCTCATCCTGATCTCATCTCCATAATCCAAACTATAAACACACAAACACACGTTCATAAGTTCACACTCACATATAATCAATAAATAGTATGTATATTTGGTGTGCTGTCAGAGGGGAGGCTCAGAGCTCAGAATACAGCCATAGAACTCCCCATATCCCACGTTGGGACATGAACAGTTTTTCCGCCATTTTTCATGAGCTGAACTTAAAGATCTAAGACTTTTTCTATATACACAGAAAGGCCTATTTCTCTGAAATATCATTCATAAATTTGTGTTAGTAAGCTCTTTTCCTTTGCCGAGATAATCCATCCACCTTACAAGTGTGGTATATCAAGATGCTGATTAAACAGCATGATTATTGCACAAGTGTGCCTTAGGCTGGCCACAATAAAAATGCTACTCTAAAATGTGCAGTTTTATCACACAGCACATTGCCACAGATGTTGCAAGTTTTGAGGAAGCATGCAGTTGGCATGCTGACTGCAGGAATGTCCACCAGAGCTGTTGCCCATGAATTGAATAATAATTTCTCTACCATAAGCCGTCTTCAAAGTTGTTTCAGAGAATTTGTCAGTACATCCAGCCTGTCTCATAAACGCAGACCACATGTAACCACACCAGCCCAGGACCTCCACATCCAGCATCTTCACCTCCAAGATCATCTGAGGTCAGTCACCCAGACAGCTGCTGCAACAATCGTTTTGGATAACAAAATAATTTCTGCACAAACTGTCAGAAACTGTCTCAGGGAAGCTCATTTGCATGCTCGTAGTCCTCATCAGGGTCTCGGCTTGACTGCAGTTCATTGTCGTAACCGTCTTGAGTGGGTAAATGCTCAAATCCGATGGCATCTGGCACTTTGGAGAGGTGTTCTCTTCACGGATGAATCCTGGTTTTCACTGTACAGGGCAGATGGCAGACAGCATATATGGTGTCGTGTGAGGTTTGCTGATGTCAACGTTGTGGATTAAGTGGCCCATGGTGGTGGTGTGGATATGGTATGTGCAGTCGTATGTTATGGACAACAAACACAGGTGTATTTTATTATTGGCATTTTGAATGCACATAGATACTGTGACGAGATCCTGAGGCCCATTGTTGTGCCATTCATCCACGACCATCAGCAGCATGATAATGCACAGCCCCATGTTGCAAGGGTCTGTACACAATTCCTGGAAGCTGAAAACATCCCAGTTCTTACATTGCCAGCATTCACCAGACATGTGAACCATTGAGTATGTTTGGGATGCCCTGGATCAGTGTATACGACAGCATGTTCCAGTTCATGCCAATATCCAGCAACTTCGCACAGCCATTAAAAAGGAGTGGACCAACATTTCACAGGCCACAATCAACAACCTGATCTACTCTAAGAGAAGGAAATGTGTTGCACTGCATGAGGCAAATGATGTTCACACCAGATACTGACTGGTTTTTGGACCCCCATAAACAAGCGCTCACTGATTCTGAAGACGATCTGAGTGATGATGAAAGCGGCATAATAAGACTGTATAATATCCCTAATCTACAACTGAGCGAAGATGACGACGAGGAAGAATGTATTGGACTGGCGTCAGACGAGTTGGACCGTAAGATTTTAGAGGCTATATCGATAGTAACATTTGATAGGGATAAAGACAGAGAAATGGGGAAAATCCGTAACATTTAGAGGCAAACAGATGCACAGTGCTAACTTCGGATCTGCAAGAATACTTTTGTTTCTTATTGGGTGAGTTTTCATAAACATCAAAGTTTGTCGTTTTGTGTTCATTCTAAGATAACTTACACGTTATCTCATGTTTAGTCCATGTTTAGACCTTCCCATATCTACCTATTGTTATTAGCTAGCTCATCGGTTATCACAGAATCCTGTTAAAAATAGGGGTGCTCCGATCACGATCGGCCGATCGTTATGCGCATCTCGTCAGTAAAGCCGGTTTTCTAATCAGCGGTTAATTCCATCAGGTGCGTGATTTCACATAGAGCAGCTGTTACTACACAGAGCCGTTGTTAATAGAGAAGATGCGCAAATCCACTTCATTTTCAGCGTTTTTTGGCGCATCTTCTCTATTAATAACGGCTCCGTGTAGTAACAGCTGCTCTATGTGCAATCACACACCTGATGGAATTAACCGCTGATTAGAAAACCGGCTTTACTGACGAGATGCACATTAACGATCGGCCGATCGTAATCGGAGCACCCCTAGTTAAAAAAGTCCTAATGCTACACAATGAAATCAATTCAACAAGTTTTATGTAGAAAACCAGCAAATAACAAATAAAATTAGCATCAATATGTACTTTTTGTTTACATAAACATTAAAATAATAACATTAAAAATGATGGCCACATTTTAAAGATTAAAGATAAAACTCACATATTTCAGCCTCTAAATCATTTTTATAAAAGTCAAAAAAGATTAATTACTGACATTTACATGCACATTCTCCTTTATTATTAATAGTATGCAGTCCGATTTTTCCCGTTGTGTTTGTCGTTGCTATGCAGGGGGTATGGCTTATCTAAATGAGATGTTAATGAGCCCCATTGTCACTCGCAGCAGTGAGAACTGCACAATCTTTAAAGTCTATTTTCTGCTTTTTGAGGTTTTTTGAGTGCCTACCTTCAAATGGCCACAACTTCTCCAAATATTATCAGATTTCCATGTGTTACACATCGTTGGAAAGCTTGGAGACTACACTTTCAGAAAACACTTTCTTTGAATAACTCAAGATGCCCCAGAACCGACTTGTGTCCCTACTTTCCGTGATTGGTCACATTTAGCTTTAATCTGTATATATATACACAGCATATATATATATATATATATATATATATATATATATATATATATATATATATATATATATGCCGATTATGTTTAGGAACAATAGCATACATAAGAGCCTTTGAGTAAAGGTCTTAAAATCTTTGATGTGTAGACTGTATCCTCACGTTTTGAAATTAACTCACTGTACATTTTCTAATGGTTGTTAAGGATGTAACAATGTTATAATGTTGTTGTTGTTTTACTTCCTCCTTTCATCTCTTTTAACAAACCAACATTTTACAATTACATTCAGTTCGCATTATTTACCCATTTTATATCTGCAAGGTGTTCATTACATATTATCCCTGTGTGTTAACATCAGTAATTATGTTAGTCCAATGTCTGACTTGACATGATGTTTTTTGCCTCGCCCCCAAACATATGATTCGACTATCCGTCAAATATCAGCAAGATTAGAAAATTCTGATTTGACTATGAAAATCCTAAATCTGGGACACCCCTAATATATATATATATATATATATATATATATATATGAATTACCATACTAATTTAATTATCAGAATGAGCTCCACCTGTGCAAAACTTGCTGATTATCTGAATGCTCCTCTCAAAATTTATTAATAAAACATCAATTAATTTAGATCTGCATTATTCACACACACATTCAGTATATCAGTATTAGTGTTTGACATACTTTAGTATCTGCAGTTTATAGTTTGGATCCTCCAGTTTTTGTCTGAGCAGCTGGACTCCTGATTGTCCTGGGTGATTGTAGCTCAGATCCAGCTCTTTCAGGTGTGAGGGGTTTGAACTCAGAGCTGAAGACAAATAACCACAGCCTTCCTCTGTGACAATACAGCCAGACAACCTACAGACACACACAGTCAGATCATCTAAAGACAAACACAGTCAAATGATCATCTACAGTAACACAGATCATCTACGGACAGTCAGATCAACTACAGAGACATAATCTAGAGGCACACAGATCATCTACATATACAAAGACAGGTAATCTACAGACACACAGTCAGATCATCTACAGACACACATCAACATTGTGATCTGTTGACTGTAAATGATCTCTTATATATTCCAAATACCTTAGAATCTCCAGTTGACAATTTAGATTCTTTAGTCCATCAGAAAGAAACTTCACTCCTGAATCCTGCAGGTCATTGTTACTCAGATCCAGCTCTCTTAGGACAGAGTTTGAGGATTGTAGAGCTGATGACAAACTCTCACAACACTGAGCAGTGAGATTACAGACAGCAAGACTGTAAGAAAAAAGATCACACATATCAACAGTCAAAGCATCCACACACACACACACACATACTTGTTTTTATGTATTGTGGGGGCCACCTATCAGAACTGCTACATAGTGTGGATCACCCTTTCCTATGATCCTACAGACCTTAAAAAAGTCACTTCAGATTACAAATATTTCACTACAATAATTATAAACTTGTCACAGTGGTCACTTGTGGGCATATCAGGTATTGTGTATACCTGGGGTCCGGCAAACACACAACCCGTTTTTGGTTATTTGAGAATTGAATCTAAACACACCAAACACCAGTTTTTGGTCATTGTGGGTACTGAACTCACACTAAACACCAGTTTTTGGTCATTGTGGGGACTGAAGTCACTCACTTTTCAATTGTATAAAGTTATCACAAAGAAGTAGACAGACCTCAACACATTTCAAATGTGTGTTTTTAAAAGCAGTTTGTAATAGTTTTTAAAACTCAACACATTAGTAGGTCATTAGTAGGTCAGCAAGTCAATTATCTCTTGCATAAACTCTTTCATGCCGGTCTTCAAAGATAACCCTTATGTGTGCAAAAAGACAAAGTAAAATTAATATATCCTTCATGACACATTCTAAAGAGTTTCTTAAAACTTAGCACCAATAAGTACATCAAACAGCTTTTGTTTGACTTTTGAATGCCTGTGTAAACATTTAGTTAAATGAAATAACTGAGGGAGGGAAACAAAGTCTCACCAATAATTTGTCTCTGAAAATTAGCAACCTAATGTCAGCGATACAGTTCATGTTTAAAAGGTGGGGTAAGCAATTTTTCAAAACGCTTTAGAAAACTGATTCAGGCTGAGTAGCAAAACAAACTTGCAGCCAATCAGCAGTAAGGGGCATGTCTACTCATGAAGTGGAGGAGAGAGCATTCAGTGAACATGAAAGACTTTAGCTAGCTGAGAGACAGAAAGATAGAGATGGAAGATAAAAAACAAAAGAGGAAAATGTCTGCGGAACAAAAGAAAGGGTTAAGGCAAAAAGTAGGACCCATGTAGATATCAGCTTTCCAGCGCTTGAGAGAACTCAAGGAGCGGAAGGCCCGCGAAACACAAGCTAAAGTCTGACTAGTACACTGGACACAATAAAAAAAAACGTAGAAAATGATTTTAAATTTGTGTCAATACGTCATAAATAGAATGCAGCAGCAGGTTTCTGTTAGGGATTTGCCATGTCATGTCGCACCGCATCCACTGTAGACCTTAGATATCTATATATATATAGTGTAGACAGCATAACGATTATAATGAGTTCTATAGTATTTTTCTGGGCCATGCCACTGCCATGCGTCCGGCATAGACACGGTGTAACAATGGTTTTGCTTTGTTTCAGAGAACTAATCATTGCCTGGGTTGCGTACGTATGTGTGGGGTGGCTGAGGAAAACATCAGCCGAGGAAGATAGGGAAGAGAGGAGGAGCATTGGTTCAGTTAAGACACTGGGGGCACCAGCTAGCCCTCCCGAGCCTCACTCTCTCCAACATTCGCTCGTTATCAAACAAGAAGGACGAACTTACTGCCTTCAATTTTTCCCAGCGAGATTTTAGGGATTGCTCTGCCATCTGCCTCACAGAAACTTGGTTACATGAGCATATCCCTGACTCCACAACTGGAAGGGTTCACCCTTCATCGAGTGGATCACACCGGTAAATCCCTTAAGCAACAAGGTGGCAGTGTTTGCATCTACACCAACCAGAATTGGTGTGCGAACACCAAAACCCTGACACACAACTGCTCGACGGACTTGGAATTTCTCACAGTTAGATGTATCCCCTTTTACTAACCAAGAGAAATCTCCTCCATCATTCTGTGTGTAGTTTACATTCCACCGAGTGCTGCGATGATGTCAGTAACACAGAAATTGGCTGATCACATCTTCGTCAAGGAAAACTCCAACCCGGACTCTACAATCCTGGTGTTGGGAGATTTTAACAACTTATCTATGAAGAAAGCTCTTCCTAGATACAAGCTTCAGATTCATATTCCCACAAGGCTGGATAAAACATTGGACCAGTGTTACTCTTCCATTCCGGAGGCATATCAAGCTCTAGTTAGAGCCCCGATTGTTGAGTTTGATCACAACACTATACTTCTCGTTCCTAAATACCGCCATAAACTCAAAACATTTAAACCAATGACAAAGAGGGTCAGATGGTACTCTCCCCCGGCCATAGACATGTTACAAGACTGTTTTTATATGACTGGAGTGTTTTTGAGCATGATGATATCGACATTTTCAATGACTCTGTAATGTCTTATATACATTTTTGTGATTCTTTGTGTATCCCCATCAAAACTGTTATCAGTTATAGTAACAACAAGCCTTGGTTTAACTAGGATGTAAGGTATTTATGCAGGGAGAAAAATGCTGCATTTAGATGTGGTGATCAGGGATGTAGTTAAGGCTAAACGCACGTAAACGCCGTTTACGCAACTCCCAAAATTCGGAAATAGCGTTTACCCACCTCCAAAGTGCGTTTATCCACCTCTAAATAGCCTACAGTTCCTATGGCATTTTAAATTAAGCTTATGTCGTTTTAGTTTCATATTGATCATTATTAGTTTCGTAGGTTGTTTGTTGTTAAAGATGAAGTCTTTTATATTGCACTGCAACATGTCAGTGTTGACCAATTGCTTGCAGTGTTGCCAGTAGTGGGAAGTTCGGATCATTTTACTGACTCGGATCTATGAGTCTCGTTCAGCAAAATGAACTAATCTTTTCTCTTCCCGTCTCTATGGGACTGACATGAAGAATAAAAGACTCGGACCTCACCTGTCGATTCAGAACCCATATGTTGTGTAATGAGCATGTGGGGTCAACACAAAATGAACAAATCACTCTCTGAGATAACTCGGTAGTCCTGAGTCATATTAAAGATTCGTTCAAAATGAACGACATGCAACAGACTGCATCAAAATTCAAAAATGGATATCCGGCAATTAATAATAATAATAAAAATAACGTTCGTTATTTTGAATAGAAATCATCACTCATACAGCATCCATTCATCTCATCTCCGGTTTATTTGTGTTCGTATACATACAATATCCACGATCCGCCAGTGCTATAGTCCGCAAATGCACACATTTGAATAGATAATAATTTTATGACATGTTTGTAAAATATTTAGTCATACAGAATAACATCTCTATTCATTTTACACTGATTTATGCGATCTGAAGAACTAAAACAGCTAACAGAGCTAGCGATTACTCTCCTCTTATTGATTCGCGTCAGCTGACATCAGTGCAATATCATTAGTTTGTAAAGCTGTCAATCATCTCACGTGAACCACGTGATCAAAAGGATGTCCTTCTGCAATGAAGCTGTCTGTGTCATTGCAGTCTGTGTCATTGATAAAATATTTGAAAGACAAAAGTAAAAAAATATTTGATTCCAGCTTGTTTAATGTGAATATATTCTAGTGTCTTCTCTCCTCTTGTGACAGTCAACTGAATATCTTTGAGTTGTGGACAAAACAAAACATTTAAGGACCATTCCTGGGCTTTTGGGGAAACACTGATCCACATTTTTCTGACATATTATAGACCAAACAACTAACCGATTAATTTAGAAAATATTCAACAGATTAATTGACTATGAAAATAATCAATCTCTTGTAATAATAAATAATTATTAAAACAGCTAAAGCCACTTATAGAGTAAAACTTGAAAATAAGCTCCAAGTCCATGACATTAAGGGTGTCTGTCAGTGTCTGCAGACCATCACTACTTATAAGATCAAGCATCATGTTTTAGATTGTGACCTCTCCCTCCCTGAGACGCTTTATGATTTCTACTGCAGATTTGAGTCCAGTGAAGCTCAGACAGACTCTCTCAGGCACCCCCATCTGGGTCTGATTGGTCACCCTCTCTTTTCAATCTCAGAGCATGATGTGAGAAGGTTGCTACACCTTTAAAACATCAGGAAAGCAGAGGGGCTTGATGGTATTGCACCAGCTACACTGAGGAGCTTTGCAGACCAGCTTACTCCCATACTCACTCACATTTTCAACTGGTCTGTCATCTCTTCAATAGTACCCACTTGTTTTAAATCAGATATGATTATTCCATTGTCTAAGAAGAATAACATCACCTAGCTTAATGATTACAGGCCTATTGCACTCATGTCTGTTGTAACGAAGGTGTATGAGCACTTAGTCTGTAGGAACCTAGCGCATATTACACTGGATAATCATCAGTTTGCTTACAGGGCGAATAGGGGAGTGGATGATGCAGTGTCTTTAGGCACACATTTTATTCTTCAACATCTTGAGTCTAAGAACACATATGCCCGTATCTTATTCCTTGATTTTAGTTCAGACTTTAACACTATTATCCCTGTCAGGCTATATAATTTACTATTAGCCATAGGTGTTAATACTGTACTGTGTCAATGGATCTTTAATTTTTGTCTCGCAGGAAACAATATGTTAAAATTAATAATTAAGTGTCATCAACCAGGGTTCTTAACACTGGCACACCACAAGATTGTGTCCTGTCTCCTCTTTTATTTTCTCTTTAAACCAATAACTCTACGTCCAATTTAACATCAGTAAAACTGTTAAAATTCACAGATGATACCACTGTAATAGGTCTTATCTCTGGTGGGGATGAATCTGGTTATAGGGGTGAAGTTGAACAGCTGGTGAAGTGGTGTGAGATAAATAATTAATCCTCAATACATCTAAACTAAAGAGATGATAGTGGACTTTAGAAAGAAGGCAGTTCGGCACCTTCCCTCTCCATCAATGATCAGGTTGTTGAGAGGATCTCTTCCTTCTATTTCCTAAATATTGGTCTCATTGTAAGCAAAGCCCACCAGAGACTTTATTTTCTCCATCAGTTGAGGAAATTTGGGTTTAGTCAGAAAGGCATGACTCATTTCTACCGAGCCAACATAGAAGGTGTGCTGACCTTCTCTATCCTGTCCTGGTATGGTAATGCAACCAGTCAGGGTAAGCTAGAGAAAGCAGTGAGAAGAGCCTCCAAGATCATTGGCTGTAGTCTGCCTACCATAGCCTTGCACCAGGGGCGGGTCTACGTGGTGGCCGATAACTGAAATTTGATTGGCCACCCCAGGTGCCCCCCTATAAGATTCTTGTGATTGGTTCATTTTATGGCCAATCAGTCTATTGACTACTGAAGTTCACGATTCAAAGAAGTGCATCGTCATCAGAGAAACAACGCTCGTTGCGGACTTGGACTTTTACTTTATCAATTGTGGGAAGTCAAGACACTAGTGATGGGAAGTTCGGATCATTATACCGACTCAGACTTTTGAGTCGGGTTCAGCAAAATGAACAAATCTTTTTTCAATTAATTTCATTCATTTTATAAATAAATAAATTAAAAGCAAATAACATTTTGAATCCTAAACAAGCAACACTACAGTTCTATAGTCTTATCTGAAGGGTGAACTCAAAAGACATAAATCATACAACATGGTAATTTTTAAAGATTAGAATCCACTGTAAAAAACAACAACAAAAAAAAACACATCAAATTGATGTCGCTGTCATAGAGACGACTCGTTCTTCCCGAGTCACATTAAAGATTCATTAAAAATGAATGAATCGTTCAAGAACGACACATCACAAGACCCCAAACAAAGAGCTGGTAGGTTACCTTTCAAGTATGGTTTAATATGTTTGTATGGTTTTCTTAGATCAATGTTTTTACCCTATCAGGGTCTGCTCGCGTTGGTCATGGTTGATTTCAATCGAATGTTCAGTCAACTTTTAATAAAATAAGTAAAATAAGTAATAAGTAAAATACGCTGGGCGCTATCAAACAATAAACAGTCATGGTGATTTGCATATTTTGTACCGTGCCCCCACCATGGCCCCACTGAAAATGCTCTAGACACGCCCCTGCCACGCACTATGACTCCAAAATCATTAAGGTGGCAAGAAACATCATCACTGACCCCTATTACCCAGCACATTCATTTTACTGCCCTCAGGGAAGAGGTACAGAAGCATCATCAGTAGAACATCACGTTTCAGAGAAAGTACCGACCCCCAAGCCATAAGTTATTTAAACATGGTCTGAAGTTAGAACATTGAATGCTTATATTAAATTAAGTTCATGAACTAGTTGGATGTTTTCCACTCCACCAGTCACTTTTACTTACCCCATCTCAGCTTCTATGCTTTATTAATATATTTGCATTGTGTCTATTGCACCAAGCACTTATGGACTGGTTCATAACCCGCTGACACACTTAATGTGCAATATGTGTTGTTCATGTCTGTGTATTGGTTGTTTTGGGGGTATATGTGAGGTATATGTTTTGGAATGTGTTGTTATGTCAGTGTATTGTCAGTGTTTGTATTAAGTTGTATGTGTGAGCATACCAAGACAAATTCCTGTCAACTGTAATGTTGAAATGGCTCAATAAACTTGAAATCGCTTACCCCAACAAGCTACTAACAAATCATTACATCAGTAAGGTTCATTTGCAACATGTAAGACAACATATAATAAAATATAACTGAATTCACAAATTTATAAAGGCCCTTTGAACCATGTGGCCTAAACATAAGAACATGGTTGGTGTTAAAATTATCACTTTATTAGCAGAAGAGAGATATACCCCCAGTTTCAGAGACAAGGCTTAACCAGGAAACCAGGCCCTCATTTTTTATGTAAAACAAAAGCTGTGCACACTTCTATTTTTAAGAGCTAGTGGTCCAGTCTCTATACACCTCATGCAGTTTCTGGTTCAGCATGTATTTCCTGTTTCCTCCATGGCATCTTCTTAATTGGACCTGTAAAAAAAATTAAAATAAAGGTACTGTGATACTTTACATCGTTGCCGACCCCAAACAGACTAAAATAGTCTGAATATAAACACTTATTATATACCAGTGATTCAGGATAAGATAAAAACACAGTTTGGAAAATGGATTCATGATGTACTCGCTCATTATATAATTTTTTTTACATTTTCAACACAAAACAACTCTGTGGCACAGCCCTGCACTGATTGGACCAGAAGAGCCGGGATCGGTGGATTTTTGCAAAACAAATAACAGGTAGAAGTGCGCTGGTCCATAAGGATCTTTTATTAAAAAAAAAAGAAAAAAAGGCTGGATTCTCTGTGTTAAATCTTGGTCACATGAAGATCATAGTTTTTAATGCCAGTTGTATAATTTTATTTTGTTGTATTTATCCGTCGCACAATGTTCTTCCACCAGATATGAGTGGAAGAATGACTGCGAAACGAAAGTTACCGACTGCAGCTTTAAGGCAATACAATCTTGGTTGCTGTCAAAGGATCATAAGATATAAACTGCTTGTTTTCCTGAAGTCACACTGTCCAACAGATACAGCAGCTGGTAAAGTTTCAGCAAAGGCCTGTGTCTCTTTTGCCTCCATTGAGTTTGTACAGAGCACCGCAGTGGTAAAAATCTGCCACCGTCAGAGCCCCACTGTAGTCAAATAGGAAAAGTAGCACAAAACAGTAAACAAGAATAAAATCTAATCATAAAATTAATTGAAATTTGATTCAGAATTATGAATAATTTTTAAATCGAATCATGATTTATCGATCTGATTTTCGTAGTATTAAGAAAGCTAGGAGCTAAACTGCCCTCACCCATTATTTTCTCTTGTATACATGAGTAATTCAATTTCAAAAACAAAATATGCATGTAATAGAAATGTTGTAAAAAAAGTATGTATTTAAGGAATAATTGACTCCGGACCGTTAAATTATTAAAAAAATAATGCACACCCATGGTGTAATGGCCACTCTGTTACAACTCGGGTGTGCATTATTTTTCTAATAATTCAACGTTCCAGAGTCAATTATTCCACTTATACTACGGTTACCACACCTCACAACATCGATCCGATGATTTATTTAAAGGGATTCGTCCAGTTTTTTTTTTACTTTAATCACTACTGTGAGTAGGACTATTTCTTCCGCATCTCATCCAATGCCTCTTTTGCTAGTACCAAAACTTTGTTTTAAAGCTGGTAACGGAGGCTTGAGTCATTGATAGCATTCAAATGCAGTTACTAAATTATTAGAAAGAGCAAGAGCAACAAAGACAGAGAGAGAAAGAGAGAGAAAGAGAGAGCTGGTGTGAATTAGGCTAACGTACCTCTGTGCGTCTCTAAACACTCTTCTGCTGCAGTCTCTCTAAACAGCGCTGTTATTACCTCGCTAGTGAGAAATGTCATGTGTAGCCTTTAAGTTGTTACAGTATATAGGCTGATCAAATTGTCAGGGCAGCGCTGACAACACCTTTTTGTGCAAACTGCGTGACCGTTATTACAGTTTTACTATGCGAAGTGATATGGAACTGTAATGCGGTCAAGAGAGCTACCTGGAACTACGTTTGCATTGCGTTTTCCAGAAAATAATTGCACACCTCAGAACGTTCGTCAGCCAATCAGATTCAAGCATTAAATGCCCCCGTAGAATAAATGTATATAATCAACTGCTTTAAACATTCTATAGCAGTATGATGCCACCCTTAAGAACAATGTGCACTTACTTGTAAATTGTAACATATTTAAACAGAATTGTAGCATGTATAGGATGATGACGATGATGCATCAGCCAATTTGATGAGGGAAAGAAATAGAACAATTTGACATTTGTGCTATGACAACTAAATACAGAAATCTAGCATCACAGGGGGGTAAGATAGCATCTTATTTATTCTTTAAAAGTGCAGCTCAAACAAATTACCTCTTACTACATTCATAACATTTATTTTTTAAATTTAAAATGCTATTTTTATAAATACAAAGTCTTTCTAACACTGTGTTTGGCAATTTAGTTAAATAACTGGTAACAGACGAAGCTGAATCTAAGTAAAAGAGAATCATCTGAAAGTAATTTTTGAATTATAGTATTACATTTAAACCTAAATTCTGTGCCAATTCTGGCGGTCTAGTTATATAATTTCACTTCAAAATACAATATTTTTTACTCCACAAATTTAAAAACAGTAATGTGTCGACAGATCCCTCCTCATCAAACAGACAATGTCATAAACCCTATTCAGACACAGAACAGTTCTGCAATGTTGTTTATGTATTTATGTCCTCATTGCGACGGCAGATGCTGAAATTACTCCAAGCCTCATGCGATTCAATCTATATAGTAAACAAACCCGCACGTCTCTGCCATTCATTCATTCACACAGATACATGCAGAGAATGCAGGATTCATATTTCAACCAACATTTGCTGCTTAACATTTACAGATACTGGTCCATATGCAGATTTGATTTGATTAATTTAATGCTAACTTTAACAAATTCTGTGACTGTCCATATTAATGCTGCGTTCCAGGCTGGTTTTGAGCCTGTAAGTCATGACTTCAAATCACAACTTTGTAACATTCCAGGCAAGTCACGCCAAACTTCCTGAGCACAAGAAATTGTAGGTAGATTATTAATTTTATTTCAACATTTTATTGTCCTAAAATCTTTTTTTTTTTTCAATGTGTACCACTTGCATAAACACTGCATCCATAGGGAATATTATTCGTAGGGACTGCCATTGTTGTTTCGCTTGCTATGTGACGTCAGAACTCGGAGTACATCGATCTAGTACAAGTCACGGCTTTGACTGCTGTTTCAGTGCACTTTCATGGGTTTAAGGTTGGAAAAACACGAGTTACGGGTTGCCTGGAACGCAGCATAAAATGTAAGTTTAATTTTCATGACCGAATTTTGAAATTCCGTCCGCGTTTTCTGCTTTGCAAAATAGCATTTTAAAATCGTTTAACCTACAACTTATGATAACCAATGAATCGCCATGACAAGCCATTCTTCATGATTACTGTATATAGATTTTTAAAAATCATATACAAGTACATATAATATGAAAGTCATTTATAAATACTGCTTTCACAAATAAAATTGTGTAACCGCTAAAATGGTTAAGAGCTTCGGATAATTAAAAAAAGAATATGTATGATTGCCTTTAAGGTATGTTTTAGGTTTAATTTATATTTAGTTACAGTTTATGATTCTCAAACAATTCTAAGAATCAGAACTTTAAATTATACCCTGATAATTTATTTATTTATTTATTAATTTAAGATTTATATGACCTTGGAATGCACTCTTATGAAAAAAAAAAAAACTACGGTATTACTATAATATAAAAAAAAAAAAAAACATGGTAAATTGATTATCATTTTAAAATATGTTTTTAAAAATAGTTAAATGAATGTAAAATAATGGTACATCTGTGGTAACTGTGAATTTACTAAAATACTATAGTAAATCTACGGTAGCCTACCTTTAAATTCGGTTTTGTTTAGTCTCGTGGGCAGCGTGATACCATGCTCCTCCATCTCTTTTCCCGGTTTCCTCTTCCTCTTCCCAGTGAGCAGGTCGCATCACCGGCACTCAATTCAGCGTCTCCCAGGAAATCACAAACCTCAATCTGGCCTCTTAATCGCACGCCACGCGGTGCCAAAAAATTAGCACGTTAACATAATCTTTACCCTAATGTAAACACGTTAAATTATTTGCCAACAGTTTAAGTTTATCAGTGTTTTCGCCATATTTTTTGGTAAAAGACATCGATTAAACACATAGACATATCCTAAAAACATTAAAAAACTAAATTTTTTGATTTTTCATGAAGGATTCTTCTCTTGATTATTCAATTATCAAAATAATGTGAAAGAAACTGTCTAATTACCTGTACCAATTGATGAATCCGTCGATGAAGATTGATTAACGGTGATTAACTTTGGTTTGGTCAGGTGATTCATGTATGAACATTAGGTAAGTGTGTGTGTGTGTGTGTGTGTATGTGTGTGTGTGTGTGTGTGTGTGTGTGTGTGTTTGTCATGTCGGTCAGTGTGTGTGTGGCCAGACTACAGGGGCGCTGTAGAGCAGCGCTGCCACACACACACAGATATCCAGTTTTTGTTCATGAGCCTATTACAAGCAAAACATTGTGGGGACCGGGGATTTGGAGTGTGCTAACATGTTGAGGTACCCACCTTGTAATAAAAACAAACACACATACGCACAGTCAGATCATCTACAGACACATGTCAACATTGTGACCAGCTAATTGTAAAGGATCTCTTAAATGTTCTAAATACCTCAGTATCTCCAGCTGACAGTTTGACATCTTCAGTCCATCAGAAATAAACTTTACACCAGAGTCCTGCAGGTCATTGTTAATCAGATCCAGCTCTCTCAGGACACAGTTTGAGGATTTTAGAGATGTTGACACAGTTTCACAATGCTGATCTGAGAGATCACAGCCAGAAAATCTAGAAGACATTAAATAAAATGGAAGAAATAAATGAATAAAGACATGTACGGAGGGTTGCCAGTTTAAACAACTATTTTGTCTGTATGAATAAGAGATAAGAGGGAATGTTTATGGAAATCCAAGGTTTATGGAGTGTTGTTGTGAATCATTTAATGTAACTCTGGAATAGCCTTCCTGATAACGTTCAGGGTTTAGACACACTCTTGTCAGTTTAAATCTAGATTAAAGACTCTCTTTGGCCAAGCATTCAAATAATTAATCTCATAATCATGGACTACAGTTATATTTGATCAAATACATATTATTATTCTTTATCTTCGGTTAAAAAATTTTTTTACTTGGTTGGAACAGCAGCTATGCTAATTATATATCTATTTGTTTCTCTGTTGTTGCCACAGGATTGACATTCAGTAGTAACTAGGATTTACACAAATTTCAATCTAGATCCAGAACACCTGAGAATAGATGATGCCAACCCTGAAACAAAATACAGAACTACCAAATGTTGCTATAAGATTGATTGCATAATATAATAATAACTGCAAATAGTGTTCATTGTCTATTTGATTACATATTTAATAGATTTTTTTATACATTTCCGCCATATGCACATAAACTTGCAGTCATCACTGATAAGCTAATATTAAATATTGTAGAAAATTATTTTTCTGTAAAGTTGCTTTGCAATGTTTTGTATCGTAATAAGCACTATACAAATGAACTTGAATTGAACTGAATTGAATATAGCATTAATTTATTGAGTTTGTGTTCATCAGACACAGCCTAAGCATTGAGACATACGCAACTAAGACTTTACATTAAACTACTGTATGCTCCTGTTTTCCAATCATCACTTCACCTCCTGCTTCTGCTCTTCTCTGTTTTTCTTGGGTAACTTCTTAGCTGATAGAAGACTATTTTGGGTATTTTTAGGTACCAGACAAGACTTTCTGTTAACAGGTTTTGGGTATCGACAGCTCTGTTGTCTAGTAGTCCGGGGCTGGATCTTAATTATCTCGCAGATATATTTTCTTTAAGCAAAAACGAACAAACCTTTGATACTTTTTTTAGAAAACATGAAAATTTAATTTATCTTGATTCAGGCATGTTTAAATGTATTTTCATAGTATTTTGGTATTTTCCAGAACAAACAAGCAGCGGAGGAAAACTCAAGACTGCATGCACATGCTTCTGTTTTACTCTATGCTAGACAGCACTACATCATATTTTAGACCATATTTTACTGTATTGTTGACATAAAATTAAGATATGTGGGTTTAATTTTACATCAGAGCATTAAAAGTGGTCGCCTGTACAATGCATGGATTTATATGCTAAATGTACGGTGGCCAAGAAAGCTCAACAACTGTAGAAAACACATGCAAAGAGAAAAAAACACACGCAAATTCATCGTTTACCCCTACAATGAAGCTTATGGTGACTGAACTGCCCTGATCCCCAAACCATCTGACTGGAATCAAACAAATTTATAGGAGATGCCGATAAATATTAGCATGTTATTTAATGCACATCTCGTCAGTAAAGCTGGTCAGTGAACAACGGCTCTGTGTAGTAAATGCTGCTTTACTTGAAACCACGCATGTGTAGAGATTTACCACTGATTACAGAACCAGGTTTACTGACTAAATGCTCATTATTATTGTCCGATGTTTTTCATACATCAAATGTTCATTTTACACTGCTGGAGAATATCTGTTGCTCAGTGTGAAATGGACATGCTCTACTTTAAAGAACAATTAAGGTGAAATTTCTATCAGTGTATTTCAGGACTGCTGATCTCACACAAATTTCTGCATTAATCCAATAAATAAACAAGTAAATGTGAAGAAAAATCAAGTTTGTTGGGGATTTGAACCCGTGTCACTGATATTGTTGACCAGCGCTTGAGCATTAAACTACTGATTAAAAAATAAATTTGATTTCTGCAAGGGAAACATCCTCTCTTAATCTCCCTCCTTGCCATCTAAGCCCCTTTAGAAAATCATCTTGCTTAAATGGCAAGACATACGCAGTAGCAGGTCAAGCTGTGGCTTTATTACACACGTTGCTGGTGCTTCAAGCATATCAGACTGATCTGCTAAGAGACCTGGATAGAGGCAGGGGCCTTTTTTCTGATCAGGTAGCTGAGCTGCGCCGCACCACGGATCTCTCTCCGTCCTACCAAGCAGGCCGCCTCCGCCATGGGCAGGACTATAACGCGTATACGCAATCGACTTCAGAGGGTTAACTTCTGCTTTTATCCTCCCCTTCCTAATTCCCTGTAACCACCAGCTCTCCACCTGATCAAGGTTAGGTGGAAACCTCTCGCATAACAGTCTCCTATGCTGGACCTATAATGTTTTTTATGGTTCTATGTTCATAGCAACCACCCTACTGATGGTCCAGACCTGGTCACCTTGAGGGGTCTCCTGGCCACTTAGTGGTGCTGTCACATTTAGCAGGAAATGGAGGTGGCAGTTACAGAAGTCTTCTTGTATATGCTGCCTCAGGTGATGCTCACCTCGCCCGAGGTTTGTAAAATTGAGCTTGCCTCTCCGGTGCGATTCAGTACCTCTGCGATGCTTAGGAACCTTTGGGTACACATGCTAAGCTTTGTGTACTTTCTCAAAACCACATGGTGGTCAATGTGCACGTGAACACTTTGCGCACTTTCTAAAATCCACGTAAGTGGTAAGTTTGCATCTTTTGAGATGCAACATTCCATCTATGAGCTGCTCTTTCAGAGTGCCACGAGAGCCCCTCCTTAGAACAGTATTTGAAAATCCATGCTATGGTAAGGGTGCACATGAAGTCTTTGCACACTTTCTGAAATCCACACTGTGGTCGCACACTAGTATTTGGCGTTTTTTCTAAAATCCTATATGGTGAGGGCTTTGTGCCCTTTCTTGAGTTGGTAAAAGCCCCGTTCATCTTGGGCACCACTCCACCTATGTATCCTCGGATACCTATCTAAACAGGGTGTTGCTACTAGAGAACTGTTGAGAGAGCTCTTTCAGCAAGCTTATGGGTAAGCTAGCGGAAGCCCCTGTGTGACAGGCAAGACTTGGTAGAAATGCTAGGTTCTCTCTTTAAAGGAATCTTTCCTGATTCCAAGCCTTCAGCTCTACCCTGGGCCGAGGCCCTGACAATTAAGTTGGGTATGTAGCTTAGGCCTTTTAGTCGTAAGTGGTACTGTCACAGAAAGCCGTCTAAACGTCTCAGGGGCAACTCCCGTGGAAATGGTAGAATTGGTACTTAGTGCTCGCCATGATTCTGGCCTGCACTCCCCTCAGCATGGCGGCGTGGGTATACTGTTCCCCAAAGTGCCCCCTAGAGGACGCAGTTTGAAGTTCCCTCGAAAGGGAACTGTCTCAGGTTACGAATGTAACCATAGTTCCCTGAGTAGGGAACGAGACACTGCGTCCTCTAGCTCCCTGCCATGCATTGGACGCAAGCTTCAGACGAAGAAGTGAATATCATGCTCTCCCGGTGCTTGTTTATAGTTGCACCGGTAGTGACGTCGGAGGCTGTCGCCGGCCAACAAGTTGGTGGTTTTTTGTATGCTTCAGACACGGGTCACGATGAGGTTTTTTTGTAATACAAACAGACCTAAGTTAAAACCAGGCTGTAGTATAACTATTTATAGATAAACTAAGAGAGAGAACTTCACATGCATCCCCCCACCTACAATTACACAATTCCTGCCGGCCAAAGACTCGAACTCAGAACCCTTCGATTGTGAGTCTGACTCTCTAACCATTTGGCCACGACTTCCCCTCTATGAGAACATTATGTATTAAAACAAATACCAGCAGAGGTCACCAAAGGTCTGATGACGTTCACTTTACAGTGTGATTAAACTATGGGTGTGTCTCAATCAGCTCCCTAGCTTCCGAGCTTCAGTCTATTTTGTACATGAATCAGTATATCATGTACACGAATTCAAGCACTGGTAAGATGTCATTCATACAACTTCAACGGACAACATCACTGGAATTAATAAACAGCAGACAGGACAGATCTCTTTTTATATTTATTTTTCATTTTCTTTAAACACATAGTTCTGTTACAAGTTCTTACAACATTTCAGCCAAATATTAATTATAAATGTTAATTATATGACTTCAATCCCTGACTCAGTTTGTCTTTTTAAATCTTCTATTGCATATCATTATATTTATTGAGTTGGCACATGTGATTTATAATTCACGCTTTAGAAATGTGACATTATTTTAAGGGAGCATAGTAAGGGCCGATGCTTCCTAGTTTTTGCAGTGCCTTTTGTGGGATTTTCCAGGGATCGAAAGTTTCAGTGCACTGGAAGGGTTCGCGATTGAGTGTAAAATGGCCAACTCCCTGATCAGTGCCCTACTTAACAAGGGAGCTGATTTAGTTTAAATCCATACAATTTTAATATTTGTCCAAATTCAGAAAATTGTATTTTGAAATCACGATGTATCATACATGGCATATTTAGACATAGTTTGATGTATTCTCCTGTGCTGATAAGACACTTGTTCTTTGCTTTCTTTTATTTTATATAAGAATGTGTAACATTAAAACATATTAAAGTGCACATAAACACACACAAAACTCAAGTACATATGGAAGGAGGGATTCTTGCAGACCAATCACAGCACTTGCTGTCCAAGTAGAATTAATGCACTGTTAGATTTCTGGAGAGGTGCACGTAAGGGATTTGAAAGTTCGGTTCACCAGTTCTTTTACGCTCAATGTAATGATGTCATTGGCGATGACGTAATATCGTCAAGTCTATCAAAACACTAATATATAAAGTCAGTAATCATAACTTTAGTCAGTTAAAAACCTCATAATCATTAAAAGTTTACAATTAAGTTTTGCAACAACACACCCACTTACTATACATAATCCATTGCGATGTATTTGTTATTAAATAAACTTGCGTTTCACCAGATTACCCTTCAGTCGAGCTTTCGGTTTACCCGTGCTCATGACATAAGCACAGAATCAGTTCAGAATCAGTCACCGAAAGAGCCAGTTTGGTTTAGACATGCTTTGTGTCAGTCTGCTTCATGCCGAATCACGCATGCGCAGTATTATCAGCTCTTCGGTTCCAACAGAAGCAGTTCTCGATTCAGTGTACTGCTGATCCGAAAACCAATGCAACTGGTTCTTGACTCGGGAACGAGAACCGCTGTAATCAAATCGCTGAGTCTTAATTATTGTCCACCTTTGGTCTATAATCTAACATAATGTAAAATTTAACAAAATTCACAGATTAGATGCATTCATATTTTAAAAAAAAGCAAAATAAAACCGTTATTTTATCACATTTTCAGATGTTTAACAAAATACTTAGATATGCATTTTGTCCTCTTGAAAAATTACATGCATGCACAGTATCATCAGGTCATCGGGTCTCAAATCGGACGCTTCAAACAGAAACTGTTCTCTGTTCGGTGTACTGGTGATCCAAAAACCAATGCAACCGGTTCTTGACTCGAGAATGAGAATCGCTCCAGCAGTGGGCATGTACGTTCGTTATCTGGCTCTGTATTCATCTTCAGTTCAGTCTTGACAGCAGTTCAGTCAGTCTACTGTTTGAGTAAATGAATTAACTTACTCCAAGATATTGGTTTATTTTGACTTGTTAAAAAAGTAAACAGCTTAAGTAATTGGTAGATTAATCCTTACTGGAGATGCAAACCATTTAAAATGATTCAGTTCGATTTGGTGAACTGGTTAAACCGGATCACTAAGAAGAACTGGTTAAAATCGAAGAATTCGTTCACGAACCGGACATCACAAGTGCACGTCAGCCTACACCGTACTACACATCGCCTACGGCGTAGGTTTGACACAGAAGTATAAATCAGCCTTAATGCACATTTTCTATAGTTTTAATTATTTTATGGCATATTGCAGACCTATTTAAATGTATAATGAAATCTAAAATACTGGCTAGTGCTGTAGTAAAGAGTAAGCACACTTTAAGCAGAAGTGAAAATGTCTCAATGTCAGCTTTACCGACCAATGGTGTAAATCATCCCTTTGCTGCTGCAGCTGCTGATTTAATAAACGAGTTTCTAATGTGACTGGATTGTGTTAAACATGGCACTTTTAGGCATTTTGCTCGACTATCTACTGTATTAAAAAGGCGTGTCATGACTCCATTAAGATTCTGGCCTGTTATTTAAGAGAAGATTTATCATTCAGTAATATTTATTTTAAAGGTGTCAGATTCATGATTAAATATGATACTGTAGTTCATGATTAAACACTTACAGAGCTTTTCTGCAGTTGATCACAGCTGGAATCAGTCGTCTTCTCCCCTCAGCTGATGTGTTGTATTTCTTGAGGTCCAGCTCTTCCAATGGCTCTTCTGACATCTGAAGCATGTAGGATATTGTTGAGCAGTGAGCAGGAGAGAGTTTCTTCTCTGAGAGTTTTTCTGATTTCACAAACTCCTGAATCTCTCTGGACAGAGTCTGATCTTTCACTTCCAGCAGACAGAGGAACAGATTGATGGATCTTTCAGTGGAGACTTCATGTCCATCTTTAATCTTCTTTTTAATGTACTGTGTGGTTCTCCTGATGCTCTCTGAGCTCTTCTCTGTGTGTGCCAGTAGATCCTGGAAGAGTCTCTGATTGGACTCCAGTGAGACGCCCAGCAGGAATCGCAGGAACAGATCCAGACGTCCATTCTCATTCTCAATGGCTTTATGTATTGCTTCTCTATGGAGACTATGAACAACATCCAAAAACTTTGGGGTGTCAACATTTTTCATTACATAAATGTAAAACAAATAGAAAGCAGCGAGAAACTCCTGAACGCTCAGATGAATGAAGCTGTAGACTTTCCTCTGATATATCACAGGTTCCTCCTTAAAGATTTCAGTGCAAATCCCAGAATACACTGAGGCGTCAGTGAGGTCTATGCCACTCTCAATCAGGTCCTCCTCATAGAACATCACATTGCCCTTCATCAGCTGATTGAAAGCCACTTCAGCAAGTTTCATGATCGCTTCTCTGTTGGACTGCAGGAGTTTCTCTGGATCTCTCTCTTTATATTTCTGCTTCCTCAGGATGATCTGAGTGAGTAGGAAGTGGATGTACATTTCAGTCAGAGTTTGAGGGATTTCTGCACTCAGATCTTCCTCCAGAAGTTTCTGAAACACAGTGGATGATATCCAGCAGAAGATGGGGATGTGGCACATGATGTGGAGGCTTCTTGTTTTTCTGATGTGTGAGATGATTTTGCTGGCTTTATGCTCGTCACTGATTCTCTTCCTGAAATACTCCTCCTTCTGAAGCTCATTGAATCCCTGAATCTCTGTCAGACGGTTGATGTATTTGGAGGGGATCTGATTGGCTGCTGCTGGTCTGGAGGTGATCCAGATGAGAGCAGAGGGAAGTAGCTCTCTTTTCATGAGCTTTGACATCAACACACCCACTGATGAAGTGTCTGTTACATCAGAAACTTTCTGATCATCTGAAAACATCAGTGTGATTCTACTTTCATCCAGACCATCAAAGATGAACACAACTTTACACTCCTCATAAATCTTGGAGTCCAGATCTTGAAGTTCAGGATGAAAGTCCAGCAGAAGTCTGTGAAGACTGTACTGATGATCTTGAATCATGTTCAGCTCTCGAAATGGAAGCACAAACATGAAATCTACATCCTGATTGGCTTTTCCCTCGGCCCAGTCCAGAATGAACTTCTGCACAGAGACCGTTTTTCCGATTCCAGCGATGCCTTTAGTGAGAACAGTCTTGATCTGCTCTTTCGCTTCACATCCTAATCCAGGTGAGGCTTTAAAGATGTCATTGTAGCAGATTAGAGTGTCTTTTGAGTGTTGTGTTCTGGCTGTTTTCTCCATCTGTAAAACCTCATGTTCTTCATTCACTCCTTCTCTCTCTCCCTCTATGATGTAGAGCTGTGTGTACATGCTGTTCAGGAGGCTTTCATTCTCCCGGGGTTTCAGTCCCTCAAAAAATCTCTCATACTTGTTCTTCATGCTGGTTTTGAGCTGGTCTTTGGCTCTCTGCAGTTCATCATTCACTGGTTGATCATGTTTTTTCAGAGACGCTGTAACGCTCGTGGTATTTAGACAGAAGACTTCTCGAGACATGCTTCGCTCTTCATCTGATCTGCTGAAATATCACAAGAAGAACAGATTAATATATATATATATATATATATATAAGTGCTGTCAAACGATTAAAAAAAATTAACTAATTAATCGCACAATTTTTTAAAATTAATCGCGATTAATCGCAATTAAAAGACTGAAACTTTTTGGATATGTAAATGTAAAATGTAAATAATTAATGTAAACTCAAGACAAAGAAACTATTTAAATTCAAAATATGATTGTTTATTGGAATTTTTGTTTAACTTGTAACACAGATTTTCTCATGTAAACAACATACCTGCAATAAACCATCAATATCCTCCAAATTAACTGTTGGCTTGAAAGCCATATTTATTACAGAAATAAAAACACAGGCATGTAAGTACCATTTGAATTTCAAAACAATCAATGCCAATAAAAAACAAAAATGATTTCCATGTTGAATTCTAAGTGTACTGCAAAAAAATTCCAAAGTATAGTCATTGCCAGTGCTTTAAGTGGGCCGGTACGCACTGGTACTCAGTACCGCCACTTCCAAATATAGCTCTTGAGCGTACCGCCACCTCTCCATGCGCCCAGAACGTGCTTGTAGCGTACCGGTACACTCATTTGGACATCTGTTTTAATAGAGGTTTTAATCTTTTACCTGCACTGCCGATTTTCAGAGCGCCCTTCACAATGCAAGCTTCCTAATTCATCCCACCCAGAGCAGAAACTACATTACCCATTCACCCTTAAGTTATACAAGTGAATAGCGCATGTGTCGCTTTTCCCACTGTTAAGTGTCAACAACTCAACGTGGCCGGAGAAGGTGTGTGAAACTCGTTGTGAGTTATACTAAAGCAAAATCTTGAGTATTGATTGTCTGATAAACATTAAAAACTGTCTGCGGAGGTTGAGTCGTCCTGCAGCCCCCGCTGGCTGTTCATTGGCTGCAGCATCTTTTTTCTAAGTTCTAAAAAAATACCGTAGACGGCAAGGCACAAATTTAGATATTCATTTATCTAATTAATCTATAGCCCATGCACAAAGACAATATGATCTTTTTGTCCCCTTTTTGTTTTAAAGCTTGATGAAGAGAGAGAGCGCAAGTTGCTGCAGCTGAGGAGGACAGTGATGCACGCTTACAGGAGTGATTGACAGTTCGCGGCACTGTTTACAAAAAATACTCCGCTACACAATTATTTCGTTATTTTCGTTTAAGCTTATTAACGTTAGCGTTACAGAAAGGTCTGATTTACGCACTGTTACAGTCATTGTTTTTTTTTTTTTTTTTTAAACAATGACATTTGAGTTCATGATTTTAATGTTGCTGTTTCTTGTGGCAGACTGAAGAGTAATCCGGCAGAGTTTTATACTGAAACTTTCCGTCTAAAAGTCCTTCCTTGGTCTTAACCATATTTCTTTGCACGTTGAACACACATAGGCCACAACTGGAAAAAAAAACTGCAACCGCGTTAATTGCGTTATTTTTTTTTAACGCGTTAAATATTTCAAATTAATCGAATGCGTTAACGCGCTAATTTTGACAGCACTAATATATATATATATATATATATATATATTTATATAAAATAAAGGATGTGTAAATTAACATCTAAATAAATAGAAATGATTGATTTTCACTAATCACAGATATATAACAAACACGGTTAATGTAACAATTTTTTTAATAAAAAATGATGTTTTGTTATAGCTTTTGGAGCACCGTCTTGCAATACTACAGCATTTGACATCACGGGGTTGGTTCATTCCATTGGCCAGTGAAGTAATATCTATTATGTATATAATATAATATATGGACATGTAGGAGCAGATGTGTTCATTTTTTCAAGTCCTGTCTGTGTGTATGGATTGTGTTTTTGAATCCCGTAAATCAGTTCAATCGTCACTACAGATATACAAATGATAAAGCTTGGCTTATTGGTCCCTCGAAAGCACTTTTTTAAAATGACATGACCACGGATCATAATCTAGATGTGCTCTATTTGATAGAAACCTGGCTAAAACCTGATGATTATATTATTTTAAATGAGTCTACCCTCCCCAAAATTATTATAAACATGAGCCGCGTCATATAGGTAAAGGGGGAGGTGTCTTAAGGAAGATTAACATTAGAATTGCCAGAGGACGTTGTATTGTATACCTTAAACCGTCAGCGGGTAAATTTTACCCACGTACATTACAACTATATTTATATTGCTAAAGAAAATATTTCGCTATATTATGCCACTGTCTCCACAATATTTAGAGTCATGAAATGATTATGTCTAGTCATATTTTTATCCTGTTGTTTTATGTTTTATGACTTTTTAATGCAGGCTACACGAATCCATAATGGTCAGTAGCCTAAGGAAAAAAAAAAAAAAAGGCCTGCACTGACACTGGAAAATAGAATGTATATTAGACAATATAAAACAATAGTAATTCACCACACTGCATAGGATGATGCGATGAAAAATGTACAATGTTAAAACATAAGCGGCAAGTCAATGACAACACGAAAATATGTGCATTCAATAACGGGTAAATTTGACCCACTGTCGCTTATAGGTATAAATGCCCTGTTTTTTTTAACTGGTTTTATCTTAAAAATTTGATGAACAACATTGAATTGTAAGTAACAATTTTAGTAAAAGTCAATGACTGGGAGACTTGAATGTTTTATTTAAAATCTGCTATGTACATTTAAAAAACAGCCACAGGTAAAATGAACCCTGTGGCGGTTCTAGTGTTGAGGAAAGCAGTCTGACACTCGGTATAATAAGCACACTCGCACCCTAAAGAGAGAAGCCAAGAAAATGGAGTGCAACTGGAGGAAAACAAAACTAGAGGTATTTCGTATTGTATGGCGGGAAAGTAAAAACTGCTAGATCTGATTACTTTTTGTCTATTTTAGATGAAAACAAACATAACCCCAGGTATTTATTTAATAGTGGCTAAATTAATGAAAAATAAACTATCAGCAAGCATTGACATTTTCCAACATCACAGCATTAATGACTTTACTTCTAAGATCGATACTATTAGAGATAAAATTGTAACCAGAAGTCATTGATCCACTTCCACACAACTAGACCCCAAAGAACTAGATTCTACTGCATAATCTGACTTTGCTGCAACCTGGAACTGAACTGCTGGTTACGTCTGGTCAGAGGAGAACAGGCCCCCCGACTGAGCCTGGTTTCTCCCAAGGTTTTTTTCTTTTGGTTCCTTGACTTGACTACACGTTTATCCTCACCTGGGGTCAGAGGTCACTGGATCATCACTGAATTTAGGAGGAAGAGGCATTGATCTGTCACTCTTCAGAGACGCACAGCTGGGATCAGGAGATGAAGATCTCTTCCTCTTAAAGATCCTGATAAACACATAGAAGTCATTCTTGCTTTAGTTCCGTCTGCTGTTTCATTTATTATAAGTATTATAAGTGTATTATTTCCATTTTGCATAACATGACAATCTCTATTAAACTTCAAAGACATTAATGGAAAGCTGGTGAACACATGCATGTCAAACACATAGCTCGCAGCAGAAAAGTTGCACAATAATTCTGACTGAAATGTTTCTTGTTAGAAATTACATTTAGACTTAAAATTCTGTGTGTAACATGTAATGGTAATTTTTATAAAGTTTATAAGTTTATATTTTAATCCTTTTTGTTGCACATAATGAATAGCATATCATGGAAGCTTATGGGTAGCAAAATTAATTTGGTAATGTAAGGTCTAATTTCTTTTGGTCAGTGTTTATCAGTGCAGTATGAATTAACCTTAACGCTGGATAATATCTAATCTGAGGTCAGAGGTCACTGGGTCATCACTGAATTTAGGAGGAAGAGGCATTGATCGGTCACTAGTCTACACTGATCACGGCATTTAATGAAAATGCTATTGAAATGTCTTAAGTAAAAGTGTCAATTCATTTAAGAAAAATAAGTGTCCTACCCGTATGTAGTCTTAGTCTAGGATAGATGGTGATACCGGTGTTAAGTAATAAAAGTCATTATAGTTGAGTAAAAGAACAGACACTACAATTAAAAACTGTACGTGGCTCCTCGATTCTCACAGATCAGATTTTATTTATTACTTTCAGGGACGGGACTTGGACGCTAAACGTCCTGATTGGTTGAGTTCAAGCAGCATATCAACCACCATTTATCCTGATCATTTTCAAAATATTACTGGTATTGTGTCATGAAATGTAATTTTAAATGTATTTCAGGCAAGAATGTAGTTGTTTAAAACTCAAATATGTGTTTTTTTTCTAAAGACAGCGCCTATTTAAAAATGTGTAAAAATGTGTTTCGCCGCTCTCGGAGATGGTAATCATGCACCCGCCGAGAGCAGTCTCACCTTGGCTAGACCTTCTGATATATGTCGCTGGCTCTGATGTCTCTTTGGTGGTTAAAAATAAAATAGAATTTGTTTTGGGTAAATCTAACAGGTTATCTTTGGTCCGTATTCAATTTATCTATACGTTTAAAATGAAAATAAAAAAAGGCAAATTTATATAATATTTAGTTTCATTGTAATGGCTGTATATACACATATCCCTGAACTAAGTAAATTTCTGCAGCTGTTATTATGTTTAGATGAAAACGAAAGGAGGCAGTGGTATTTGATATCCTATTTCGTTTTATTGTAAATATACAGTGAGGAATCTATCAGTAGCCATGGTCAGCTGATTGAAGTTATCAAGTACGCTGCGATTTGCAGAATTACCGGATTTGCGTCGTCGCGGACATCACACTCCCCCACATCCAAAATCAGTGTACTTTGTATTTTGGAAATGCGTGCAGACCTACGCAACTGGTTTATTTGCCTAATCTTCCCAGTACTTTACACTGCGGTGGAAACGCAGAAAGCAACAGGTCTCGGGGGGAAAAAAAGTTCCTGGGGAAAAAAGTTCCTGGTACAAATGTTCCGTGTAATTTCGGTGGAAACGCAAAAACGATGGCGGATGATTTAGTTTCGAAATGAAATGCAAAAGCGCCTGTTTGGCAATAATTTGGATATTGAAAAGCCTGTTGATTTTTGCCATTTATTTAAGGTGATTTTGGAAGGGTTTTTAAACATTTTTGGTTCCACACGGTTTGCTGATTTTTACCTTATTTTAAACTTTGTGTCATTTATTTATTTTATTTGACTCTATTTTGCCTCCAAGCTTTCTTACCCGTTTTGCTAACAAACATTATACGTTTCTTATTGATTTGTTTTAATAGCTATTTTACATGTTTACTTAGCCACTTTGTTAACCTATTTAAACTTTATGCAATTTATTTGTTATTTTATATTAGGCATAGGCATAGCCTGCCCTATAGCATTGTGTAGTTTATTTGTTTAGTTAATAAAATTTCTGTTTTATAAAAAGGCTAAAGAGAGTTTGACATTGTATTTTGTTGTTGCATTCAAGCAATTGACGCCGAACTGCCACTAATTCAAAAGTGAAAGTAAGATGTGCATGGTGCTTTAAAACTATGGTAAAAGTGAAGGAAAGAAAGGAAAAGAGGGAGAATTCAAACAAACAAAAAAACGAACAATTGCTTTATGCCGAATTGTCGCTATTTGAAAAGCAAGGAAAAGAGGGACACCCCCACGGTGGTACTGGTATTAACAGTGTTGTCAAATATCGATTGACCGGTGAGAAAATTTCCTCAAATTCACAACCCTACCCATAAGTCTAAATGCATTAAGGAAAAATGGCGTTTAAATAATAATTTTTGCTAAAGTTTTGGCTTGAATGTGAAACATATCTAATTAATTTTGGGTAATACAATTTTCTTTGAATTTTGCAACTGATAAAGCATTAATTTGTTTTATATTGTTTATTTCCATTTTAAAACTGGTGTAGGAAATCGCAAATATAAATTATATAATTTAATTTTCATTTTGCATTAAATGTAGCACATATGTATGGGAAAATGTAAATACAGAAATTAATTATCATTTTGCATATTACATTACAAAATGAATTTTGCTACCCATATGCTTCCATATTGAGCAGGATGAGAATACATATATATTATATATAAGTCAGTGTGTGGTTCACTAACAGTGGAAACAGACTCTTGGTCTAGTTTGTGGATCAGTGTGTGACTCCTGTCTGCGTCTGCAGCTGTCACTGTCATGTGGAGGGTAAGGAGGAACTCAAGTGCAGACAGGATGTACTAAACACAGGATTTATTTACACAAAAAGGGGAAAACAATGACTAGGGCAGATACTAAATACTTAACAAGACTGGTAGACACGATAAACAAAGACTCGAAACACAAGAACACTAACTACAAATAAACAATAACAGGTCTCACAATGTCTTCTTCCAAGAGCAACACCGAGTAACAATATTTCACAGGAACATGTAGAAACGCATCTCACAATGTGGAAACAATCACAATGAACCCACCAAAGACAGAGCACACTAGGGGATCTAAATAGGAGAACTAATCAAGACACAACAGGTGGCACAGGTAAGGCAAATCATGACAACTAGGATAACAAGGGGGCGGGGCAAGGGAACGAGACAACACAAGCACATGGCCCAAAGACAAGGCCATGTGCTTGTACACAAAACACGGGTCTGTCATGATCCTGCCTCAAGACTAGAGAAAAGTCAGGACATGAAGGCAGAATCATGACAGTCACTCAGTGTGTGTTTTCTCTGATTGAAAATGTTGAAGCAGCACTTGTCGGCTCGTGGAGAGTCTGACTGTGCGTTAAAACCGCCGGCGTCGAGAGCGCCGAAGTTGCCGGAAGTCATTAATTTTCAATGTGAGCCGGGGTTGAGCAGTGGCGAGGAGCAGCGCGGCGCGACTTGCCCGTTGAGAGCATCGAGGATAGTTGAAATCAAGGCAACTTTATGGTAATGAGCTATGATGCGGTTGGGCAGCAACCAATCGGAAGGTAGAAGTCCACCGCTTGAGAGGATTCCAGAGAACGCAACTCCGACCACATTAGTTCCCAAGCACAATGGAGGACAGGTTCCCATAAGATGCCGACGACAGCCTAACGACCACACAAAATTACCTTTTCCATCCTACGGCCTGCGAGGCTCACCCAGTTGTTTTTGGAACAGGAAGTCCCCGTTGGATGCTGGCAAGAGCCTCCTGGCCACCTATCGTTACCTTTTCTGTCCCACATCCGGAGAGGCTTACCCATTCGATGCGTGTGCTCCCTTCAGACGCTGGCGAGAGCCTCCCGGTTAGACAACCTTACCTTTTCCTTTTCTATGGTCAGCGAGGCTTACCCGTTCGATGTGCGTGCTCCCTTCGGACGCCGACGAGAGCCTCCTAGACAGACTTCCTTTATGTTTCCACTCTATGGTCGGCGAGGCTTACCTGTTCGATGCGTGTGCTCCCTTCGGACGTCGGTAACAGTCTCTCGGCCACGCAACTTACCTTTCCATTTGACGGTAGGCGAGGCTTAAGCGTCTGACGCTACAAGTCTCGCCCTCTCGCCAAATCCTGCCAAAAAAAAAAAAAAAAAAAGCTCACCTGGCGAGGCTTACCCGTTAGATGTTCTGAGTTTAATGCCCTATCAGATGCCACAAGAGTCGTCCTAGTTGGGTTTTCCTTTCCACTCTCCTCGTCCGGCGAGGCTTACCCGTCTGATGCGTGAGCTCTCTTCAGACGTCTGGCGAGAGTTATCCCGGTTGGGCCCTACGCTTGCCAGTCGTGATCCGATGCCGTGAGTCAGGATCACCCTTCGGATGTCGCCAGAGTTCTCCTTGTCGGCCAGCCCAAAGCTTTTTATCTGCCAAACCGAGAGGACCCAGACGTCCGTCATCCTGAGTCTCAATGAGGCTTCATGGGCCCTCTCGGTCAGCATTAGGCCCTTCACCCACTGAATAGCAGGGGCTATCAGTCAGTAGGGCCCGTACGCTGACACCGTGACCTATTCCGGTCGAGGCAACTCGGGTCCCTCCGGTTGGGCACCACAACTACGCTGCTCCTCCTCATCGGCCGGTAGGGCTCACCGTTCGAACGCCAAAAGCTCCAGTTGAGCATCGGCTCGAGCTTTACCAACCGGGTGCCAACAACCACGTAGTTCACTAGCTGCAGCCGGTAGGGCCTACTCTCCCAACGCCCAAGTCGCTCCCTCCGGAGTACGTAGGCCCTTCCAGCCTGCCAACGAGACGACTTTTCAGAAACCAAATCAGCCCCCGCCAGTACTCTATGCTGTCCTCTTGTACATTTGCCTTTTTGGGGGGTACTCTAGGTTTGGGCCATTCCCGAGCTCAGAGCCCTTCCCCTGACAGCACGCCAAATACGCATACCATACCTCAGCTAATTATATGTAAGCGTGAACTAGTGAAAAGTGATATGTGGACCAAGGTGTCTGAGATTCATTTTCCTGATAATCTAATGATATAATAAATAATAGTACTGTAGTCCCAGTTTACTTTTAAACAAACTTCCCTGATTCTACTTACATTAAGTAGTTTATACTTGATTTTATTTACTTAAGTAGCATTTTCAGTGCAAGACTTTTACTTACATCAGAGTATTTTTACAGTGCTTTATGCATTATTAGGTAAAGGATCTTAATACTTTGTCCACAACAATATTTAATGAGGCTAACTTATAACGTTACCCTCCTTGTGGTTAGTCTGCAGAAGATCAACAAGCTTTTTGTTTTGTGGCCGCTTTAAATACAAAATAAGCATTCGATCTACGTCAGAGCGTCTGAGCGCTCACAAATCTTTCTGCAGCATCGTGAGCAGAGCGGCATGATCGATTTCCAACGCTCTCGCCGCCGGCGGTGTGAACGCACAGTGAGAAATGATGTCCTCTGATCCGGTGGTTGTTCACACTGGTCAGTGTATATCAGTGCAGCATGAATTGACCTTAACACTGGATTATGCAGCAGCGAGGGTTGTCTTCAATGAGCCAAAAAAAGCTCACGTTACTTCTCTCCTCATCAGGTTACACTGGCTACCAGTAGCCGCTCGCATCAAATTCAAGGTACTGATGCTTGCCTACAAGACGACCACTGGCACGGCACCAACATACCTTAACTCACTAGTTAAATCTTATGTGCCCTCCAGAAGTTTGCGCTCTGCAAGTGAACGACGCCTTGTGGTGCCATCCCAAAGAAGTTCAAAATCACTCTCATGGACCTTTTCCTGGACTGTGCCCAGCTGGTGGAATGACCTCCCAATCTCAATTTGAGTCTTTACTCATTTTCAAGAAACATCTAAAGACTCATCTTTTTCGCCAGCACTTAACCAACTAATACTAGCACTTTTCCTTCTTTTCTTGTTTTTTCATTTATAAAAAAAATAATAATAACTGGCTATGCGTTCTGTGCTGGACTAACTGAGACTTGTTATGGCACTTGTATACTGTTGTTGTCTTGTTGACCTGACTGCTTCTATTGTTTTCATTTGTAAGTCGCTTTGGATAAAAGCGCCTGGTAAATGATTAAATGTAAATGTAATCTAATGTATATATCACCTGGGGTCAGAGGTCACTGGATCATCACTGAATTTAGGAGGAAGAGGCATTGATCTGTCACTCTTCAGAGACACACAGCTGGGATCAGGAGAAGAAGATCTCTTCCTCCTGAAGATCATGGTAAACAACAGAAAGTTAATTTAGTCCTGTTTGCGGTTTCATTACTAGTATTATAAGTGTTTTATTTCAATTTACATAACATGACAATCTCCATTAAACTTCACAGACATTAATGAAGGAGTGCTGGTGAACACATGCATGTCAAACACGTTGCACACAACAGAAAAGGAGCACATTAATTCTATGTGATGAGTGGGTCGGGCCGAGAGCTGTTGGAATGGAGCGAGGCAAGTGAAGTGATTGTGAAATGAGGGACACCTGCTCCACTCACCTGTTTTGAGTCCCACGGAGGAAATTGGAAGGATACAAAAGAGGAGTGACGACAGTGAAGGATGAGAAAGGACCAGGCCTTGGTTTTTGTTTGTGTGCGGCAGTTGTCCACAAAGGGTTGTAATGCTGTTTTGTGTTTATTTTATTATTAAAGTTTTGATTTGAATGTCTGCCGGTTCCTGCCTCCTTCCCAATGATTATGAAGTTTTTACTTTGTAACATTCTGACTGAAATGTTTTATGTTAGAAATTACATTTAGATAAAAAAAATTCTTTGTGTAACAAGTAATGGTATTTTTTGTAAAGTTTGTATTTTAATTTAACTTTTTGTTGTTGTTGTTGCACATAATGAATAGCATATCATTGTAACAAGGAGGTAACTGAGGCGGTAATGGAATCCATTTGTTAATTAAGGAAAGATCTTTAAGACAGAATCAATAAACCAGGCAGAGAGTCAGTACCATACCTTTCTAACTAAACCGGGATTTACAGCTGTGGATATGTTTATGACTCGTTATTACGACGAATCTGGTATGTACTGCTTTTCCATTATTCATGTTTTTATGTGTACTGCTTACACAAATGTAGCAAATACAGTCTTTATAAGCTTTCCATTTGAAAACAAGGATCTGTCATCGATGCTTGAGGCTTAGATCTTTATAATGATATATGGTTTTGTCAAGATTAAATTTGTCCCGTTTTATTTAATCTATTCGTAAACACTGACACCTGCGAGTTGAGGGGCGTTGAGGATGCCAGCATCGGGGTGCAAGCTAACAGGTTAAAAGGACTTCAGAAATTATGTCTTCAGAAATTATTGCATCCCGGCAGATATTGTCAGTGACAGAGGAACCCAGTTTACATCCCAAGTTTGGAGAGCATTCTTCAAGCATCTTGATATTAATGTCAGCATCGCATCAGGTTACCATCCACAAACAAACGGACAAGTTGAACAACTAAATCAAGAGTTGGGCAGATATCTACAATCCTATTGCAGCCTAGAACAGCATCTATGGTCTGAATTCCTTCCATGGGCAGAATACGCACAAAATTCCCCGACTCACTCATCCACGGGTCTGACTCCCTTCCAGTGCATCCTTAGTTATCAACCCCTTATGTTCCCATGGTCTGGCGAACCCTCATCAGGTTCGTTGTAGTGAGAGGGTGTGGGACAGTGCACACATCTTCAACAAGCTGTGAGAGTACAGGAACTTTACCTTTGTTCCTTTGTTAACGTTTCAGTTCTTCAGCGACAGAATTGTTTGTGTCTGTTATGGAATAACTCCCGGTCGGAAACTGCGTCTTGGTAGTAAAAAACGTTCATTATTTTCCATAATGTAATGATAAAAATGCAACTTTCATATATTTTAGATTCATTGCACACCAACTGAAATATTTCAGGTCTTTTATTGTTTTAATACTGATGATTTTGGCATACAGCTCATGAAAACCCAAAATGCCTGTCTCAAAAAATTTGCATATTTCATCCGACCAATAAAAGAAAAGTGTTTTTATTTCCAAAAATGTCAATTTTCAAATAATTATGTTCAGTTATGCACTCAATATTTGGTCGGGAATCCTTTTGCAGAAATTACTGATTCAGTGCGGCGTGGCATGGAGGCAATCAGTCTGTGACACTGCTGAGGTGTTATGGAGGCCCAGGATGCTTCGATAGCGGCATTAAGCTCATCGAGAGTGTTGGGTCTTGCGTCTCTCAACTTTCTCTTCACAATATTCCACAGATTCTCTATGGGGTTCAGGTCAGGAGAGTTGGCAGGCCAATTGAGCACAGTAATACGATGGTCAGTAAACCATTTACCAGTGGTTTTGGCACTGTGAGCAGGTGGCAGGTCGTGCTGATAAACAAAATCTTCATCTCCATAAAGCTTTTCAGAAGATGGAAGCATGAAGTGCTCCAAAATCTCCTGATAGCTAGCTGCATTGACCCTGCCCTTGATAAAACACAGTGGACCAACACCAGCAGCTGACATGGCACCCCAGACCATCACTGACTGTGGGTACTTGACACTAGACTTCAGGTATTTTGGCATTTCCTTCTCCCCAGTCTTCCTCCAGACTCTGGCACCTTGATTTCTGAATGACATGCAAAATTTGTCCAAAAGTCCACTGCTGCTTCTCTGTAGCCCAGGTCAGGCGCTTCTGCCGCTGTTTCTGGTTCAAAAGTGGCTTGACCTGGGGAATGCGGCACCTGTAGCCCATTTCCTGCACACGCCTGTGCACGGTGGCTTTGGAAGTTTTTTACTCCAGACTTAGTCCACTGCTTCCGCAGGTCCCCCAAGGTCTGGAATCGGTCCTTCTCCACAATCTTCCTCAGGGTCCGGTCACCTCTTCTCGTTGTGCAGCGTTTTTTGCCACACTTTTTCCTTCCCACAGACTTCCCACTGAGGTGCCTTGATACTGCACTCTGGGAACAGCCTATTCGTTCAGAAATTTCTTTCTGTGTCTTACCCTCTCGCTTGAGGGTGTCAATGATGGCCTTCTGGACAGCAGTCTTACCCATGATTGCGGTTTTGAGTAATGAACAAGGCTGGGAGTTTTTAAAAGCCTCAGGAATCTTTTGCAGGTGTTTAGAGTTAATTAGTTGATTCAGATGATTTCTGTTAATAGCTCGTTTAGAGAACCTTTTCATGATATGTTAATTTTTTGAGATAGGAATTTGGGGTTTTCATGAGCTGTATGCCAAAATCATCAGTATTAAAACAATAAAAGACCTGAAATATTTCAGTTGGTGTGCAATGAATCTAAAATATATGAAAGTTTAATTTTTATCATTACATTATGGAAAATAATGAACTTTATCACAACATGCTAATTTTTTGAGAAGGACCTGTATATGTGAGTGTGTGTTTTATGTTGAATGTGAATGTATCTGCATGATTCCCATCTGTTTGAGTGCAAATCAGCCCAAATCAGCTCGCTATTACTGTATGATCATGGCTATCAAAGTGAACGCGTCCATATGAATAGAGAGAATGGATTACTTTATGGTGCATTTGTGTTATTACCATCTGTATAAGTGGTCATCAGCACATCAGTACTTATTTGCATCATAATTCATTGTAAATGCTGCATTTAAAGCAATCTCAGGATTTTCTGTAACTGGCAAACAAAGTTAAATCTTTTTTTATTTTTCTTGTTATTCTTATTTTTCTTACTCAAATTATTCTTATTGTATTTTTCTAGTGCTCAAATAAATCACTTATATGATTTCTAAGTTTCTGTCTAGTGTTTTATAATTGATAAAACTATGCAGTGGTATTGTTAATGACTAAATAGTTTGTAGAATCCTTCAATACAGTTGGGAATTATTTTTTATATTTGGGGGGTGGGGGGTGTCGACATAGTCTCATAAAAATATTAGCAGGGGTCTCATTTTTCATGATATCTTATTCAGATTTGAAATAGAAACTCATGAGACATGTGACTTTCAACCCGTTACTTTTCTAAATTGCTCCAGGACTAATTACATGATTTTTTATATCAAATAAAAAAATATTTAAGTGTGGTAAAAAAATAAAAATAAATTCAAGGCACTTCAGTGTCTATAACTTTTAATATTTTTGAGCATTATTGATAAAAAGTAAAGCCCAAAGGGTCTTCTTTCCAAAGACACCAACATTATGTTTGTAACACACTGAAGTAGGAAACTGTTACAATTATAACTTTGGTAGAGCACTTACAGCTGTGAGTCCCATAATGGGGGGTCAGGTTAACCCTCTGGAGTCTAAGGGTATTTTTGGGGCCTGGAGAAGTTTTGTCATGCCCTGACATTTGTGCTTTTTTCAGTTTCTTATAAATATCTAAATATCTAGATTACTTTATCCCAGAATATCTGTTTTCGACAGGACTTGTTTAGTTTAAAAGTAGACATGTCAAGCTTTCTATAGATATCTCTCTCATGTATCTTCGTTACACTTCATTTTAATGACATGTTTGTAAATGAATATTAGCGCAGACAAAGGCTGCAGACAGCACAGCTTGTTTGTTATCTTTATTTTATAAGTGCACAAAGGTTTGTTTTTATGTCTGTATCCAAAAAAAGTAGACCCTTTACAGATTCAATTGATGTATTACTCTTATCTGTACGATTAAAACTGAAAGTGTAATTTAAGTTATTTTCAGGGTTATCAGGAGAAAATGACTCATAACGTGTATCTGCATTAATCGACTCGAGGGTTAACAGGTTAAGGGGATCAATTGATTTATCGATCTATGATAACTAGGATAGCAGTGAACCTGTTCAACAAAGGTAAGTCTGTGACAAAGTCAATGGAGAGATGAGGCCAGGTACGTTGTGGAATGGGCTGTCTTTGATTGGGCACAGACTTTACAGGCTTTAACATAAACAGTGACATCTTTAAATATTGAGGGCCACCAGATCAAGTTTCGTAGTAGATGCAATGTGTGGGATATTCCAGGGTGGCCAGAGCTGAAAGAGGTGTGGACCCATTGCATTACCTGGTGACGAAGACTTTGTGGAACATAGTGTTTATTAGGTGGACAGTTGGCTGGTTCTTGGAGCGGTTTGCGTTGCATTTGTTCCATGATATACAAGGTAATCGGGACGATGACTACAGACGAGGTGAGTATGCATTCTGGGGTATGGCTGTTGAGGGGAAGATCATACTGCCTGGAGAGAGCATTTGCCTTACTATTCTGGATGCCAGGGTGATTGGTCTCTCTTCACCTGATTCCAGTTCACTGTGACCTGTGAGCTTGGTGGGATTGAGTCTTTTAGCACCTTTGATGTATTCCAGGTTCTTGTGGTCAGTTATCGCCTGGAACTTCACCCGTGTTATCACCGGTGACTTCAGAAGGTATGCCTGTTACTTTCACGTCTGTATTTTACAGATTTCGGAAAGGCTTCAGTTACTCCTAACTGTCGGCCGGGACCAGTCTCAGCTGTTCTTTTTGATGTTGCTCCGCGACCTGATGCTTGAGGGGGCAGCTGCGCTGGATTTATGCTTAACATGGCTTAATCTACTAAGACAGTGATATTAACAGACCAAACTCATAAAAAAATCATACTAATAAAGTACAATATCTATAAAAAAAAATCAGATGAGCCCTAAATATAAATGCAACTCGTTTAAAAACACGTTAAGCCTTTTCCTCACATAGAAAACCGTTAAAACACTTAATGTGGCTTAATGTACTAAGACAGTGATTTTTAAAAACCAAACTCACTATACATTATACAAATAAAGTATAGGATGTCCAAAAAACAAACAAACAGATGACCCCCAGAATATGAATGCAAGTTTAATAACACGTTAAGCCTTATGATGGTTTTCTATGAGAGGAAAAGGCTTAACGCGTTATTAAACGTGTGGAATTCATATTCAGGAATCATCTGATTTTTTGTAGATACTTTATTAATATGATGTTTAGTGAGTTTGGTCTGTTAATATCACTGTATTGGTACATTAAACCACGTTAAGAGTTTTTCAGGTTAAAAAAATGACCTCAAATTATATGTATTGCCGCCTCACAGGAATCGGCTCATTTATATTCGCTGCCTCGCTGGCTGGGTTTAAAGCCAAAATGTCATAAACAGTCATATCCATATTGTATCATTAATTTATTTAACATTGAATGCACAGTGACAAATTGAAAAAAAAAACAAGAAAAAACTGAACACTGCAGTTTCTGCGGTTGCTATCTTTCCTCTGCAGTTTGCTTGTCAATAGCGCGGTATTAATATATTGCGGTTATGGCGACAGCCCTAATGCAATGTATTTGTTATTTTATATTTGGCATAGCCTGCCCTATAGCATTGTGTATTTTTTATTGTTAATAAACGCTCTGTTTTATAAAAAGGCTAAAGAGAGTTTGACGTTTTATTTTGTTGTTGGATTCAAGCAATTGATACCAAACTGCAGCTAAAAGTGAAAATAAAATGCACACGGTGCTTTTAAGCTATTTAAAAGCAAAGGAAAGAAAGGAAAAGAGGAAAAAAAACTAAAAACGAACAATTGCTTTATGCCAAATTGCAAATTGCAAATTGAAAAGCATGGAAAAGAGGGACACCCCAACGGTTATACTGGTATTACTGGTGTTGTCACACGCGATTAACTGGTTGGAAAATTTCCTCACCGTCACAACCCTACCCATAAGTATAAATGCATTTAGGAAAAATGGCATTTAAATAATAATTTTGCTACTGTTTTGGCTTCAACATGATAAACATATCTAATAAATTTTAGGTAATACAATTTCCTTTGAATTTTGCAATTTATAAAGTATTAAAAATTTTATTTACATATTAAAACTAATGTAGGACATGTCAAATATAAATTATATAATTTAATTTTAATTTTGCACTAACTGTAGCAAATGTGTATGGGAATATGTAAATTTAAATACAGAAATAAATTGTTATTTTGCATATTACATTTCAAAATGAATTTTGCTACCTATTTGCTTCCATATTGGGCAGGATAAGAAAGAATGTATTTTTTTAAATAATCATTCAAATGAATTCCCTTTTTTTCATCCAACGAATTAAATAAATAATCAGCCGATGAATCAGTAAAATGATGGTTAGCTGCAGCTGTAATTGTAAGTCAGTGTGTGGTTCACTAACAGTGGAAACAGACTCCTGGTCTGGTTTGTGGATCAGTGTGTGACTCCTGTCTGCGTCTGCAGCTGTCACTTAGGCCCCGTCCACACGGAGACAGAGCTTACCCCAATCCAATCTTTTTTTCCTCGTCTCAAGAAATATCCGCGTCCACACGAAACCGCAGAATGATGTAGTATACATGCCAGACCAGTATGTGGCGCTGTAATTCTGCCACAGTGATACACTAAAAACAGAGATGAAAACTTGGACTATGCTCATAAACCTTGCGCGTGGTACACAAACGAACATGGAACAATACATTTATTAATCAGTGTTAATGTTAGTTAATAAAAAGACAATCGTTCAGTGTTTGTTCATGTTTTTGTTGCTGTTACGTGACGTAGAGGTGTCTGACAAGGGGGGAGACGTGGGCTGATGACGTCATCGTTTCAGAAAATATACGGATTAGCCATCCAGACGAAAACGCAAAGACGGCGTTTTCTAATTTATTTACTCTGGGACCCGGTTTCAAAAAATAGCGGTTTCACGTGATGAAAACACCGGATCCGTGTGGATGAAATGCCTATCTGATAAAAAATTTGTGTGTATTCACAGAAACGCGTCTCCGTGTGGACGGGGCCTCAGTGTGTATTTTCTCTGATTGAACTTGTTAAAGCAGCACTTGGTGCTCGTGGAGTATGAGAAATGATGTCCTCTGATCCGGTGATTGTTCACATTGGTAAGTGTTTATCAGTGCAGCGTGAATTGACCTTAACAATGGATTATATCTCACCTGGGGTCAGAGGTCACTGGATCATCACTGAATTTAGGAGGAAGAGGCATTGATCTGTCACTCTTCAGAGACACACAGCTGGGATCAAGAGATGAAGATCTCTTCCTCCTGAAGATCCTGATAAAAATGATTTATTTAAATTTCCATAACATGATAATATCCATTAAACTTCACAGACGTTAATGAAGGAGTGCTGGTGAACACATGCATGTCAAACCCGTAGCACTCAGCAAAGGAGCACAATAGTTCTGACTGAAATATTTCTTGTTAGAAAATAAATTTAGATTTAAAATTCTGTGTGTAACAAGTAATGGTAATTTTTGTAAAGTTTATAGGTTACGTTTTAAATCTTTTTTTGTTTTGTTTCACATAATGAATAGCATATCATACAGTTTTAATCTCAATATTTGTTTTCATAGACTTTGTATTGCAAATTGTTTAGAGAACAGCATTGTGCTATGGAAGCATATGGGTTGCAAAATTAATTTTGTAATGTAATGTCTTTTATTTTTCTGGTCAGTGTTTATCAGTGCAGAATGTATTGACCTTAACACTGGATAATATTTCATCTGAGGTCAGAGGTCACTGGATCATCACTGAATTTAGGAGGAAGAGGCATCACTAGTCTACACTGAACGTAGGGTATTTATTGAAAATGCAATTGAAATGTCTTAAGTGTAAGTTTCAATGCATTTAAGAAAAAAAGTTTCCTACCCGTATGTAGTCTTGATACCGGTGTTAAGTAATAAAAATCATTATACAGTATTGTTCAAAATAATAGCAGTACAATGTGACTAACCAGAATAATCAAGGTTTTTCGTATATTTTTTTATTGCTACGTGGCAAACAAGTTACCAGTAGGTTCAGTAGATTCTCAGAAAACAAATGAGACCCAGCATTCATGATATGCACGCTCTTAAGGCTGTGCAATTGGGCAATTAGTTGAATTAGTTGAAAGGGGTGTGTTCAAAAAAATAGCAGTGTGGCATTCAATCACTGAGGTCATCAATTTTGTGAAGAAACAGGTGTGAATCAGGTGGCCCCTATTTAAGGATGAAGCCAACACTTGTTGAACATGCATTTGAAAGCTGAGGAAAATGGGTCGTTCAAGACATTGTTCAGAAGAACAGCGTACTTTGATTAAAAAGTTGATTAGAGAGGGGAAAACCTATAAAGAGGTGCAAAAAATGATAGGCTGTTCAGCTAAAATGATCTCCAATGCCTTAAAATGGAGAGCAAAACCAGAGAGACGTGGAAGAAAACGGAAGACAACCATCAAAATGGATAGAAGAATAACCAGAATGGCAAAGGCTCAGCCAATGATCACCTCCAGGATGATCAAAGACAGTCTGGAGTTACCTGTAAGTACTGTGACAGTTAGAAGACGTCTGTGTGAAGCTAATCTATTTTCAAGAATCCCCCGCAAAGTCCCTCTGATAAAAAAAAGGCATGTGCAGAAGAGGTTACAATTTGCCAAAGAACACATCAACTGGCCTAAAGAGAAATGGAGGAACATTTTGTGGACTGATGAGAGTAAAATTGTTCTTTTTGGGTCCAAGGGCCACAGGCAGTTTGTGAAACGACCCCCAAACTCTGAATTCAAGCCACAGTACACAGTGAAGACAGTGAAGCATGGAGGTGCAAGCATCATGATATGGGCATGTTTCTCCTATGGTGTTGGGCCTATTTATCGCATACCAGGGATCATGGATCAGTTTGCATATGTTAAAATACTTGAAGAGGTCATGTTGCCCTATGCTGAAGAGGACATGCCCTTGAAATGGTTGTTTCAACAAGACAATGACCCAAAACACACTAGTAAACGGGCAAAGTCTTGGTTCCAAACCAACAAAATTAATGTTATGGAGTGGCCAGCCCAATCTCCAGACCTTAATCCAATTGAGAACTTGTGGGGTGATATCAAAAATGCTGTTTCTGAAGCAAAACCAAGAAATGTGAATGAATTGTGGAATGTTGTTAAAGAATCATGGAGTGGAATAACAGCTGAGAGGTGCCACAAGTTGGTTGACTCCATGCCACACAGATGTCAAGCAGTTTTAAAAAACTGTGGTCATACAACTAAATATTAGTTTAGTGATTCACAGGATTGCTAAATCCCAGAAAAAAAAAATGTTTGTACAAAATAGTTTTGAGTTTGTACAGTCAAAGGTAGACACTGCTATTTTTTTGAACACACCCCTTTCAACTAATTGCCCAATTGCACAGCCTTAAGAGCGTGCATATCATGAATGCTGGGTCTCATTTGTTTTCTGACAATCTACTGAACCTACTGGTAACTTGTTTGCCACGTAGCAATAAAAAATATACTAAAAACCTTGATTATTCTGGTTAGTCACATTGTACTGCTATTATTTTGAACAATACTGTAGTTGAGTAAAATAACAGAAACTACAATTAAAAGCTGAACGTGGCTGCTCAATGATGCTCACAGATCAGATTTTATTTCTCCAGTGAGGAGAGCTGATTGACAAGAAGATTGAGTTGAGACAGACAAAACGATGGCAGATGATTTGGTTTCTAAACGAAATGCTAAAGCACCTGTTTGACAATATTTTAGATTTTGAAAAGCCTGTTGACTTTTGCCATTTATCTAAGGTGATTTTGAAAGTGTTTTTAAACATTATATGTTCCACACGGTTTGCTGGTTTTAACTTTATTTAAACTTTGTGTCATTTATTTATTTTATTTGACAAAGGTGTATGCCGTGCCTCCAAGCTTTCTTACGCGTTTTTTATTTATTTGGTTATATAGCTATTATACATGTTTACTTAGCCAATTTGTTTACCTATTTAAACTTTATGCAATTTGTTATTTTATATTTGGCATAGCCTGCCCTACAGCATTGTGTATTTTTATTTGTTTTGTTAATAAAATTTCATAAATAGGCTAAAGAGAGTTTGACATTCCGGCTTTGCCACCGTTTGGACGTTGTAGCTTAATACTCTGCGCTTTGCTTCTTATTTCTTTACTTTTCTCTTTTCTAAGATTTTAACTTCAGCAGATCAGCACAGTGCTCAAAACTGATTTTTGGCAAAAACGCTAAAACTAAAAACTCTTTGGGACTGGAATTATACTATAAAAAGAAAACTTTGCCTCCCACTGCTAGCAGCTTACATTCCGGAAATGGGATAACAACTGCCTGCATTCAAACAGAAGAGAGAGAAAATGCCTCCTGTTGGATCTACTTGTTGCATGAACTGCTGCAAACTTCTACACTTAGCATACCGTTGTCATGGACCCTCTCAGCATACAGCTGGTGAGTCCCATGAATCTTCTGAATCTCAACAGTTTATACCAAGTGTACAGGAACAAGCCAAAACTGATCGCCACACTAATTGATGGTACAAACAGGGAGCGAGACCCAAAGGATTCGACTATGACAAGGCTTGTAAATTCTGCTATTCTACACCTCTGATAATACACATTAATGCAAGCTGAGCATTTTCTTTGATGTTCTTGAGGATGCAGTGTGTTTAACACAGTCAGGTTCAAATGTGGGTGCAAAAATCCATTAAAACTCTAGCAGAGGTTTGTCAGAGCATTGCCATTGTGCTATTACCTTGTGGGCAAGTGAGAAATATTAAATAAAGCAACATGGCCAAATTCACATATTTTTGTTTATGTATTTGTCGGTACAAGAGTAAAAACAAATTCGGTGTTCAAGTGTGTGACGGACCAAGCAGTCAAGGGCAAAGAACACAGGATTTCCAAACAAAAAATAATTTATTAAATGCCAAACAAAGTTACAAATTAAATAACTTGAAAAACTGAATGAAAATAAAGTCAGGTCTGGGCCCATAAACAAAATGAAAACTAAAGAGAATCAAAACTGAACAATAATCAAACAAGACAAAGAAAAACATGGCTTCCCCAAATGCCACACATCGGAAAACTTATATACACAAAGGACTAGTCCATTACACACACCAAGAACAAACACCAATTAAATCCAATTAGAATGAATACTGTAATTCGGTCACAATAAATAAAAACATGGGTCCTAAACAAATTAATTATATACACAATTAAAACAAAAACAAACAAATAAACAACCCTACATCCCTCCAGCTAATCTGCACCATGGGCTCCACCACTGCAACAAAATGGCGGCCACTGGCGCCAGCTGGTCCTTTATTAGAATGGACCTCCACTGAAGTGCAGCGCTTTGCCCAGACAGCGTCAAACCTCCACCTTCCACGCATAGGTAACTTAAACTCAAAAGAAATAACTGTTAACACAATATACCACTCATAACTAGAAAGTGTGCACCCAAACTAGTCATGTATGGTAGAAGTGTAAATTAGAAATAAAGTGGTGAAAATGAACCAAAGCATTGTCTGTCTTTATTATGAAAAAAAAAAAAAAAAAAAAAAAAAAATTATATATATATATATATATATATATATATATATATACAGTATTGTTCAAAATAATAGCAGTACAATGTGACTAACCAGAATAATCAAGGTTTTTAGTATATTTTTTATTGCTATGTGGCAAACAAGTTACCAGTAGGTTCAGTAGATTCTCAGAAAACAAACAAGACCCAGCATTCATGATATGCACGCTCTTAAGGCTGTGCAATTGGGCAATTAGTTGAAAGGGGTGTGTTCAAAAAAATAGCAGTGTCTACCTTTGACTGTACAAACTCAAAACTATTTTGTACAAACATTTTTTTTTTCTGGGATTTAGCAATCCTGTGAATCACTAAACTAATATTTAGTTGTATGACCACAGTTTTTTAAAACTGCTTGACATCTGTGTGGCATGGAGTCAACCAACTTGTGGCACCTCTCAGCTGTTATTCCACTCCATGATTCTTTAACAACATTCCACAATTCATTCACATTTCTTGGTTTTGCTTCAGAAACAGCATTTTTGATATCACCCCACAAGTTCTCAATTGGATTAAGGTCTGGAGATTGGGCTGGCCACTCCATAACATTAAGTTTGTTGGTTTGGAACCAAGACTTTGCCCGTTTACTAGTGTGTTTTGGGTCATTGTCTTGTTGAAACAACCATTTCAAGGGCATGTCCTCTTCAGCATAGGGCAACATGACCTCTTCAAGTATTTTAACATATGCAAACTGATCCATGATCCCTGGTATGCGATAAATAGGCCCAACACCATAGTAGGAGAAACATGCCCATATCATGATGCTTGCACCTCCATGCTTCACTGTCTTCACTGTGTACTGTGGCTTGAATTCAGAGTTTGGGGGTCGTCTCACAAACTGCATGTGGCCCTTGGACCCAAAAAAAACAATTTTACTCTCATCAGTCCACAAAATGTTCCTCCATGTCTCTTTAGGCCAGTTGATGTGTTCTTTGGCAAATTGTAACCTCTTCTGCACATGCCTTTTTTTTAACAGAGGGACTTTGCGGGGGATTCTTGAAAATAGATTAGCTTCACACAGACGTCTTCTAACTGTCACAGTACTTACAGGTAACTCCAGACTGTCTTTGATCATCCTGGAGGTGATCATTGGCTGAGCCTTTGCCATTCTGGTTATTCTTCTATCCATTTTGATGGTTGTCTTCCGTTTTCTTCCACGTCTCTCTGGTTTTGCTCTCCATTTTAAGGCATTGGAGATCATTTTAGCTGAACAGCCTATCATTTTTTGCACCTCTTTATAGGTTTTCCCCTCTCTAATCAACTTTTTAATCAAAGTACGCTGTTCTTCTGAACAATGTCTTGAACGACCCATTTTCCTCAGCTTTCAAATGCATGTTCAACAAGTGTTGGCTTCATCCTTCAATAGGGGCCACCTGATTCACACCTGTTTCTTCACAAAATTGATGACCTCAGTGATTGAATGCCACACTGCTATTTTTTTGAACACACCCCTTTCAACTAATTCAACTAATTGCCCAATTGCACAGCCTTAAGAGCGTGCATATCATGAATGCTGGGTCTCATTTGTTTTCTGAGAATCTACTGAACCTACTGGTAACTTGTTTGCCACGTAGAAATAAAAAAATATACGAAATCCTTGATTATTCTGGTTAGTCACATTGTACTGCTATTATTTTGAACAATACTGTATATAGGGTGATCTGCAACTAAAATATTTTAATTACGAAATATACTAAAAGGACAACCAAAAATAGCATGTAAACAAATGAAAGAAAAAGATGCATGTCTGTGTGTGTGGTTAAGTTACCACCTTGCTGTGTGGCCACGTTGTCGGCCATCACACTCCCCCCCACTTCAAAGACTTTGCTGACACAGCGAGAGAGGAAATCAGACGTAGCATTGGCTTTCCCTGGAACAAACTGGACACCGAATCGGAAGGGCTGCATGGCCAAGTACCACGGAGTAATTCTGCTATTTGGGTCCTGATCTGTAAGAATCTGAAAGGGGAACCAGACTCTGGAAAAAAAGTTGTATCAAGCATGTTGCTACGTGCTTGGCTTTAATGGACTTAATCGGGAACACCTCGGGATATCTAATTGCATAATCAGTTATGACAAGCATGAATCTATTTCCAGCTCGACTCTTTTCTACAGGGCCCACAATGTCCATTCCAAGTCTCTCAAATGGTGTACCCACAACCGGTAGGGTTGTAATGGAGCTCTGGAAGGGCTTCTCATGGAGACTTTCTGACACTCAGGACAACTTTTACAGTATTGAGTCACATCCCTCCTTAGTCCCGGCCAGTAAAAGTGTATTTTGATGCGAGCTAAGGTCTTGTGTTTTCCTAGGTGGCCAGCCCAGGGAAATGAATGGCTCAACTGGAGGATTACCTCTCTGACACATTGTGGCACGACATGTTGGTTTGTCGACTCAAACTGGCGATAAAGAATTCCCTTTTGGAATAAATACCTTTCGGCAGAGTCAGTGTCATCAGAATTGCCTGTAGCTTCATGTTCTGCTCTCTTGAGGTACAGAGCCAGGCTGATGTCTTCCTGCTGGAGCTGGATAACGTTAGTGGGCACCTGGAAACTTTGAAACAAATCACATGAGAGGTTAGCCGGTATTTTGGAAGCATTATATGCAGGCTTGTCCCGCCGTCTTCCACTACGGGACTTCCGCAACTTTGAAGGTTCCACTTCAATATCCGCATCGAAGAAAGGTAAAGTACTGAGTGTCTGCGCCGGATCCTCTGCCTGTTTCATTTTTGCCCGGGTGACTACAACATTGCAAAGCTGTTCCGGCTGCAGTAAATCTAGAAGCACTGGTAAATCATGCCCCAGAATCACAGGATACGGCAAATTATCTGCCACCCCAACGTCCAGGAGATAAGTCTGTCCCTGTACTTTGATGTAAAGACCCGCGGTAGGTAACAGTTTATCACCATGGACACAGCATATCAGTCTCTTGTCAGAAGGATTAATCAAGGCAGCTGAAACAAACTGTCTGTGTACCAATGTCTGGTCACTGCCAGTGTCAACTAGAGCATGGAGTTCTTTACCGTTCACTTCTACAGTGGTCATCCTTAAGGACAGTCCAGGCTTTACAGGAACTGCATTATTTCTGGGCACATAACACACTTGAGAGAGCTTGACCACGTTCTTCGGGCAAACAGGTTTGGTATGACCCTCTTTGCCACACAGGTAACAAATAGGCACTTTCTTAGGCGGTTTAAAATATATCACAGAGTCAGATTTTCCTCCCACAGTAGGCTTACCAGAGGAGTTGTACTGAGCCGGATGAAAGATGTGGAGCTTGCGAGAATCTCTCCCACCCTGCCAACTCCACGACTGATTCCTTCCCCGGGCAGCAACAAACACATCCGCTAATGATGCAGCTTCAGCAGCAGTATCAGGGCCCCGCTCACGGATCCATACCTGAAGCTCAGGAGAGAGCATTCGGAGATACCAGGTGTGGCTGGAGTATGAGTACGAGCTTGCACCTCCATCTGAAGCAGGCCAAACTGATGCTGCAATACCTTAAATCGTCGTTCTTGTTCCTTTTGCTATTGGGCCCTCCCGGCCTCCTGAGCATCCATTTGCGTCATGTGGGCTCGGAACAAACTTGTCAGATCTGCAAGCGTTGGCTCCCGACCTCCAGACTCCTCTGTGACAATCTCCTCTCCATCCTCTATGGTCTCCACCTCTCCTTCCTGTGCTTCCCAATGACAAGCAGCTATGTGTTGTTTTTTGCCTTTGCTTTTTGCCCTGCTTGCAGTAATTATGCTTTGAAAGTCACCTTTGATTTTTCCTAATAAACCATTTAATCGCACTTGCAAGCGGATATTACATTATGTTGTGGCATAATTAAATACAGTCTAAATAAACTACAAACATAAAATGATATACATTTATTTTGTCCTCACATTCTTTCTTGTAACTCCTCCCTCTCAGACACACAGTTAACAGAATGGCTCATTATACAGCTCATTATGCGGGCTTTTGTCTTCTCAGGTGTAAATCACAATGATATTCATGATAGTTGATGCCTACTTGCATATGAATTTTACCAACAAAAAGTGTCTTAGAAAAATTAAATCAATATATTGTAAGTGAGTAAACAAGATGATTTTCACATAATTTAGAAAGAAAAATTCTAGGCTACAAGCTCCAGTTCTCAAAAGTCCCAGGAACCAATTATTAATGGATATGATGATTTTGCAATTGTACGGTCTTGATTAATGCTTAAATTGCTATAAACAGAGGTACTGTAACCTAAGTAGTAAAAATGCTTTTGCTTAAGTACAAATATGTAACCCTGTGATTAATGCTGTATGGAAAATGTATTGTGTAACTTCACTAACATTAAGAAAACTGCTTACTTGCATGAAATGTATGTAGTGACTGATTTAGAGTAGAAACACTTAAGTATTAGAAATAGTTTTTATGATAAATGGACAATATAGTAGTTAAGGTGTATTTCACAGACGGTTAAGAGGAAAAAGAAGAGGAAAAGGGCTAAAGCAATGCGACGTAAACAACTGAAAGCCTCGGCAGAGGAGTCGGCAGCACTCCAGGTGATGACATCAGAAGAACCAGCGTTCGACATCTGTGTATAAAAGACTGAGAGAGAGACTCGACCGACGGATACTGAACAAGCAAAGTATCCCTGAACTTTACTATTGTACTTTGATATAACTTTTGTTAACTTTAACTTGTCAATAATAAAATACAAGTTTTATTATAGTCTGCAAGAGTAGTAATTTAAGAGCCGTAAGCAAGAACTGACCACAGGGAAGTCTGCGGAGCAAGCTGTAAGTATTTTTGAAATGGTTATAGTTTTATCCAGAGTCGACTTTCCTTACCTACCTGAGAATAATAAATAAACAGGTATAAGGTGTATAGATAAAGGAGACACCATAAAACATGGCACCCAACGTGCTTTAATTGTCTAATTACTGGCCAGAATTAGACAGTTGAGCGCTTGTCTAATAGAGTAAGCGTAGTTAGGCTTATGGTTAATAGCTGAGGTACTATATAAATTACTACATAAAAGATGACTAAGTGGTGAGAAAGACAAGAAAGGGTGGAAATAGACTATTAATGAAATACCCAGAAAGGGTGGACCAGTATTTGCAAATACAGCCCAGAAAGGGTAAAAGGTTAATGTTATGAATACAGCCCAGAAAGTGTACAATATTGATGTTATGAAGATAGCCCAGAAAGGGCAAAAGGTTACTGTTAAATAGTTACAAGTTACAAACATATGACGGACAAGTTAAAACGGGAAAAAACAGGCGAACGATATGAATTATGATTGAAAGTTTTTAAAATGTATTAGCAGTAAAAGATATGAAAAAGGTTTTAAGATTAAAGCCGGTTAATTATGAGCAAGAATGAAGAAGAATCAAAAATTAAATTAAACGTTCACAATGGGCTAAGGACCAGGTAATGTCAGAGCTACGTAAAACTTTATATGTACAGAGCAAAAATGACTGCAGCAAAGTAGATGATAGGATTGTACACGTTATCAAGGGTGGAATTCATAAACCGCAAAGAAAATACCCAATCAATAAAAACGGAATGGCAGAACTAACTTTAACCATACAAGAGCTCGAAGAACAGGGAACTATTACCAACTCGCCGATCTAGTTCTCTGTGAAACCGGACAGGACGTATAGATTTCATACAAACTTTGTGGCTTTGAATCGTTAAACAAGACCGGATAAATTTTATGTAACTAACTCGTGCGATACAGTTGAACAAAATACGAGATGGACGGTTTTATTCGAAAATTGATTTTCCCAGTTGATTCTACTCGATTCCTCTAGCCGAAGAAAGTCATGAAGAGACTGCTTTTACTATAAACAACAAACATTATGTTTACAGACATTTGTTGATGGGTGATTAAAACTCGCCTGTAACTTTTCAATCGGTAAGGTGTGAAATTCTGAAAGATTTAGACGTTGAACTTTATATAGATGACATCATGTCAAATGGAGAACGAGAACACGTAACTAGGGATGCACCGAAATTTCGGCCACCGAAAATTTTCGGCCGAAAATGGCCTTTTCGGTTTTCGGCCGATAGACTTTTATCGCCGAAACAACACGGCCGAAATGTTGTGATGACGCAAACAGAAACCGCGACCTCCACGTGCACCTGCATAGCAAAGACCACGAGCTCCCCGCGACATTCACTTAACACCAGTGAGAACTTTCTCTCTCTTCGTATTCCTTTATTCGCAGCACTAAAGCGTCTCCTAACAAAGAGATTAAGACGGACCACGAAGTGAAAGCAAAGAAAAGTACAGTCTTATAGAGTCTGTTAGCACACGTCTCACTGAGATCTTTTCGGATCCTCTGCACTTCATCGCGAATGTGCTTGATCCGCGTTATAAAGACCATTACTTGGATGCGGAAATAAGGCAGCGTGCACGAGAAATGATCCAGGCCGCGCTGGATGCGGAGAACCCGCGTGGAGACGGAGAAGCGCCAAGTGCAGGAGACAGATCAGAGCGCAGAAAAAAAGACTGGTCTCTGCACCAGATGAGTGGCATGCACCATCGTTTTCTGATATGTTCAGTGGAATTCTGCAAGAAAGTGCCTCAAATAATAATAATACGTTGGCTATTTTGTTCTTATACACACACACACACAAACATACATACATAATATCAGATTGTAGCCATATTTATGCTAGATTTTCTGCTAGATTTCTGCTTTAATTTGATAAAAATGTTTATTTATGCCCTGGCCCTATTTAAATACACTCTCTCAAATATTTATCAAATGTCAGGCAGATGACAACAAGCTCAACTGCTCAACAGCTAGATGGTTATCTGTCTGAAGTCCCCATCCCCAGAAGTGATGAGTCTTGCCAACTGGAGAAGTAATGCACTTTCTAGTCCTACATAGAAAAATTTCAAATGCACTTCACCTAAATGCACTCTGTTTTTATGAGAGAACTGTTCATTTTAAAACCTTTCTGCAGGCCAGTAGGCCTTTAAATTAATTTTAAATATACACATGAGTGGGATAAATTTTTTGTTAGAATTTTATTTTATACTGTGCATTGTTGCAATGTGCTTAATAAATATTTGCATCATTTGTAATTATGTATTTTTATGTTTTTTTTTTAAATAAGTTATGTAATTGTAATTATCTTTGAAACTTTAATATTAATTTATGCAATTGCAATGTCTTAATTTTAGTAAAGTTAGTACACGGTCATAGCAATAAATGCAATGGTACTAATAATTGGCATAATTTCTTTCGGTGTTTCGGTTTCGGTTTTCGGCCTTGGTTTTCTCTTTTTCGGTTTCGGCCAAGAATTTTCATTTCGGTGCATCCCTACACGTAATCTTGTAACAGAATTGTTGAAACAGCTTGTGGCGGCAGGTTTTGAAAATAAATATAAAAACGACACAATTAATGACTGATATAGTCGAATTTTGGGGATTTTGGATTTCAGCAGATAACAGATGGGTTACTTAGTCCATGAAAGTCAGAGTAAATCAACTTGAGACCCCCAAAACAATTAGAGAGGTCCAGCAAACAATAGGGTTACTGGGTTATGTTAGAGACTTAATCCCTCACTTTAGCCAAATGTCTAAACATACATATATATATATATATATATATATATATATATATATATATATATGAGACTATCAGAGGGGGACGCTTGAAATGGACCGAAAAAGCTAAAGAAGCATTGATAGAAATTAAAACAGCTATATTAAACTCAGGACAGTTGGAAGGAAGATATTATGAGAAAAAAAGCTGACTTGGAAACGGACAAAACATGTTACCAATTAATAGTAAGAAATGAGAAAAGTAACATACCTATTAGAATTATGACTGGAAGCTGGGAGATCCCAGAACTTAAATTTACTGGTGTGGAGAAGCAGCTGGCAGCACTTAACAAACGATAGTCCAAGTTGAAAGGCCTGGCAAGGGGCCAGAAAATATTTATTAACACAAAACAGCAGTATTAGCTCATCTCTCCAAAAACAATGTAAAAGGATGACCATGCGCTTAATAACCGATGGCAGAGATGGGAAAGTATGCTTCTAGATCCAGATCTGAAAATCAGACAAAAGGAACTTAAATGCCAGAAAAAGAAATTAGATCTTTATAAAAAATACAGTTGTTTTAACAGTTCAAAAACGGCCGCAGATAAGGAAGCACTGGGCTTTCATTCTGAAACAGAGCAACAAGGTCATAGCTTCAAAAGAGGGAGTAGTGCAAGGCACAAGACAGTACGCAGAGCTCATGGCAGTGTTCCAGGCTTTAAAAAAAAAACCTCCAAAAACTTGGAAATTTACAGGCCATAATAGTGACGGATAGCAGTTGCAACAGGATTTAATGACAATTTGCAAATCTGGAATGGAGAACAGTTACACCAAGTCAAAGGGTAAGCAAATTGAACAAGATTATGGCAAGACATTAGGGCTGGGATAAACTATTATTTTTTAAACGATTAATCTAGCGATTTTTTCGATGCGTCGATTCAGTTTTTCAGACCGATTCGATTTCGATTATCTCCCCATTAATTGACTACTAACAATTTATACATGTTGATTTACATATCTGAATGAAAAAAATATGAATTCCTTAACATTGCAATATGTTTATTGCTCTTAAAATTACAATATAAAAGACTGACTAAGAATGCATTACTTTGCACTTGTATAGAGATAGCATTCAATAAAACCTTGAAGCCTTGAAAACACATAGCTTACTGAAACAAGCTTACTGAACACATAGGGCCTAGCTTACTGAAAAAAAATTCATCTTTCAGATGAAAATAACAATAACTTGATGTCTAGCATTCAATAAAAAGGTCACCCAAAATACGTGTTTAAGAGCAATTGAAAGAATACAGTAACCAATGTAAACTTGAGGGCTTTAAGCTAATACAGAGAATTTTTTTCCAAAAAAATAAATAAATAAAAATGTGGGACAGTGGGAGCCAGCAGCCTGTCATGGAGAAAAAAAAATCTCTGAATGCTGTGAAACTTTGGCGTTCCGCCCTTTTTCTATCGTGTCTAATGATTTTGGTAAATATGCACGAGAGAGAGAGAGAGAGAGCGCGCACGATAGCGCTCATGTAGTTTGAAGACTGTGAGTGCGTGAGCGCGCGTGAAACTTTGGTGTTTCGCCCTTTTTATATTGTGTTTAATGATTTTGACTAATATGCACAAGGGAGAGATAGCAAGAAGCGCTCGTGTTGTTTGAAAACTGTGAGTGTGCCCGCACAGCCGGGGCTCTCTCTCGTACACGCCCTGTCAGGCACAGCCGCCAAAAAAAAAAAAAAAAGATCAATGCAGAAAAACCCCTCGATTGGTTATATTAACATTGGACAGAATGTTAATCCGGCCATCGCGTATATTCAGCGCACATAAGGTAAACGTTTTGCAAACGTTTTTTAGAGAGATAAAAACAGGTTCACGAATCGATGCGCATATTTTGCGTCAACGTATTTTTTGCGTCGACGTCATCGATGACCTCGACGCGTTGTCCCAGCCCTACAAGAGATACAAAAAAATAATAGGTGATTTTGACATTACAGTGATACATCAGCCAGGACATTCCAAGGCAGACAGTGCATTAGCCAAAGGAAATAATGAAGTTGATAAATTAGCGCGCATGAGACGAATAGTAGTGATTAAAGAAGCAAAAGGAAATATAATACAGAAAATACATGACCAAATTATGCACTCAAGTGTAAATTTAGTAGGAAAAGTTTTGACAGATAATAAAATACACATTTCTAACTGGAAACAGAAATATAGAAACATTAAGATAAATTGTCAACAGTGCATGCGTAAAGGCTAAAATAAAACAATACGAAGTGTTTTTGGAGCTATTATACCAGAGTTAACCAGGAATGGTCTTTGGACATCGCTGGACCTTTGATCCTGAGGTCTAAAGCTGGTAATAAATGTAGTTTCATAACAAGGTTTGGAAGGAGCACATCTGATACTTAGCCTAATTAGCAAGGTGGAGCCACTTAAATTAAATCAACCTTAGGGTATAAATACAGCTGAATTAGCCTGCCTGCCTTCATTGACAGTTTATCAGCATCCCGGTTCACTCTGTCTGTCATCTTATCACAATTTTCTTCCAGCGAGGAGATCCTAACCGGGGATTTTTCAGATCTGCTACTTTTGCCGATACCCATGATCATTCTTACCTCGCCAAACATGGCTGTTGAGCACCATCAAACGTCATCGCAACAGCTGCTCTTCTCGCCAAGCCACACATCGTGGCCAATAGACCGTGCAAAGCCTGAGCTTGCCTCACTCGACACCACGATCGATCTGCTTAAAACCGGGCTCTCCTCGAGCGCTGGATCACAGAAGCAGCAGGCATTTAACCAGCATGGGCCGCACCCCAGTTCTTACCACAGCAAGCCTCTCTCACTTTCCGCCGCGGCTCAGCCTTTCACCGCGGCTTTTCCGGTGAGGCACAGTTTGAGGCTGCCTCCTCTAGCGGCGCAGACCGATCAAATATGTATGCGGAAATTTCAGATCCGATTTGAGCCTCGGATGCGTTCAAATATTTGAATTTATGCGACTAGACCATATGCGAACGCCCAACCGGATGTGATGTATTCTAATCAAAACTATTGGTGCAAGGTCAGAATTACCAATGTTTTGTCAACTTTAACATTATTCTTTAACCTCTTAGCCTGCACCCCGACGCCCTCGTCCTGAAAGCCTCTCAACTCGCGCATGTCAGTGTTTATGAATAAATTAAATGAAACGGGACAAATTTAATCTTGACAAACTATGTATAAAATGTATAAAAGATCTAAGCCTCAAGCATCGACGACAGATCACTGTTTTTCAATGGAAAGCTTATAAAGACTGTATTTGCTACATTTGTGTAAGCAGTACACATACAAACATGAGCAATGGATAGGCTGTACATACCAGATCCATCATAATAATGAGCCATAAACACATCCACAGCTGTAAATCCCGGTTTAGTTAGAAAGGTAAGGGTCCACCGAATGACATCTCATGAAGCACGTTTAGTCCAACGGAGCAATAATGTTGTAATATGTATCATAGTTCCTCTGTTTACGTTTCAGTTCTTCAGCGAAATAACTCTTTGCGTCTGTTATGGAATAACTCACGATCCGAAACTGCTTCTTGGTAGTAAAAAAACGGCATGGTTTTGCAGCTTACAGTGTCACAAACACAATGAGAATCCACCAGAAAAAATAATGAATGAAAAATAGGCGAAAGATAGTTTATTTGAATTTTGCCACTCCTTTGTGACGTGCTCTGATGCACCTGATGGAGGCGGTAATTATAGCGATCGCCTTTTTCTTTTTCTACAGTTTTTATATTTGTGAGAGTGTTTTATGTTGAATGTGAACGTATCTGCATGATTACCATCTGTTTGAGTGCAAATCAGCCCAAATCAGCTCGCTATTACTGTATGATCACGGCTATCAAAGTGAACGCGTCTATATGAATAGAGAGAGTGGATTATTTACTTTGTGGCACATTTGTGTAATTACCATCTGTATAAGTGGCCATCAGCACATCAGCATTATTCATTGTAAATACTGCATTTCTAGCAATCTCAGGATTTTCTGTAATTGGTAAACAAAGTTAAATCTTTTTTTATTTTTCTTATTACTCTTATTTTTCTTACTCAAATTATTCTTATTGTATTTTTCTAGTGCTCAAATCACTGGATGATGTCTAAGTTTCTGTCGAGTGTTTTATAACTTGGCTGTTTTTGCCCCATTGACTTCCATTATAATGAAATATTTTGTGATATATATATATGTGTGTGTGTGTGTGTGTGTGTGTGTGTGTGTGTGTGTATATACAGTGAGTGTAGTTGCATCTCATCAAATGTGCATTCTTATTCTATTCAAGTGTGCCTGCATCATATAACAATTATTAATTAATAATATTAATAATGTTCATCGTCTAGCTGACTGTCAGTTTGTGCACGTTTGACAGGATTTTTTGAAAAAATTAATACAAGACGTAGTCACCACCATAAGCTACTACTAAATATTGTAGAAACATAATTTTCTGTAAAGTTGCTTTGTAACGATTCATATTGTAAAAAGCGCAATACAAATAAACTTGAATTGAATATATATATATAAAATATGCTGTTATATTCCATATAGCTTCATATACAAGTCAGAAACTAAGCTTTTTTTTGCACAGGCCTATCTAAAGGGTTATCAACCTAGTTATCAACTGTAAAAAAAAACAAATTTTACCTCTTCTCAAAAGGGAAAACTCACAAACAATCAAGAATGCATGATTATATGGTGTCATGGCTTTGCAATCAAATGTCGTTATAATGGAAGTCAATGTTAATGGAAGACATTTATGAACTTGGTAATTAAAGAGTTAGAATCTTGGATTTTTTTAAAAACATTTGGCAGTTTTGATCAGGACTGAGGTTGATTTAACAGATTTATGCAAAACAAATAGGAAAAAATATTTATCTGACACATTTTTAAAGCAGTTTAATTTAGTGGATGTTTTATCCACGAACATAATGAAAGGGTAGTGAATTTGCCCACAGTGTATTGTTACGTTTTTGAAAAATTTCAAACTCAACTTTACTGCCTAGTGGACGAAAACATCCCCAACAACGCATAAGGGTTTATATATATATATAATGACAATAGCATGCATAAGAAGGGGGAAGTCGTGGCCTAATGGTTAGAGAGTCGGACTTCCAATTGAAAGGTTGTGAGTTCGAGTCTCGGGCCGGCAGGAATTGTGGGTGGGGGGAGTGCTTGTACAGTTCTCTCTCCACCTTCAATACCACGACTTAGGTGTCCTTGAGCAAGGCACTGAACCCCCAACTGCTCCCCGGGCGCCGCAGCATAAATGGCTGCCCACTGCTCCGGGTGTGTGTTCACAGTGTGTGTGTGTGTGTGTTCACTGCTCTGTGTGTGTGCATTTCGGATGGGTTAAATGCAGAGCACAAATTCTGAGTATGGGTCACTTTCTTAAGAGCCTTTGTGTAAAGGTCTTTCTTTAAATTTCTGAGTAGACCTTTGCAACTGTAGCCTAAGACTATCCTACGTATTTAAATTAACTCACTTTAACCGGTGGGAACATTCTTTACCATCATCATAACCCTACCCATAAGTCTAAATGCATTTAGGAAAAATGGCATTTAAATGATAATAATGTTAAACATATCCAATACATTTTTGGTAATACAATGTCCTTTGACTTTTGCAATTTATAAAGCGTTAGTTTATTCTAGATTTTAATTTCCATATTAAAACTAGTGTAGGAAATGGAAAAAATTATCTAAAAATTATATAATTCAATTTTGATTGTCATTTTGCAGTAAATGTAACATATGTATGGGAAAATGTACATTTAAATACAGAAATAAATTGTCATTTTGCATATTACATTTAAAAATGAATTGTGCTACCTGTATGCTTCCATATTGGGCAGGATGAGAAAGAATATATATTTTTTGATAGTCATTCAAATGAATTCCTTTTTTTTTTTTCATCTGATGATTCAGTAAAATGATGGTTAGCTGCAGATGTAATTGTAACAATGGATTATATCTCACCTGGGGTCAGAGGTCACTGGATCATCACTGAATTTAGGAGGAAGAGGCATTGACCTGTCACTCTTCAGAGACAAACAGCTGGGATCAAGAGATGAAGATCTCTTCCTCCTAAAGATCCTGATAAACACAGAAATCATTCCTTTAGTTCTGTCTTCTGTTTCATTTATTATAAGTATTTTAAGTGTATAATCTGGGGTGCACATCATTTTTTCAGCCTGGTTCTCCTAAGAGAAGTACTTAAGGTCCTCACACTGCATATAGCGTGACCCATTAATTGCAACTATTAAAAAAATTAATAGTTATAATATTATTACACTTTATTTTCTTTTTTTAAAAATTAAATAGTAAAACTAAATAATAGTGCGTGATAATATCATTACAAATAAGAAGCAGTCCTAGTATTAAACACAAATGCATTTATTTTATAGTAAATAAACTTAAAAATAAAATGCTAATATTTACTACTACTTTGTTTGTTTGCCTCTTTAAGAAGAATCGCTTTATGTATTCCCCAATTTTAAGTCGCTTTGGAAAAAAAAGAGTCTAAAGATAAATAAAAGCGTTTTCATCATATTCAAACTTAAAATCAGCAGGCTAAAATAATTTTGTCGGCAAGTATACGTGCTTTCGGATTTTACACTGCTTATTAAAGAGCATCAGTGGATGAATGTCACAGTTTTGTATTGTGCTTTGAAATGGTGGGCATAGCCTAGATTTATGCTTTCAGGTTGAAAATAAAACTTATATAGTACAGTTTGTGATCTAAAATGGTAATTGTGCATTAACAGCTGTCAACCATGTTGCAAATGCGCTGTCAGTACATATTTATATTACGCATTTTTTATTTTGGTCGCGCATGTGGACCTGCGGACCACTTATGTGCACCCCTGTGTATAATTTCCATTTTGCATAACATGACAATCTCCATTAAACTTCACAGACGTTAATGAAGGAGTGCTGGTGAACACATGCATGTCAAACCCGTAGCACTCAGCAAAGGAGCACAATAGTTCTGACTGAAATGTTTTATGTTAGAAATTAAATTTAGATTTAAGGGTATTTATTGAAAATGCAATTGAAATGTCTTAAATGTAAGTGTCAATGCATTTAAGAAAAATAAGTGTCCTACCCGTATATAGTCTTGAAACCAGTGTTAAGTAATAAAAATCATTATAGTTGAGTAAAAGAACAGACACTACAATTAAAAACTGAACGTGGCTGCTCAATGATGCTCACAGATCAGATTTTATTTCTCCAGTGAGGAGAGCTGATTGACAAGAAGATTGAGGTGAGACCGATAAAATGGCGGATGATTTGGTTTCAAAACTAAATGCAAAAGCGCCTATTTGGCAAGATTTTGGATTTTGACCTTAACAATGGATTATATCTCACCTGGGGTCAGAGGTCAATGGATCATCACTGAATTTAGGAGGAAGAGGCATTGATCTGTCACTCTTCAGAGACACACAGCTGGGATCAGGAGATGAAGATCTCTCATGGCTCTCTGTGGTCCCCATAATGGGAAACTGACTTCAGTCCTGTATATGGAAAAAAAGGAGAACAAATGACACAAATATTGCGATTACAATTCAGTGAAAACAAATATTAACGCTAGACACAATGAGACTGAAGAGAATGTGGTGCTTCAGATGCAGCAGCTACAGCAGTTTGTGAAGGATCATTTTCTTCTGAATCCATAGTGATGCTTTACTGACTGCGGTGAAGTAGATCTGAAGAGAGATCCTTATGAGCATCGTCAGTGTCTTAGCTCACTCGTTCTCTTTTGTGAACATTTGACTTCAGCAGCAGGAGAAAAGCATGAATCTGTTCAGAGCTTGTTGTGTTTCTGCTGCTTTAACGTGACGTCTCTGACACAAATCAACTAACTGATCATGACATCTGATGACATCTATTTTCATTGCTGATATTTCATTGTTGAAGTGCTACTGAAAACCTCTCAAATCATACAGATTTTATGACAGCCATATATTTTATTTACACTGTGTTAATGGAGATGATGATTTTGCAATTATACTGTCTTGATTAATGCTTAATTTGCTATAAACAGATGTACGGTAACCTAAGTAGTAATAATGCTTTTGCTTAAGTACAAAGATGTAACCCTGTGATTAATACTATATGGAAAATGTATTGCGTAACTACACTAACATTAAGAAAACTGCTTACTTGCATGAAATGTATGTAGTTACTGATTTAGAGTAGTAACACTTATGTATTAGAAATAGTTTTTATGATAAATGGACAATATAGTATTTAAGGTGTATTTCACCGACGGTTAAGAGGAAAAAGAAGAGGAAAAGGGCTAAAGCAATGTGACGTAAACAACTGAAAGCCTCGGCAGAGGAGTCGGCAGCACTCCAGGTGATGACATCAGAAGAACCAGCGTTCGACGTCTGGGTATAAAAGACTGAGAGAGAGACTCGACCGACGGATACTGAACAAGCACAGTATCCCTCGACGCCTGATACCAGCTGATTATATCTTGATTTTGTAACTTTACTATTGTACTTTGATATAACTTTTGTTAACTTTAATAAAACTTGTATTTTATTAATGACAAGTTATGGTCTGCAAGAGTAGTAATTTAAGAGCCGTAAGCAAGAACTGACCACAGGGAAGTCTACTGAGCAAGTTGTAAGTATTTTTAAATGCTTATAGTTTTGTCCAGGGTCGACTTTCCTTACCTACCTGAGAATAATAAAGAAACAGGTAAAAGGTGTATAAATAAAGGAGACACCATAAAACATGGCGCCCAACGTGCTTTAATTGTCTAATTACTGGCCAGAGGTACTATATAAATTACTAAATAAAAGATGACTAAGCGGTGAGAAAGCCCAGAAAGGGCAGAAATAGGAGAAACACCCAGAAAGGGTGGACCAGTATTTGCAAATACAACCCAGAAAGGGTAGAAGCTTACTGTTATGAATACAGCCCAGAAAGGGTAGAAGCTTAATGTTATGAATACAGCCCAGAAAGGGTAGAAGCTTAATGTTATGAATACAGCCCAGAAAGGGTAGAAGCTTAATGTTATGAATACAGCCCAGAAAGGGTAGAAGCTTAATGTTATGAATACAGCCCAGAAAGGGTAGAAGCTTACTGTTATGAATACAGCCCAGAAAGGGCAAATGGTTACTGTTAAATACAGCCCAGAAAGGGTTAAATGTGCACATAAGAAATAAAGAGTGAAGATAACAGTAACAGGCCTATAACAAGGCGAAAGAAACCGCTAAGTAGAGTCATATTAAAGAGGCTAAGCTATGGCAGCAAAAGCTAAAGAAAAATCCAGCAATATTTTTATTCAAGCATATACATGAGGCGATTCTCATGTATTAGGATGGCAGAAACTAGCCTTACAGGCAGAGATATCCGTCCAGGTGACGGACCCAGGAGAATTACTACTTTGGCTTCCCACCAAGGAGGGGCTGCAGTTAGGAAACTTCACGGAAAGTGAAGTGGGTCTAGCAGTATTGCGATGTATGCAAGAACTAGCAAAAAATGAAAGCTGTACAATACAATTGCAGTGCAAAACTCCAGAGGCAGAAAATGTAATCAAAACTATTAGCAAAAAAGATGGAAGGCAAAATAGAGATTTATTACATGTGCGGTAAAGCGTTAAAAAGAGAAAAAGGACATTTGCCAGACATGGTAAGAGTTAAAAGATATCAAATTGGTATTAACGATTTCGAACAAGTGGAAGAAATCCGATTGACAATGCCAATAATTGAAGATGAGGAACGAGATAGTGTTATTACCATTGCTCATCGAAAACAACCTTATACCAGAATAATACGAGCTACAAATAGGCAGAATAAGACTGCTTATTAGAGACAGTTTAATCTAAATAATTGAAGGAGGCGTTGTAATACTAAATGGAAATAAATAATAACTGGCTCTGGAATAGCTGGGTCAATTTTCAATAAATTGGGTAAACAGGCATTACAGGAGATTGAAAGTATGAGAGCCCAGCTCGGACCGCAATACGTAGCGACAGTGAGAATAACCTCTGGCTGTCCACAGTGGAATTATGTAGCGCATACAGTAATGACTGATTACAGAGATTAATTCTGTAGTGCAGAAAGCTCCTGGTTAGAGGCCAGGATATTAACAACAACAGCAGTAATAAAAGAAACACTACACAGACAAGAAAATTAAATACATATGACTTTAATGGGAACAGGACAATTTAAACACCCAGTTAATTCGGTATTAGAAGGCATACTATTGGGAATTACAGATATGTCACAGGAAGGTCAATTGACCATAAATTTATTAATGACTAACATAAAACAGGATGAACTGGAAAAATTTCTTGAGAAAAGGGAGGACAACAACCAGCCAGAATCCTCTCAGCCATCGGGAATGTTCCTGCAGGGGACAGAAAAAAACAACAACAACAGCGTCAGGCAGAGTCTGAAGATGAATCCGAGGTGTCGGAGTTGTATATGACTCAGACAGGTCAGATTCTTCACTATATTTTGAAGATAGTGAAAGTAAAGAAACAGAAAATATTTACAAAGAATCTAGACTGTGGATTAAAAGAATTAAGAAGTCAGATGGAATAACAAAGAGTGACAAACCAAATAATAGAAAAATAGTTAAAGAACTGGAAAAAGCCTAGTTCATTCACTAAAATCAGAAATTAAAACTCTGGAAAAAGAAATAGAAATATTAAAATGTACAGAAGTAATAGTACTGAAGGACAGAATTAAGTAGGGTTGTGATGGTCAGGTCGCAAAGCAAAGACAAACAGCCAGGATCGGCCAGCAACTCCTGGATTTACAACTTCTTACAGACAATTTAAGTTGTAACTCCACAAGAAACTGAAGAAAACCAGAATAGTGTACATGCGAAATTGCTGGGATTACAATTAACAGAAGCATTTAGAAAACAGGTAGGAAATAAGAAGTCGCACGAAGACCAGAGTGCATATACAGAACAGATATAGCCTAATGAAAGCGGCTGAAAATGTGCAGCTGAGCCTAGATGCCGCTACGAGGTTAATGCAGACCTGTACAGGTCAACTCATATCCTCGGAGGGTTTGGATAAGTTGAGGAATTTGACAGGTATAGACGATAAAATTAAAGAACGGACAAAAACCCTCATTAATGCCCGGAAAAGAGCATATAACTTCATTAGAAATGTGGCTTTCTATAGAACAGGAGATCCCTAATGCTGACAAAGTTCTGTTGCTGAGGCATGTAGGCGTAATTTAGTTATGCTGCTGAATAATGCGACTAGAGAAAAATAGAAGAAAAACTAGTTGAGTATGATCCTGGTACAAAACATGTTAAAACCATGAGGAAATTTACACCGCAAAATAAACAAGCTCAAGGGCTACAGTTTAAAAATAATTTTAATACCAATAAATTCCAAAGGCCAGAAAGATTTAAAAATAAATAATAATAATAAAATACATAAATATGAAGCAGGATATTATGGTGAAACAAGGAAGGTTAACCAGTTCACTGGAAATAGACAGACGTCTCAGACAGAAAAAAAAAAGGAAACCTGTATGCACAGGGAGGGAGAAAACTTCCACAGAAGTGAAAAATGGTAATATGACCCCCGCAGAACGAACTAAAATAATTGAAGACCTTAAGAACAAAAATCAAAACGGAAAAAAGATTAGGAGGACTAAGGTAAATCAAAAGATGGAAAAACGCTCTAAATTGAACGACGAGGAAACATGCAAAACTAAGAAGAAGGAGCGAGTCAACTCTGATACAGAATGAAGCTAAGCTGGCCAGTTGAAACAGAGACTGTGTGACCCAAAAGTTAAAGAAGAAAATGAAAATGTATATATTAATATTCATGGAACAGAGTATTTGATTGACACATGCATGAATGTCTGTCTCAACTGAGTCTTTAGAGATAAATAGTACGATACAGGTACAAACAAATGACGGACAAGTTAAAACGGGAAAAACAGGCGAACGATATGGAATTACTATTGAAAGTTCTGAAAATTTATTAGCAGCAAAAGATCTGAAAAAGGTTTTAAGATTAAAACCCGCTAATTAGGAGAAAGAATTAAGAAGAATCAGAAATGAAATTAAAGGTTAACAATGGGCTAAGGACCAGTTAATGTCAGAGCTACTTCATATGTACGGAACAAAAATAACTGCGGCAAAGTAGATGATAGGTTTGCACATGTTATCGAGGGTGGAATTCATAAACCACAAAGGCAATACCCAATTAATAAAAACGGAATGGCAGAACTAACTTTTACCATAAAAGAGCTTGAAGAACAGGGAGTTATAAAACAAGTTAAAGGAGCGATTACTAACTCACCGATCCAGTTAGCTGTGAAACCGAACGGGACATATAGATTTCTTACAAACTTTAAGGCTTTGAATCATTTAACAAGACCGGGTAAACGTTATGTAATTAACGCGTGAGATAAAGTTGAACAAAATACGAGATGGACGGTTTTATTCGAAAATTTATTTTGCCAGTGGATACTCGATTCCTCTAGCTGAAGAAAGTCAGGAAAAGACTGCTTTTACTGTAAACAACAAACATTATGTTTACCGACGTTTGTTGATGGGTTATTAAAACTCACCTATAACTTTTCAATTGGTAGGCTAAGGTGTGAAATGCTGAAAGATTTAGACGTTGAACTTTATATAGACAACATATTAATTGTGTCAAATGGAGACCTTGTAACAGAATTGTTGAAACGACTTGCGGAGGCAGGTTTGAAAATAAATATAAAAAAGAGACAATTAATGACTGATATAGTCGAATTTTGGGGATTTTGGATTTCAGCAGATAACAGAGGGGTTACTTAGTCAATGACAGTCAGAGTAAATCAACTTGAGACCCCAAAAACAGTTAGACAGAGCCAGCAAACAATGGGGTTACTGGGTTATGTTAGAGACTTAATCCCTCGCTTTAGCCAGATGTCTAAACTTATTTATGAGACTATCAAAGGTGGACAACTGAAAAAAAAAAAAAAAAAAAAAAAAAAAAACTAAGAATCGTTGATAGAAATTAAAACAGCTATATTAAACTCAGGACAGCTGGAAGGAAGAAATGATGAGAAAAATTTAGAAGCTGACTTGGAAACAGACGAAACTAAGAAGATAAGAGATAAGAAAAGTAACATACCTGTTAGAATTATGACTGGAAGCTGGGAGATCCAAGAACTTAAATTTACTGGTGTGAAGAAGCAGCTGGCAACACTTAGAAAACGATATTCCGAGTTGAAAGGCCTGGCAAGGGGCCAGAAAATATTTATTAACACAAAACAGCAGTATTAGCTCATCTCTCCAAAAACAATGTAAAGGATGCCCATGCGCTTAATAGCCAATGGCAGTGATGGAAAAGTATGCTTCTAGATCCAGATCTGAAAATCAGACAAACAGTACTTGACAGAAAAAGAAATTAGAGCTTTATAAAAATACAGTTGTTTTCACAGATGGCTCAAAAACGGCCGCAGACAAGAAGCTCACTGGGCTTTCATTCTGAAACAGAGCAACATGGTCATAGCTTCAAAAGAGGGAGTAGCGCAAGGCACAGGACAGTACGCAGAGCTCATGGCAGTGTTCCAGGCTTTGAAAACACTGAAAAACTTGGATATTTACAGGCCATAATATTGACGGATAGCAGTTGCAACAGAAATTAATGACAATTTGCAAATCCAGAATAAGAACGGTTACACCAAGTCAAAAGGTAAGCAAATTGAACACGCAACATTTTGGCAAGAGAAAAAAAATAAATAATAAGTGATTTTGATGTTACAGTGATACATCAGCCAGGATATTCCTAGGCAGACAAAGGAAATAATGAAGTTGATAAATTAGCGTGCATGAGACGAATAGTGATTAAAGAAACAGAAGGAAACGTAATACAGAAAATACATGACCAAATTATGCACCCAAGTGTAAATTTAGTTTGCAAAGTTTTGACAGATAATAAAATACATATTTCTAACTGGAGACAGAAATATAGAAACATAAGATTAAATTGTGAACAGTGCATGCGTAAAGGCTATAATAAACAATACGAAGTGATTCTGGAGCTATTATACCAGACAGAGTTAACCAGGAATGATCTTTGGACATCGCTGGACCTTTGATCCCGAGGTCTAAAGATGGTAATAAATATCTATTGATGGTAGTAGATGGCTTTACAAGCCGAATTTTGGGAAAGCCGTTTAAAAGAGACAAAAGCAAATGCAATTATTAAAGATGTTAATGAATTACTGGTAGCTTGGGGCCGGCCAGAGAAAAATTAAGGTTGACAACGGCACAGGTTTTGTAGGAAAACAGTTTGAAGACTTTGTAACTGAAAAACATAAGTTTAATTAAATCTATAAGATCGCCCAGAGTCAAACGCAGTAGCTGAGAGATCTATAGGGATTCTAAAAAGCTGGAAACGGGCCAGTTGTAATCATAGATGGGATGAATATATGGAAGATTTAATGTTTTATATTAATCTTACAGAGATCAAACGTCAAAAGACCAGCCAGAAGACTTTTGCCGAGTAGGAGACCTGGATCAGGTTAGACAATAAACATAAAAATAAACCGTTTAAAGATTTAATTACTAAGAATGATAAAATAATTAAATAGTTGATAAACAATGTGGAATTAGCAGATAATGGCCTCTGGAGTAAGAGGAATTTGGTTTTGGTTAAAAACCAAGGACAAAAAAATTTAATTCAAGCAGGAAAATTATCAATGAGATTAGGATGAGCTTGTTAAATTGGTTGAGATTAATAACCAGAGAGGTGTGATTAGAATTGAAACTAATCTAAGGACGAGATGCGTTGATAATTATATAGCGAAGGATATTGAGCATGAAAAAGCCAGACAGATAGGTAGATTACATAAACCTGTTAAACTGACATGTTATATAGCATAGGTGTATGTGTGCTATTTGTGGTAGTTTTGAAGAATAACTGTGGTGGGAAGCACTAGCGATAAGCAAGGCCAAATCCAGGGAGGAATTAAAAAGCAATAATAATAATAAAAAAAAATACAAAAAAGATTAGTAAACCTCTAACTATGCCAAAAATACAGAGAGATCAAGATTACAAAACTCCTGGAGAAATTAAAGCAGCTTTGTGTGTTCTCTGCAAAAAATGTAGAATTAGTTTCCCTAAAGTTGAAGTAATAATGACACAGCGGCTTGGAGAAAAGTAAACCGTTTGTGATTGTTTGTGGACAGGGAATATGTGATTAAATGCAATGTATGTCTCGATGACATTAAAACACAGTAAATTGCTGGTACATGGCAGACATAAAGTTTGGTCTTGGAACAAGACCTTTGGTGATTTATCTAGTAAAGGCAAAATTGAAGGTTCAAGATTGCACGTTGATAACATGACTTACCAACAACAGCTGGGAAATTCAGGCGTCAATTATCTATGGTCATACCGTATTAAGAGAAATATGGATGACATTCAAAGTAAATGGCTCCTAGTTGACCCCAAAGGTCTGGGAACGGAGCTGGAGTGCTTGAAAACTTGCTTTGACAAGAAGGTCAAAGCATGCCGGCCAGATAAGGAAACTGGAATTATCTGGTCCGTAGGCACCATTGCTAAAACACCATTAGAAAGTAATATAGGTGAGTGAATAATGGCACCTAGAATTGATTTTCTGAGATGTGGAGAATCCGATGACTCAAATAGCAATGTGCCTTGCCATTTTGGACAATTAGATGAAGAAAGATGTCCAAATAAACTAATAGTGAAAAGAAGCAGAGTTCTGTGTGTCCGATTGCATTCTGGAGACAGAACAGCCAGCAAGCTGCTGTATTATCTCCGGGCAAGAAGCCAATTATGGAGGGGTTACAGCAGCCTTCTCTGAATACATGTTTTAATCTAATGGTGTAAGTTGTTTAAAACATGACCACCACTTCTGAACCACAAATTCTAGCATGTGCGGTTGACATTGAATTGGCACACGATTAAGTAGTGAGTAAATTGACAAAAGGTTCAGAAGGGGGGTGGTTTGAATTATTGTGTTATTATTATTTTTATTTTTCTCTCAGGAATGATGAAATTACAAGACGGAGACGAGAGAGAGAAATGGGCCAGGAAAATAAAACGCTGGTGAAAACCCTGTATACCATGACCTTGTCTGACGGTATTATTAGTAACAGGGGTTGTGATTTTAACAGGAATTTGGCCAATAATTGATTTCACTACAAAATTGATTGTGGTTGATGAGATTACTGTTAAAGAAGTTTCCCACTGTACTATAGTGACTAAATTCTTTTCAGGGTCATGTGAGCTAAAAACATTGGAAGGATGTAGCCAATGTGAGGAAATAATTAAAAAATATACAGTGGGGTAAGATACATTAGTGAAATGTAGAATAAGGTCAAGCCCATGTAACATTACACAAATAAAGAAAATTTGGATTTGGCACTGCCTGCAGCAAATACTCTATATTGGACCTAGGGAGATACTAGGGTGGTACATGGGCAACATAGAAGACATAATTATGCTAAATAAAGAAACCCAGATTATCGAAACTCCGCTCATTTCCGATAGATAGAGGTACCCAATGTGTAAAATATGGATTTTATGATAATAAACGTGCATTCCAAAGAAACAGTGAAAAATATTATAATGACAATAAATATACAATGTATGAAACTACAAAAAAATTATGGGATCCATTTGCATGGATAAATTGGTTTATATATTGACATAGGTTAATATTAATATATTATTATACATTAATATTGGTTAGGTGAAACTACTGAATGAATTAGTGTATATTCCAAAGGATTGAGAACTTGTGGGAAAATGTGCTTACTGAAAATGAACTGAAAGGGATCAAATGATAATACAATTAATTTGTATTATTTATTTTTAGTTATTTGGTGATACAGGAACTAATATTTTGGAGAGCATTACTGTGAAAAGCATTAAAGCTCAAAAAAAAAAAAAAAAAAAAAAAAAAAAAACAGAGACTATCATGATGTAATGAGTATAAAAGATAAAAATTAAAATATTAAATATAAAAATACCTGGCTAAGCACTTACTATCCTTTTCCTGTAGTTTGGATGAGATTTCAGGTAAAGGATAGCAGAATACTTTGGGCTATTTCTAAGGAAATCCCAGAATACCATAATGTTATGACTATATCAAAACCTAATTATAAAATGTCAGTTAATATCAGTGGCATTCTAGATGTCAAAAAGGTTTTGACCATTGACAGAAGCTTATTGGACTGTTTATTACTTTACAGGAAGACAAGGCTTATTTAAATATGCCTTTAGATAGTTATTTTAGAAGATTGGGTATTAATTAAGGAATTAATGGGATGTTGGCTTAAGAAGTCTATTCGTATAAGCCCATATATATGGATAATAGAGAGAATTATGCTGAAGAAGATAAAGGGAAATGTATGACCCCGTACCCATTGTATTGGACAGTAGCTAGACTACAATATACTAAATAACATGCAGGATACAGACAATGGATAATTGATACTGTATGTTATTTTACTAGTAGGAGCTTTCATGGGGATTTTGATTTTGTGAGAACTAAAGGGCCTTGGAGGACTGATAAGAAGTTTATTAAAAATCTGTTATTCTACAGTCGTTAATATTATCATGCAGGTGTTTGGGCTTAGTAGGAGTAGAGATAAAGAGGACAAACAAGTGCACATTGAAAGAGGGATTCATCAAAAGACCTTGACCGGACGTAGCACTCCTTTGGTGCATAAGGTCTGAGACTTTCCTTCTGAAATACATGGCATTTCAACAGAGTGCCACGAAGGGTGAACAGTTGAGTGATATACCATGGATAACTTTAAGAATGATTCTACCAGCATTGCTGTTTTGTCAGGAAACGGTGACAACCTTTTGGAAATTCTGGTAAACAACTGTCTTTTTATTACAGTGAATATGATATATGATATTATAAAAATAATAATATAAATTAAAATAAAAAAGGGGGGTTACATACATATGTTTTTAAGTTTTTATTTTCTATATTTATTATTTTTGAACTTCATTTAAGTGGGTTATTTGTTCTGAAAATGTATGCATGATTTATTATGGAAACCTAATATGATAGGTAACTTTGAGTAAAGTAAGAACAAATACAAAGGACCACAATTTGAAAAAAAAAAAATATTCTTTTAATGCTCATATAGGAATTAAGGGGAGCCCCAGGTGGAGAATTATTGACAAGAAAATTTTATTACTGGATTGTTATTGGGCAAGATAATTGTATGAGATGCCGTCAATTTCTGACTGATTTAAGAGTGAACTTTGTAATGGGGGATTTATGCCAGGAATGTTTCTACAAGAATACATTCATTATGTGGATTAATGACTATGTTGATGCAGAATATAATGTTGAATCTTATGAATTGATGACTGGGAATTGATGTAGACATTTGGAAAAAAAAAAAAAAATACAATCTTTTTAAACGTAAAGACTGGTACAGATTGGAGATCGGGGGATTAGATTCTTGTGCACTGCTTGCATAATAAATTTACAGATGAAGTTGTAAAAGTGGTCAAACTTGATGAACTGCTTTTTATTATAGGCAGAGAAATTCGTGGAATTCCTGGAGAAGGAGGATTTAACTCTGACTCAGCCCGCCTTCACGCCCCAAGGTGCAAAGAATCAAACAAGCGGCTCGCACACCAGAAGGTATGCCTGGAATGCCAGATCCCCTCTCTTGGCTTCTGAAGAGGATTTCAGAGAGAGGGGAAGAGCCGTGCGTTTCTGAGTGAGGACCCCTGGGGGCGTCAGATTGAGGCTTGTGTACATGAAATTACGAAAGGACGATTGTTGAGAGCAAGATTTGGACACTATCTTAGCATTGTCAAGCAGAGCACAAAGATTTGGTCACCTGATACTACTGTATCTGGAAATTAGGAAAAAAAAAAGAGTGCAAGGGGAAAGAAAGAATGCTCGAGTTTGGGTTGAAAACTATATGGATGTGTTTCAAACCAAATTACTGATGCATGATGGCACTGTGTATATGATTCTTGCAAAATATAACAAGTTTAAAAAACATGTTGAACTGTACTTTAGCTTGAAGATGTTAGGATGAAATCAGCCAGCAAAATTGCAAAGCAGTGGGTGTTAATGGAGATGATGATTTTGCAATTATACTGTCTTGATTAATGCTTAATTTGCTATAAACAGATGTACGGTAACCTAAGTAGTAATAATGCTTTTGCTTAAGTACAAAGATGTAACCCTGTGATTAATACTATATGGAAAATGTATTGCGTAACTACACTAACATTAAGAAAACTGCTTACTTGCATGAAATGTATGTAGTTACTGATTTAGAGTAGAAACACTTATGTATTAGAAATAGTTTTTATGATAAATGGACAATATAGTATTTAAGGTGTATTTCACCGACGGTTAAGAGGAAAAAGAATAGGAAAAGGGCTAAAGCAATGCGACGTAAACAACTGAAAGCCTCGGCAGAGGAGTTGGCAGCACTCCAGGTGATGACATCAGAAGAACCAGCGTTCGACGTCTGGGTATAAAAGACTGAGAGAGAGACTCGACCGACGGATACTGAACAAGCACAGTATCCCTCGACGCCTGATACCAGCTGATTATATCTTGATTTTGTAACTTTACTATTGTACTTTGATATAACTTTTGTTAACTTTAATAAAACTTGTATTTTATTAATGACAAGTTATGGTCTGCAAGAGTAGTAATTTAAGAGCCGTAAGCAAGAACTGACCACAGGGAAGTCTACTGAGCAAGTTGTAAGTATTTTTAAATGCTTATAGTTTTGTCCAGGGTCGACTTTCCTTACCTACCTGAGAATAATAAAGAAACAGGTAAAAGGTGTATAAATAAAGGAGACACCATAAAACAACTGTTAACTTTTTACTTCCTATTTATTACAAATAGTGCCAATTATCTGCACCTCAGTATTGTAGTACATTGTAAAATGGTACACAGTATTAACTTACTGAGTGTAAATTGTAATTTTAATTACAATTATTAAATGAATGCAAACTTATTGGAACAATAACTTTAAAGAAATAACTGCAGTACATTACAGTACAACTGCAGTACAATGTAGAATAATTGTACATAGTATAAAAGTACAACTGTAGATTTGCAGTATAATGGAGTCCTAGGGCTGTGCAATATGGGGAACATATCAAATTGCGATTTGATTTACGATTTTAAATTTGCAAAGTCAAGCTTTGGCTCAATATGGTCAATAATGTGCAGCACAGTATGAGTATCATTACCCTGCTGAAAAAAGCAGAAATTACAGTTTGCATTAAACCACTGCAAAATTTTTTTTTTTTAGGCATTATTCATAATAGGTATTACTGTTGTTCTACTGGTTGCCATCAGCCATATTACATCCCACCTACGGCTGTAGCTATCGAATATTTTAGTAATCGAGTATTCTACCGAAAATTCTATCGATTAATCGAGTAATCAGATAAAATGTGTTTTTTATTAAAGTGCTATATTAATTATGCAAGGGAAAATAAGACTCCTGGGTCTCTTAAATTGAACAACTAAGTTTCCTTTTTTAGAAAAAAAATATTTTTACTTTTTAAATGCATAAAATGCACACATAAAAAAATAAACATTTAATTATTACCCATTGTTTCTGTCTGTACTTGTACTGTGAACAATGACAATAAAGTTGATGAATTAAGTGAATTTAAGGGCCATTCAGTTGGGGTTTAAAATAAAGCATTTTCTGAAATGCACATTAAACACATAAAACATTAATTTAATTTATCTTTTAATTATAAAAAATTAACTTTACTTAGCTTAACTTTTTAGTAAACAAAGGGGATTTACTATTAAAAATAAAACATGGAAGAAATGTGTTATTAAACCTTAAAAAAACGGACTTTTATTTTGACGGGTTGACGTACAGTTCTGTGCATGTGATGTGATGCTAGTTTTACTCTGATCAAACGGTCAAATGCTCATGAAGTGACTATCAGAGCAGTTCTGGAGATGTTGTTCATATGTTCACGTTCTTATTTAGTGAGACAGCAGACGCTGAAATCACCGGAGCATCACGCGCGCTTCAGAGTGTGTGATAAAGGAACTCGTGCCTCTGCGCCATTCATTAACACAGACACACAAAACATGCAGGATTCATATTTAAATAGACCGTTCCGGCTTAATATTTACAGATATTAGTCCATATTGTGATTTGATGTAAGTGCAATGACCTATTTTTGATTAATTCATTCAAAATTTGTGTGTAACTTAACGCGTTAGTTTCGTGCGTAAGTAATCAGTAACTTCGTTATTTTTAAAAAAAAGTAATCCGTTATTTTAAGGAAAGGAAAATTCAGACTGCAGCCTGCTTTTTGTCAGACAGTAGGCCTAGGTCTACTGTGCCACCTGTGGATGTATCAGCGGAGCCGAAGCTCTGTGATCGTAAAGTCAATGGCTGTGAAGCGTCTGTGCCCTGCGCCTGACCCTGTGTGTGTGTGTTTTTTTTTTTTCGAACTCCCGGCAAGATGGCAGAGAGGACAGCGTTTGGTTTATGGAAGTACGCACATTATTTTCAATTTGTCAACGAAAAAGAAAAGAACATAATGGTAAAATGCACACTGAGTTGGTGAAAAGCTTCCGTCGACCGCCAAAAATTCTACCTCAAATTTAACGCTACGTTTTAATCACTACTTAAATGTAAGAGGACTGTGTTAAAGCGAATTTAGGCTTGTGACTGTGAGTGACACTTTAATAATAATTAGTTCGGCTAATAAGCGATTTGTCATTTGCCTGTGTGGCAATGAAGGATTTAATTCGGTTTGTTATCATTTTTTGTTTGACAGGCAGCTGTTAATTTCTGTTAGATCATTGGCTGGCTGGTTGTTCATCATTTCTAAATGGATTTAAATCTGCAAGCCTGTTTAAGGTTGTGTTTACAAGTAAGCATAATTGTACTTTGATAACTGCATTATTTAAAGTTAAAGAAAAATCAGGAGTTATCTTGTGGTGCTCATAATATACAGTAGCCTAGGCTACCCGGACTGGGTAACGTAAGGTGCGAATTTTGATTAATAATATGTTCTGTGATAATAAATAAATAAAACGCCATGTGGAATAGCCGATTGCTGACAGTCTTTCCTGTTATTGTTATCCTGCAGTGTTAATTTAGTCGGATGACTGACGTCATTCATTGTCGGGAGTCACGACTTCTAGGTGCATTTAAAGGGGCCGGGGGCTGTGTCTGTCATGTGTGAGCCGCTGCTAACTGCTTTTAATTTTTGGTAACGCATGAGTACTCTAACGCGTTACTTTTATGAATAGGTAACGCTGTATCATAACTGATTACTTTTAATTGATGGTAACGTTGTAACCTAACTAACTACTTTCCAAAGTAACTATACCCAACACTGCTCATTAAGATAATCAATGATATTTGCTTAAATTGTGACTGGCAAAATATCGGTGCTGGTATTGCTAGATCTCAGTGCTGCATTTGACACCGGCGATCATAACATACTACTAGAGAGACTGGAAAACTGGGTCGGGCTTTCTGGGATGGTACTCAAATGGTTCAGATCATACTTAGAAGGGAGAGGCTATTATGTGAGTCTAGAAGAGCATAAGTCTAAGTGGACGTCCATGACATGCAGAGTCCCACAAGGGTCAATTCTTGCACCGCTCTTGTTTAGCCTGTATATGCTTCCACTAAGTCAAATAATGAGAAAGAACCAAATTGCCTATCACAGCTATGCTGATGATACCCTGATTTACCAAGCCTTATCTCCAAATGACTACAGCCCCATTGACTCCCTCTGCCAATGCATTGATGAAATTAATAGTTGGATGTGCCAGAACTATCTTCAGTTAAATAAGGAAAAAACTGAAGTCATTGCATTTGGAAACAAAGATGAAGTGTTCAAGGTGAATGCATACCTTGACTCTAGGGGTCAAACAACTAAAAATAAAGTCAGGAATCTTGGTGTGATTCTGGAGACATACCTTTTTTTCAGTAGTCATGTCAAAGCAGTAACTAAATCAGCATACTATCATTTAAAAAACATTGCAAGAATTAGATGTTTTGTTTCCAGCCAAGACTTGGAGAAACTTGTTCATGCCTTTATCACCAGCAGGGTTGACTATTGTAATGGGCTCCTCACCGGCCTTCCCAAAAAGACCATTAGACAGCTGCAGCTCATCCAGAACGCTGCTGCCAGGATTCTGACTAGAACCAGAAAATCTGAGCATATCACACCAGTCCTCAGGTCCTTACACTGGCTTCCAGTTACATTTAGGATTGATTTTAAAGTACTTAAGTCTCCCAATGACCTAGGACCGTAATATATTTCAGATATGCTCACTGAATATAAGCCTAACAGACCACTCAGATCACTAGGATCGAGTCAGTTAGAAATACCAAGGGTTCACACAAAACAAGGGGAGTCCTCCTTTAGTTACTATGCCGCCCGCAGTTGGAATCAGCTTCCAGAAGAGATCAGATGTGCTAAAACACTAGTCACATTTAAATCTAGACTCAAAACTCATCTGTTTAGCTGTGTATTTATTGAATGAGCACTGTGTAATATCCGAACTGATTGCACTATATTTTAACTGTTTTTTAATTTTATTTTTTAATGTAAAATCTTTTTTTTTAATTCATTTTAAATGCTCGTTTTATTCTTGTTATTATTTTTCTTCATTATTATTTTACTTTCTTTTATGTAAAGCACTTTGAATTACCATTGTGTACGAAATGTACTATATAAATAAACTTGCCTTTCCTTATCCATTCCAGATGTGCTCGTGGAAATTTGCGGTGCATATAACCGCGCGTTACGAAACAGCACTGTTATAAAAGTGATTAGTTATAGTTACTCACTTCTTGTTCCAAAAAGTAACTGAGTTAGTAACTGAATTACTCTATAATAAAAGTAACTCATTACCAGGTAAAGTAACTATTTGCGTTACTGTTAAAAAAAAAGTTCCTATAGCCGCGTTTCCACCGCAGGAACTTTACCCAGGAACTAGGGACTTTGGCCTGGTACTTGGTGTGTTTCCACCGCAGGAACCAGGAACTAAATAAAGTTCCGGGTAAAAAAATGCCCCTCAGAAAGTCCCTGCTGGTGAGGTGGTACTTTTTCAAAGTTCCGGAACTTTCGGGGGCGGGACTTTGGCGCTAAACATTCTGATTGGTTGAGTTCACGCAGCATTGGTTGAGTTCAACCACCATTTATTTGGATCAACATTTTCAAAATATTACTGTTATTGTGTCATGAAATTTAATTTTAAAAGTATTTCAGGCGAGAATGTAGTTGTTTAAAACTCAAATTTGTTGTTTATTTATAAAGACAGCGCCTATTTAAAAATGTGTTTCGCCGATCTCTGAGACGGTGAGCTCCACTCGATCAGCGGGAGCTCAGTCCTCATGTATCCGCCGAGAAGCAGCCTCACCTGGGATAGACCTTCTGATATGTGCCGCTGGCTCTGATGTGTCTTTAGTGGTTAAACATAAAATATAATTCAGCTGCGGGGTAAATCAAACAGGTTTTCTTTGGTCTGTATTCAATTTATCTATATGTTAAAATGAAAATAAAAAAGGCAATCTATTTCGTTTCATTGTAATGGCTGTATATAACGTTACACATATCCCTGAAGTAAGTACATGTCTGCAGCTGTTATTATGTTTAAATGAAAACGAAAGGAGGCTGTGGTATTTTATATCCTATTCGTGTTATTGTAAATATACTGAGGGGAAAATTGCTGTAGCCAAAGCCATCTGAGTTCACGCAGCATTTGTTGAGTTCAAACACCATTTATTCAGATCATTTTCAAATATTACTGTTATTGTGTCATGAAATGTAATTTTAAAAGTATTTCAGGCGAGAATGTAGTTGTTTAAAACTCAAATCTGTTGTTTATTTATAAAGACAGCGCCTATTTAAAAATGTGTTTCGCCGATCTCGTAGACGGTGAGCTCCACTCGATCAGCGGGAGCTCAGTGATCATGTATCCAGAGAGAGCAGCCTCTTCTCGGCTAGACCTTCTGATATGTGCCGCTGGCTCTGATGTGTCTTCAGTGGTTAAACATAAAATATAATTCAGCTAAAAGGCAAATTTATATAATATTTTGTTTCATTGTAATGGCTGCATATACACATATCCCTGAACTAAGTACATTTCTGCAGCTGTTATTATGCTTAAATGAAAACCAAAGGAGGCAGTGGTATTTGATATCCTATTTTGTTTTATTGTAAATACACAGTAAGGAAAATTGCTGTAGCCATGACGAGCTGACTGAAGTTATCAAGTACGCTGCTGTTTATAGATTTACCGGACTTGCGTCGTTGCGGACATCACACTCCCCAGTCGAATGCACAAAGTCTGAACTAACTACCGATGATGCACGTCCAAAATCAGCATACTTTTTTTTTTTTTTTTTTTTAAATCAGCGTACTTTGTATTGAGAAACGCGCGCATACCTACGTCACCAGTCATTTGCCTAATCTTCCCGGTACTTTACACCGCGGTGGAAACACATAAAGCAACAGGTCTGGGGGGAAAAAAGTTCCTGGGAAAAAAAGTTCCTGGTAAAAATTTTCCGGGTAATTTCGGTGTGAACACGGCATATGTCAAAGAATTTGTATTTTTGAGCAGTTTTAACAAGTAGATTGAAATGAGTAGAACAGACAGGTGTTCGCACATAACTTTCGATATTTATTGCACGTCAACAGACAGCAAGAGTTTTATCCTGCACTTCAAGTATTATCTTTGTAAGAAAAGTGTTTTTGGCCACTAGCTTTGTAGATGCATGTGTCGTTTTGAGATGCTTAAATTAGGCCGGTGACACACTGGATGCGTGACGCAAGCGTCTCAGCCGCGTGGCGTGTCGGCTTTTAATTCGGCTCCCATGTTAACCGGTTAGAGCATACAGACCGCTTGGAAAACGCTTGCTTGCTAGAAATAGAACCGACGCCTATTTTTACCGCGACACGCGCGCATGTTGGAAGCTTTTCCAGGCAAAATATAATAGGAAAATGTGTTTTTATGTCATTTTGTACACAAATAGGCTACAAATGAATTCATGATATTTTGATATTTGAAAGTCTTAGGTTGACAAATTCAGATATAAATGTAATTTAAATAATAAATAAATAATGATCGATTTTTAAATATTGCACCTGTCAAACACAATCTATTTCGCCGTCAATACTTTTGACGGGGTCCTTTATCAGTAGGCGTAGGTGTAGGTGTGTAAAAAAAGTTGATATTGTTGTCATGAAGATAAGAGCCTGATCTGTCAACGGTCTTCCTCTACAGCAGCAGCGCGCCAGCACCGCGTCAGGCACGCTTCTGGTGTGTGAAGACACAGAATCCGCCACGCTTCTGGGACGCTTCTGGGACGCTTCAGACACGCGGCGCTCACGCCACGCAGCCAGTGTGTCACCGGCCTTAGAGTTGCTTACAACAGACGTCAACCAATTCTTTGCTCCTGGACATAATGTACACATTACATGCACATTCTTGCCTTTGAACACAATGAATTTGAAGTATTGCATATGTCCACCTTGAAAATGCCAACTTTTCATAGGATTGCTCCTGACTCGCCATCTCTGCTGCTGCTGCGAATCTCTGTTTAGTTGTTGTGTGTGTGTGTGGTAGAGTTGTGACGTTCGGGAACGAACCCATTCTTTTGAACGGCTCATAAACATGAACGATGGGAGCTGAGTCGCGGCTGGAGGGGAGCTGTTCTTTCGGTCTTTCTTTTTTCCTATGCGCGTTTGACACAGATGCACACAAATGATCTCCTCCACGAGACAGAACAGTTATAGGGGGATGATATTAGTTATTAGTTGTGCACGCATCCTTCACGTGAGTACTCCAGTGGAATAAAAACCTGCGTGCCTCTGTCATTGGGTAGGAGCGGAGCCATGACTGCTTACTGCAGTTAAAAAAAAAAATCTATATGTTCTTGTGCAGAAGTGTTAGTAGTAAAAGCTGTTTTGCACAGAAATTCATTGCAACCGGCTTTGTTTTAGATGTTTATTTGTGAGTAGGTATTGTATGAATAACATAAGTAAACGTAGCTTTATAAACACACACACACACTTTGTACTAAAGGTAAATCCAAAATAGTGATGTCACTGTCTAAGCAGAGGGATTTGTGCAACCCTATGGAATATAGTCCACACATGACAAATGAGGTAATAATCAACATTTCAGAATAATTCAAACTCAGATATTGGTGTGTGATATCTGAGTTTTAATTATTTGACTACAAATTTCAACTCATCATTCCTCCCAGTGATTATTTCCAGGATAAACTGAGATGCGCCCAAACTGGCTTCTTAAAACTGACTAAATATTTTAAAAGAGCGGCTTTTGAACGGCTCTTTGAAAGGAACGGATCGCGAAAATCCAGATCCTCTCAAAGAGCCATAAATCCCATCACTAGTGTGTGGGCGCTTGTGCTGGCATGTGTGTAAAAACACTGGCTCTGATTGACAACCTTGAAACACTTTACCCTTTGTACAGTTCAATAATTGATGATTATCATCACCAATATAAAGTATAACAACTAGTGCTGTCAAAATTAGCGCGTTAACGCATTCGATTAATTTGAAATATTTAACGCGTAAAAAAGAAATTACGCAATTAACGCGGTTGCAGTTTTTTTATTTCCGGTTGTGGCCTATGTGTGTTCAATGTGCAAAGAAATATGGATAAGACCAAGGAAGGACTTTTAGACGGAAAGTTTCAGTATAAAACTCTGCCGGATTACTCTTCAGTCTGCCACAAGAAACAGCAACATTAAAATCATGAACTCAAATGTCATTGTTTAAAAAAAAACAAAAAAACAATGACTGTTGTAACAGTGCGTAAATCAGACCTTTATGTAACGCTAACGTTAATAAGCTTAAACTAAAATAACGAAATAATTGTGTAGCGGAGTATTTTTTGTACACAGTGCCGCGAACTGTCAATCACTCCTGTACGCGTGCATCACTGTCCTCCTCGTAGCTGCAGCAACTTGCGCTCTCTCTCTTCATCAAGCTTTAAAACAAAAAGGGGACAAAAAGATCATATTGTCTTTGTGCATAGGCTATAGATTAATTAGATAAATGAATATCTAAATTTGTGCCTTGCCGTCTACGGTATTTTTTTAGAACTTAGAAAAAAGATGCTGCAGCCAATGAACAGCCAGCGGGGGCTGCAGGACGACTCAACCTCCGCAGACAGTTTTTAATGTTTATCAGACAATAAATACTCAAGATTTTGCTTTAGTATAATTTTCGGGACAATTAGGGCCAGATTCGGGAGTCGGGACAACAGTTTAGATTTCGGGACTGTCCCGAATTTTTCGGGGCGTCTGGTCACCCTTCCTGAAAGAGCTGCATTACTTCATTAGCTTGAGTCTGACCTGCAGTGATAGGATTCAAATTTGGTGAGGTGTCAGTCAGCAAATCATCTGATTCTGGTCTTGTTCTTGCAGTATTCAGAGAAAGCCAAGAAAACATATTATGTGTTGTTGTTGTTAACTGTATTTGATTTTTAACCGAACCGAGTGTGGTGTACACTCACAACGAGTTTCACACACCTTCTCCGGCCACGTTGAGTTGTTGACACTTAACAGTGGGAAAAGCGACACATGCGCTATTCACTTGTATAACTTAAGGGTGAATGGGTAATGTAGTTTCTGCTCTGGGTGGGATGAATTAGGAAGCTTGCATTGTGAAGGGCGCTCTGAAAATCGGCGGTGCAGGTAAAAGATTAAAACCTCTATTATAACAGATGTCCAAATGAGCGTAACGGTAGAGAGGTGAGAGGTACGCTCAAGAGCTATATTTGGAAGTGGCAGTACTGAGTACCGGTGCGTACCGGCCCACTAAAAGCACTGGCAATGACTATACTTTGGAATTTTTTTGCAGTCCACTTAGAATTCAACATGGAAATCATTTTTGTTCTTTATTGGCATTGATTGTTTTGAAATTCAAATGGCACTTACATGCCTGTGTTTTTATTTCTGTAATAAATATTGGCTTTCAAGCCAACAGTTAATTTGGAGGATATTGATGGTTTATTGCAGGTATGTTGTTTACATGAGAAAATCTGTGTTACAAGTTAAACAAAAATTCCAATAAACAATCATATTTTGAATTTAAATAGTTTCTTTGTCTTGAGTTTACATTAATTATTTACATTTTACATTTACATATCCAAAAAGTTTCAGTCTTTTAATTGCGATTAATCGCGATTAATTTAAAAAAAAATTGCGATTAATTAGTTAATTTTTTTTAATCGATTGACAGCACTAATAACAACCTACACCTAGGTACAGGTTAACACTTGATGGCATTTCTTCTGGGCTTTCGAGTTACAACAAATGTGTTTTAGAAACACACGGTTATAACAGCCAGAGAAAAGACTAAGACAGAAATCAAGGGTCAAGAGCCCAACTAATACAAACACTGATCTCTAACATGGTTACTTCAAATGAAACAATAAATCAACATCTAAACCTTAGTTCATTCTCAATAAGATCTTCTGTAGACGTCTGACAGAAATAAAGTCAGGCTGGTTATTAATAAGTGGAGCTGCTGATGCTGTTTGTGAGGTTGTTTAATCAGATCTTGAGAGATTTCATGTATTTTATTTCAGTTGATTTCATCTAAGTCTGTGTCTGAAGTCAGTTGTAGTAGTTCTTGTGTTTCTCTTTTCTACAGTGATTCTGTTTGTTAACAGCAGCTGTTCATCACTAATTCACAATCAGCACTTAGTTAATCAATTCATTGCAATGTAAATCTTCTTTCAGTGAACTCAACTGAATTAAGTTCAGAGTACTCATAACTGTTAGTTTTTTCAACTTAAACGGTTTAAGGCAATCAGTTTCCTCAAATGGTTTGAGTTAAGTTTACTTTTTGAGTTTTACAGTCAAGGCAATCGGTTTACTCAAACGGTTTGAGTTAAGTTAACTTGTCAGGATTTACAGTGATTCTTCAACATGTATGCAAACAATGTCATAATTTCTCACTTTTTTCTCCTCAACAGGTAACGTTACAATCAAACACAACAGGTAAGTATCCACAAAAGTATTCAGCTAATCAACAAACATGCTCAAAATATCAAAATCAGTTGAACTGGCAATGAACCCATAAATACACTGCTTTACAATGGCAGTTTGTCCCCCCTTCTCGTCAATTCCGTTCTTCATCACAGTTATGTTATATATTGCATGCCACATAACGTTACATAACCTAATTTAGCTAGCTGCTGAACAATATCCCAATAATAGCTATTAGCATTAGTCTAAAAAAAGAAATCTAATACCAAAAACAATCAACATGTCAACAAAATGATAACAGAACATCTTCCCAAACACATCAAGCTTTAAAAACATCGAAAGCATGAACACTCTTTCAAAGTCCCTGGAAAAGGGAGATGTAAATAACCATAACCATAAGTTCCCGCCTCCTCAGCACGAGCTGGCCGATAACACCCCTTAAAGAGAGGCGGGACTTAAGGCAGAACAGCCAATCATCAGCCAGTCACACTCAAAGCCGGTGTCATGTTTGAGAGGGAGGGGGAGGAGGCAGCCGCAGCGAGCGCAGACACAGAGCGGCCAGAGAAATGGAGGAGCGACTGTAGTAAGGCGTTTGTGCAAAACACACAAGCTTTAACTTACATTTTTAACCTAGCTTTAACAGGTGTGTAATATATAATTTTAACTGACTTCAACGGAGTCAACCAGTTTTAGGTTAGGTGGTTCTTTTCCTCCACCTCATGCATTAAAATCATGTAACGCACACCTAGCCAGGGATTAGCCCTTTTGTGTGAAGGGGGTTATAGGTTACAAAGTATTAAATGAAGGCGGCACAATGACTGTGGAGGATATATATTTTTCAATTATTATTATTATTATTTTTTTTTACTTATAAGTTATAATTCTGAATGAAAAACCAAAATGATAAAGAGGGCAAATAATTGTGGAGCACTCTCTACAGTATTTAAACATGATTGTATCTATGCTTTTTTTTCTAGAAATGCATGTTATTGTGCAAGGGGTAGTGGTATGGACTATCAGTGACAAACAGAGATTTCATTATAAAGATCTTAATTTGTGTTCTGAAGATGACTGAAAGACTTGCAGGTTTGGAACGACATGATGGTGAGTAATTTATGACAGATTTGGGGGAACCAACCTTTTAACTTCTTTTACCTGGAGTGTTCAAAGACATTGACTACCTTTACATGGACAACAATCATCCGATTTTAACACTACTGAGACAATACTCTGATTAAGGATCTACAGTACCATGTATCAGAGATTTTTGATTAACTTAATCCAGCTTAAGTCATATTTGAAAGTAAACAGAAATAAAGACATGGAGTTTTTCTCTTTTAATTGCATTACTGAAGTGCAGTATAGATATGTAATCACATTATTACCATCATGTAGTACAATTCATCGTACTTTACGATAGGACAAACACACAGTGGTCAACCATTTAACGCCAGACAAAAGAGCTTCAACACCGCCATCATCTGTATGCAATACAAATAATTTACTACAACTCAAGCTTTCATAAAATTAAAAATGAAACACCCAAAACTGTACATGACATCATCACGAAAAATGTATGTTTATATGTGAAATTCTGGAGGGAACGTCGGTAGGGTATCGAGAACTGGTTCCATTTTAGAACCGGTTTCAATTATCAAAGAACTGGGTATACATACACTCGGCATCTAGTCATCTAGTTGGGGGCATCATCTGTCGTGGCGAGGGTGGAGTTGGCGTGGGGGAAAACACAGCGAACATCATGTGTATTTGTATGACAAAAATGCACATATTGAGCGCTCATTCCCAGAGACTCGTTGAACAACTGTAGTCATTCAAATTCCAAAATAGCCAAATTCCGTGACGTTCTGCTTTATACATCAAGTTCCAAAGTTCAGACACAAAACCAAGTTGTTACGTGTCCTCATGCTTTTTTAAATGGGTATACGGAAATCCAGGGTCTTTTCTATTGGTATCACGTAGACTACACCTCTTAGCAGACGCATTTCATGAGTTTATGTTCGACACTAGGCTAACGTTACATAATTTTGCTTCAGGGATAATGCTAATTTTATATGTATGCCACTTTCTGAAAAAACCATACACAGTTTTGATAACATTAATAATGAACACAATGTTAACGTAGCCTGCCTGTGATTAAATGCCAACTGCACACATACACATACTTAGTCTTGGATTCCACAACTTCCCTTGATCATCCTCACAATTTATTGCTCATAGCCATTTTGTCCTCCTTTCCGGTTCTGTATGTTTATTAGGAAGGATGCAGAACTTCAAATCATAATTTGTTAGATTATTGGCTGTACAGAAAACGACACAGCAACTCTTCGGAATGATTGTCCCCTGTATTTCAATTGGCGCTAAGGCAATGTTTTCCCCCACGGGCTAAAGTCACATCATGTGAAGGGGCATTCCCAGACCAACCGTCTGCATGTATTCAATAAAATGTGCGCATTTCAATTCCATTTATCGATTCCTGACTTTTTCAGTCATTCTCGCACTACAAATGGCAGTGTGCATTTAACAGGTGTATCTATCATCCAGGACCTGCGACAAGGACCTTGTCACTTTACGCACATGCGCAGTTCATTACAATCGACACTGACTGACAGCAGCAAACGTTCAAAAGTTTGGTTAAACTTTGTGAAAAAAGAAGATGATATCATTACCAAATACAATACATGTTGCAAAGATATTTTGTGCAAAGGAGGAAGTACTACTAATATGATGAAACATTTGCTTCAACATGGCATTAATCTGAAGGAACGCACCGTGTGTAACTCTCCCAGCCACGAGTCCTGCGACAGCGCACCAGATTCAGCTAATATTAGCAATAGCAGCGTCTCACACTTAGGTACAAAACACAGATGAATTTGAGCCGCATAATTCTGGATAAACTGACAATCAGTTGTGTTTACTTTATTTATTTTAAATAGTGATCATATTAATAGTGATCTCGCTTAAATACATTCAGGCAACTACAAGATAACATGTTCTTGTTTATTTCAAAATATTAACAAAATATTCACTCAGTCATTCAGTCACTTTAAAAAAAATTGATTCAGTGTATTATTTATAATTATTTGTTTAGTTAATGGACAATCCACCATTTTGAATTGCTCTTGAATGAATGATTCAATTAAAACCGTTAACGTGAGACTCTTATTGGGCGATTAAAAAATATCACCGTTAATCTATTCTCAAAGATGTGTTGGGAGCTGGGTCTATACTAAGCAAGCTATGATGACTTTCACTTTTTTTAGCGCGGATGTATACCTAGCCGAATCTGTAGGGGGATAGAATGAGTCTTCGCACCTGTTTATATGCCTACTGCGAAAATACAACATCAAACGTGACGTGCTAACATGGATGCAGCTAAGATGCCGGGTTTGCTTCAGGGATTTTTTTTTAAAGAAGCTTCACAATGGAAACCTCGACAAGACTCACGCCTGTTTCATACATAATCAGTCATCAGTGCGTATGCAGTCCGTGTGCATTACGTATGTGGTGCTGAGGCAGCATGGACTCATACTCATTGTGCTTTCACACAGGACACGTTTGCAGTCCGCTACTCGGTACGTGAACAATCGCTGAACTGCTGCAGACGCACCACTCCTGGAACGCAACTGGAATCCATTAACATGGGTGCGTAAAAAAAATATGCAACACATACGCACTGCAGACGGAGTATGTGTGAAACAGGCATAAGGTTGTCTGCACCGTGTGCAATGTGGAATTAGTTTACAGCTTTCTCAAGCACTTTGTGATGCATTTTGGAAACAAGAGATGAGCCCCTGGTCTAATGCACCACCTAGCTTGATAAACCCATTCTAAAAGACTTACTTTTAGTCATTATTTTATTTGGGTATCATTCATATTCTGAATGCCTTTGGAAGAATTCAAATGAGCCATTTTAATCTAGACTAATTCCCAGATTACAGTGAGATTAATCTAGATTAAAAAATAATAATCTATGCCCACCACTAGTGAAAAGTAAAATCATTGTTGCACTGTTGTTTGAGGCATTCACTGTTGTTTTGTATCCTTGATTCATCATATTGCAGTTGTGTGCAAATAAAACTTATTTTGAATATTCTGGTTGCATTTTAGTGTCATTTTATTACTACTGCATTTCAGTTATTGAATTGTACTTCAATTGTATTATATATTACAGTACTACTGCAGGTTTATTGCAGTATAACTGTAGTCTTACTTCAGCTGTATTGCAGTAATACTGCAGATCTATTGCAGTTGTTCGTTAGTAAGGCCGGCGACACACTGGATGCGTGGCGCGAGCGTCTCAGCTGTGTGGCGTGTCCGTTTTTAATTCGGCACACATGTTAACAGGTTAGAGTTTGCAGAGCAAAATATAATAGGAAAATACATTTATGTCATTTTGTACACAAATACATATTAATTTATGACATTTTGATATTTGAAAGTCTATAGGTTGACATAAATTCAGATATAAATGTAATTTAAAAAATAAATAAATAATTATCAATTTTCAAATATTGCACCTGTCAAACATAGTCTATTTTGTCGTCAATACTGTCGGCAAAACAGCACGAGTGCTAACACACAGAGGGATAATTGTTGGCACAAGAGCATTTTTGAGGTAATATCTTCTCATAGTCACAGCCTATTGCTATAAATACTATTAAAGTGTGAGAATAAGCTTGCGCTAGTCTATGGTTGCGCAAGGAACAACTTTTAACTATACGTTTTATGATAGAAATGTTAAATGACCAACAGCTATATCCAGTGATGCAATGACATTTTTTCAAATATGCCCATTTTGAGAGAGAGAGAGAGAGAGTAAGAGATGTGTAAATTGTCTGCGTCGGTCTCTCTCTACAAACAACGACGCTGAGTTTAGATGCTTAAAAAATATTGATTTCTCGTTGCTGAGAAATATAATGTGGCAATTCAGTATATATTAATAAAAGTCACGTGTCGGTGCTGACAACAAGTTTAAGCGATTTTAATTCTTGAGATATCACACAGTATTATAACTAGGGGTGAACTATATATATATTGTCTGATAATTAATGTGCATCTCGTCAGTAAAGCGGTTGTTCTGTCGATTTGTCCTAGACTGTCAGATTTTCCTACCTCCCACTAAAACAGGGGGTAGTACAATTCGACAACGAAAAATGCTACTGTAAAGTTAATGTTTCATTAACATCTACACATACCACATAATCCTACCCTTAAAGTACTGCAAATACAGTAATTATGTGTTATATTCGCAGTTGTAGCTAGAAGGGATTCAGCTACAGAAAACCAACAAAAAAGATTATTTTCTACCAATTAGATTGCATTTTTATTAAAGTCTACACCTACCCCAACACTAAACCTACCCTTACAGTAATGCAGATACATTAAATATCGTTGTTTATCATGAGAAAAAGGAAGCAATATTGATGTGCGCATGCCCAGTAAACCCGGGTAGGAATATCTGACGGGTAGGATAAAATGTCAGGACACCGGTTCTCTAATCAGCAGTAAGTTCCATCAGGTGCGTGATTTCACATAGAGCAGCTGTTACTACACAGAGCCGTCGTTAACTGACAAGCTGCGTAAATCCATGATCATTATCAGCTTGGATTTGCGCAGCTTGTCAGTTATCAACTGCTCCGTGAATTAACAGCTGCTCTATGTGAAATCACGCACTTGGGCTGTCAAAAAAAATAATATTTGAATTTAAAATAAAAATCCACATTCGAATACAAAAATGCTGCATTTGAATGTTAGGTGTGAACGTTAGGAGGTTGCTTTGAAAAGGCGGATGAGCTCGACACGCAGTACCACTTCTCTCTCATCATTCACCTCGTGCGTGCACTGTTGTACATGCACCATCTACGCGGTCTCAAAAATTGGCTGCACATGGGCAGGGGACACGGCTGTCCACGAGCCGTCTTGATGACGAAAATGACATGATGCAGACGGTGCGTGGACGAAGTATATTTTGGCCTTTATCAGTGGCGCACGAGATGCGATGACAATGTAAATGTCATTGCATTATAATTTTTTTGTTAGCCTATCCAGTTGAAGCCACTAGATGCAGTGCTGCAGCGATGTGCTTTCAAAATATTGTGGAAAAAAAAGAGAACATAAATGTATATTAGTGCTGGGCGGTTTGAACAAAAATTTCTATAACGTTTTTTTTTCTAAATTATGCCAGTTTCCCGGTTTATGACATTTTTTTTCATGCATAATCAGGTGTACAATGCATTTTCTGCTAGTTGATCTTCCAAGCACTTGCATAAAATGGTTGATTGGTCGACGTTGGTTTTTTTGGAAACCAAAAACCCTTCAAACAACAGACCAGGCTCCTCTTTTTGGCACAAGTTCTTCTGTGTCATGTTCTAGATCTACAGCATCCATCTTCCCTGTAACGCCTGTTTCACACATACTCCGTCTTCAGTATATGCAGTCCACAGCACGGACTCATTGTGCTTTCACACAGGACGCGTTTGAAGTCCGCTACTGATCCGCGGCTGTTTAGTCCACAAACACAACATTTGTTCATTGTTTTGACTTATCATCATGTAAAAAAAAAAAATACATATTTTTTTTTCAGCATTGTAAAAAGTCTTTTATCACAGAACAGGAACAATCTTTCATAGTTATAGACATTAGTTTAAACTCAAATATAAACAACGCATTATTCATGCATTTTTCTTCTAGGTTTGTATAATAAGCTGCTCAAGCAATCGGCTAAACATTTAAACACAATAATTAGCCTACTTTTCTTGTTAAAATACTTCAAATTAAAACACCACAGACAGAAACAGTCTCGTGCCTTTTGCATTTAAATCTTTATCACAAGCAATCCCACAGGTCTTCATGCCCATCTTTCAAGTTGAAGATCCCTGTGAACAGACGTGTAGATAAATAGTGTAGGAACTTGAATTGCGTTAAGAAATTAATCTTAAATGTGCATTAAAAAAGTTTTTAAAAGAAATTGTGAGTAAAATTACTTCCGCTGTCAAAAACGCTCTGATCGGAAGTGACGCAACCAGAAGTGACGGTAAACATCATCTCTTCGTAACGGAGTCAGACAGTGAAGAGGTTGCAGTTGGGGTTAGTGTCAACTCTTACGATGGGCCATTGCCATATAATTATGAGCCGCCTAGGCGAGAGGGGGGTCAGGAAGAGTTAAGGGGAAGGGTAAATGGACAGAGGAGAGAGATAGAGTTGTCGTGTGAGGAGAATTGGTGGAGTGACATCAGGCTGTAGCTAATTGTGGCTAACATTGTCTCCATTTTTATCACATTGCAGTATCTTTAATAAATCATATTTAGCAATATTGCTGTTGACTTTGTTGTTTTTCAAGCATCCATGTAGATTGTCATCATCTATGCCAGCAACATGTGTCTTAAAATAATTAATTTAGATCCCAGATTTTAAATGAATGCTGGAATTTCGAACTTAGCCGGCTGTTATACTACTCCCTTCTTAGTATTTCCGACGGACATTATGTAAATGAGCTTGCATGTACTGCGGAGTACGTGTATGAAAGCAGTTAGTGTTCCGGTTAGGACGGGAATATGCTGTTCATGTAAATAGTCATGGTTACAAAAACCTACTATAATAACGCTAACGACAAACTCTCTTTTCTGTTACCACCTCTCAGACCCCACACTGAGAACCAGGGCGGCAGTGTCTATGTTTGCCTGTCGTTGTGTCACATGACGCGTTCTCTGGGAAAAGGTGTTTTTTTTGGAGCGTAGCTTAGAATAGGTACATTTTTTTTCTTAATTTCTGCCCGTGGGTGTTGTAAAACATATGTATTCTTATGTGTGTCTTTTTAAATTAACATTTTCATTCAAGATTCTGTATAAATTAAGTTAATCAATTAAACTGAAAGATGGCCTTTAATGAAATTTGTTTTTCTGCCTCCATAAAAGTGAATATATATATTGTTTTCTTTGTTTATCTAAAAGTGGACTTTTTCTTGTTTTAAACCTAGCCAAAAACTAGGGATGCACCGGTTGACTGGCCATAAGTCGGAACCAACCGTTTTATTATTAAAATACGCAATCGGCTGGTTTTTGGTCTTTTTTTGGCCGATTTTTCTGGAAGTACGCTCGTGTGCACAGACTACATTGTAATGGTTCGCTATGTCATTTGTGTGGAAGTATTTTGAAATCTGTGTGCAGGACACGGGCAGCCGTTCAGCACTGGAAATGCAGAGCTTCATGTCTGAGGCACAGATAGCAGGAAGCGATCAGCTGTTGGTGTACTGGCGCACAAATAAGAGCCCCTTTTCTGCATGCACTAAGGGTACTTTCACACAAGCACTTTTGGTGAGCACCCGTGTTCGATTGATGTCAGAGTTTGGTTCGTTTGGATGATGTGAATGCTGTCTTCCGTACTCTGATGCACACCCGCGAACCATACCCGAGTTCGCTTAAAAACGGTGGTCTGCGGTAAGCTTTTAATGACAAATTATTTGATGAAAATGTGTGTTTGTGTGTGTTTCACTCACTTTCCTGATGAGCGTGACTGACGCAAGCAGAGAGCTGTACATCTCATTTATGTTCGCCTTCAATGTTCTTTAGAGCATTTTCAGTACATTCATAAGACAGACGCAAGTGCCGTTATTTACCGTAGCTTTATAAACAAAACAAACAGTTCAAAAACGTAATACATAAAAGTGCAGAGAGTAATGTTATGCATTTGCCATGCATTTGCTGTCATTACCAAGCAATGGGGTAAACAGCTGCTGGCTTGATGACGCAAGCGAACCGCGGTCCGGACTCAAATATTATAATATGAACACAGGCCAGCAGGGGGAGGGGGGGAGCAACTGAACTTGGGTTCGGACCAGGCAAGTGAACCAAGTGTGAAAGCACCCTAAAGCTGTACCAGTCCACGCCCTGAACACGAGTAGACCGTGAAAAGATGTTCAGATCAACTTCTCATGTGTTGGATGACAAACTAAATGGACTAAACTGTGACAAAACTGAAATGTTTTTTTTTTTTTTTTTTGTAAAGTAGAACTTGCATACACGTTTGAAAAGCCAGAAGTAAACGTTAGTTCTGCATTAGGATGATTATTTTTCTTTTACCTTGAAGTTACATAGACTTAATTTGATTTAAAAATCACCTGCCGTAGCAAACTAAAAAAAAGTGTTTCATTCATCCAATAAATTTTTTTAGGGTAATGATTCACATCTATATTTTTTTACTTGGGACAATAAATTATTTATTTTTCATTGGCTCAAGTAAAAAAATATAGATGTGAATCATTACCCTAATTTTGGTTTTTATTGGATGAATGAAATACTTTTTGCATCTTTGTTTTATTCGCACCAACATCATTTGATTTTAACATTTGGAATAATGTATTTATATAGCATTCTTTTATTTAGTCTCACTGGTAAAAACCTTTTTTTTTTTTGTTTAAAGCTAATTTAAAAACTAAAACAAATACTGAATATTGATTAAGAAACATCTTATTGAATGTGTGTTGATTTTGTTGTTTGGATTGTAGAACTATACAGTTATTGCCTTTAATTTCACATGATTACAGTAAATCTTTTAATTTAAGGCCAGTTCTATGTAGTTTCAACCCAATTCCCCGGATGGTTACAGTTATTGTTTTCAATAGCCAAAAGCCAGTTTGTCCTATTAAATACCAAAAAAAAAACAATCTTGTTTATGCACACTTTCCTTCTTTCTTGTTTGTTGCTTAAAGATAATAAAAAAAAAATCTGAAATCTGATTCGGAATCGGCCAGTTTGCTTGTAAAAAAAATTGGTATCGGAATCGGCCATGAAAAATCATGATCGTAGATCACTACCAAAAACCCATGTGCTGCGTGTGAAACGGCTTTAATTAGTAAACATTTATTGTGAAATGACTGCATTTCCATGTCAATCAGTGTTAATTTTTCCCGCGAACAATGCACTAGTACTTTAATTCAGCGCCTGCAGCACAGCAAAAATAGACTCGATACGTAAACAATACCTGCACTGCTGCAGGAATGCACTGACTGACCCCAACCTCGTGCAGTGTGAACGCTGGAATCCTTTAACATGGGTGCGTAAAAAAAAACGCAATATGCACTGCAGACGGAGTATGTGTGAAACAGGCATTATAACGTAACACCAGAGAACTACTGTGTTTACCCTCACCACGCCTCACAGTCTTAGAAGTGCAACATTGTAAAGGGTCCGTCTGAAACAGTGTCGGGCAGCCACGGCGCAGCATAACATTTGTTCCGAACATTGAGTAATTAAATACATTGGTATGGTGGTATATAACAAATCATATAGTAAAGAAAATATACACCGGTTTTTGGTATGAACCTGTATACCGTCCAGCACTTATGTGGAGAAGATCAGTTTACATCAAAACTGAAACCAAGCCGATCACACAGAATGCACATTTTGTGCATTTTCTAGAGGGATATCTTCTATCACCATTGCACTCGTGTCTTGCACAAGAGAGCCGCATGTTTAGAAAACCATGTAAAATTAATATGTTCAACTTTTTAAAATATCTCAAGAATGTATGGTGGGTTACCCATCCCACTGCCTCTCATGTGTTTAAATGAAAAATTTACTCAGTGTGATTCACCCCCTTTGTATTAAACTATGCATGCATACATGATGCTGTTTTGTTTATAGTTAAGCAACTTAATTATAGTTTGTTTATATACATTATTTTAAATATTATTTACTTCAAAGTCATGTTTCTAATGGTTTGAATAAACATCATTAGTAATTTGCTCGATAAGCCCTTAATTGTGGCCTCAGGAGAGAAGCCAAAAGCTTTTCTTCACCCTAACTGAAATTATGCATTTTAAATTCGAATTTAATTCAAAGTTTTATAATATATAAGTACACAATTCGAATTTAGTTTTTCAGCCATTTCAAAAGCCCTATCACGCACCTGATGGTTTTACCGCTGATTAGATAACGGGCTTTATACTGACTAGATGCGCATTATTCATCTGCCAATTGTGCACCCCTAATCATAACTGGACACTGAGCGACATTTAATATTAGAAAAAGTTACTTTCTGCTCACTTATGCAAAAATTTTATCGTAAGTCTTTTACTTTTATTTTATTTTCAACGTCATCAATCAAACAAAACACTTTAAAGAGTTTTTACAGCAGAAATACATTTTGTAATTCAGGATCAAACTCTCAGTGAAGCTGATCTACAGATGTTTAAATCTGTATTTCCTCCATTACTATTTATTTCCGACTGTAAATAATCCGTAAATAAACCTAAACTAAAAGCAGAATCTAGAGCTCGAGATCATTATAATCCTAAAGATAAACTATACAAGCGACACAAATCACTAAATGTGTTAAAGATCGCATTTAACAAACGAAAGAGGAAAACTACAATATTATGAACTGTATCAGAAGCAGAAAAATGAACGTACCTTAATGTGATGTTTATTACATACAAGTCTTCAAAACTTTCTTATGTTCCCGTCGAGTTCCTCAACTCATGTGAGCTGCAGCAAAACAGACGCGTCAAAGGCGCATTGATGCATTAACATAAATGGTCAAGGGCTTCGTGGTCTTCTTCTTTGAGGGTTAACGGTGACCAAGAGTGTTGCTTTACCGCCGTCTTCTGGATTATTCTCCTGCAACGTTAAAGGCACTTTGCTGCCCTTCTCAGTCCATTTGATATCCTCAGATGAAGTCCAGTTCGGAGTATAAATTAATAACAGTTTTTGTTGTTTCATAGTCCACTGCTCAGAATCAGTGTTAAAGTGAGAATTGAGTTCTGTGACGGAGCAGCAATGATAAGGTACTTTATGAACCTCAGAAACACAATCATAATATTCATTTTCTTAAAGCTGTACAGATGTATTTGACTGAGTGTATTTTGTCTGCTAGGAGATGTGAGATAGATAGATAGATAGATATATAGATAGATAGATAGATAGATAGATAGATAGAATTAGTGGAGATTAAGTAATTTACACAATTTATGTAGCATTTCATATTTGTTGTTGTTTTTTTTTTTGTCCTATTTTGTCCTATTGCTTTGCAATTAGTTTATTATCCTTATTTCATCACTGACCGTTTATTTATCTTCAGTGAGCTTGAGTTTTTCTTTTTTTGTCTCTTTTTAGGCTTGTATTAGTTTGATATAGACATAGATGACAAGAATTGTGAAAATTATATAGTATCAGAGATTGTAATATAAAAACCTTTTTAAAAAGAAAAATATATATCAGAGTATAAACAGGAATCATGGAGTTAAATTTAATACCTTAAGACCTTTTTTAAGACTCTTTCCATATATTTTAAGACCCCGCCACTTCTAGTTTTATCCAGTTACATCAGCTACATTTTAACCTACATTTACTATATTTTGATTGTAAGATAGTATGACTAAACATATCTACTCTGTGATGACTCCTTATCAGTATAATTCAGAAGGAGATAATGAAGCACAAGATAATGAATTGAGTGACAAACCAATGCAACCCAAGAAACAAGCTCTCCGTGCTAACAGGACCATGAGTTCAAACAGTATATTTAAAAGATGTATTTGTAACATCAAGTCTTATAACTGTCTGCAAACCACAGCTGTTTTGCAAACACCCGATTGATCAGACAGTTTAGCTGTGATTACAGAGTGCTTGATTTGATGCAGACTTGACAGAGTCAGTAATACTGCACCTGATCGTGTCTGAGTGATCATGGAAGGTAAAATAATGATCACAACTACAGTATTACATAATTTTTATTGTGCATCCCAATCCCATGCCAGTTAAAAACAGCCCAAAGTAGCACAATTACCATCTCCCAAATATAAAAGTCATTTCCATCCCAAAAATACATATTTTTACAGTCACTGTAATGCACATGGATCTTCTTACTAGTTGTGGTGAGTGGAGCGGGGCCGAGAGGCGTGGGAACGAGGAGTGAGGCCAGGTGTAGTGATTGGAGATGAGCTACACCTGCGCCCCACCGCCAGTATCGAGTCCCACGTAGGAGATGGAAGGATATAAAACTGGAGCGACTTTAGTGAAGGACGAGAGAGGACCAGGCCTGGGACATTATTTTATGTGTTTGCTTTTTATTTTGTGCGCCTCAGTCACAGTGAGGGGCTGGTGTGCTGTTTTGTATTTATTTTTGAATTATTAAAGTGTTTTGATTGTGCGCCGGATCCCGCCTCCTTCTTGCCGATGATTACAAAGGTCTTATCATTACACTAGTGTGGCCCAAAACATTTAGCACAGTTTAAGAAAGTAGATTGCAAAATGTTTCAGTTCAAGCATTTCAACCAACTTGAATTGAATTTGCTCCTCAACAGATTCTGAGCTCATTGACAAATCTAGATGTGATCCCTTCACACAGTGCACGCGCGATCACAAAATCGACAGTGAACTGTGACTGTCAGCACTCATTCAAAGGGATTTAAATTCCCCACATTGATATCTTCCACATGGATCCTAGGAACTTCCAGGGACAGCCGTGAAGCAGCTCAGTGCCTACAGCTATTTTATGAACGTGCCAGTGTTGAGACATTGCAAGCTGAACTGATCAGCCTTCCACGGCACTGGGAAAGACTGAAACAATCACTAATGGAGAACTGCAACATTAATGATGAAGCAGGGGAAGGCTCTGAGGTTCCTGATGAAAGTGTAGAGTTTGTGAGCAGATGTTGTTCCACATGCAAAACTGTCTAATATGCTGCTATCTCTTGTCTCAGTATAATCTGCTTACTGATGCTTATCACATCATTGGTTTGGGCTAAAAGTTCCTCCTATCTCCTATCCGATCTATTACTCAGGTTGCCTATGAGAGGACCTTCTTCACCCTGAAGTTAGTGAAGAACCTTCTAAGAACCTCCCTCAGTCAAAAGAACCTTGAATCATTCCTTTTGATGTCAACAGAGAAGGAGATTCTTATGGAACTTGATAAAGATGACATAATTGATAAGATGGCAGAGAACAGTGAGCTACTGTGCCGCCTACTGGTGTACTAGTAGTGCTCATTACGTTCTGTTTAGTCTTAGGCCCAAAAAACATATACTGGCATTAGAGCCTTTAATTATCATTCTGTATTAATGAGCTGCTTACTGACACACACACACACACACACATATCGGAAATATGCAGCTTACACATCCAGGAAAAAATAAACATGTCAACGCTGCCCCACGACTTTTATTCACTACATTATATTTTCCAGCAACGAGACGACACAATTGCTGTTTTTAAGTAAACTCACTCTAATAAACGCACAGATGCGAATACAAGCAACTTCCATTTCTCTTTCTCTCTCTTGCTCTCTCTCTCTCTCTCTCTCTCTCTCTTTCTCTCTTGAATAGGCAATATTTGAGAAAATGGCTTAGCGATTTTTTATTATTGGGGGGATTAGCCCCCATCTATGTCTACCGCAGTTATAGCTCTGATCAGACATATCCTGTGGCATTATCATGCAGTCTATAATGATATAACTTTAGCATATATTAGCAATTTTTGCAAACATTTCTTTGAGTAACATGACCGTTAATATGAACTCACAAATTAATGTAACATAAAACAATTTATAACTTTTTGTTGAAATCTTTATGCCAGAAAAACTTAAATTTATGTGTGTTTTTGTTTTGTTTTTGTTCGCTGTAGCAGCCATGTTGCAGAGATAATTCATACCCCTTCAATTTAAGTGTGTTCCCGAAAAATCTTAATTTGAAGGGCTATCTGGCCCTTCCCCTACCCCTACAACCAAAAGAGAATTGAGACACCCCTAAAGGGGAAGGGCTAAGGGGTAGAATTGGGATTGTGCCTAAATCCTGACTGGAAATCCTCACAGATACCATTTTTTCAAGAAGGAATATAATTGTGAATATAGTACCTAGGACAGAAAAGGGAGATCAGTCTATAATTAACTAATTATTTGGGATCAAGTTGCGTTTTTTTTTTATGAGAGGCTTAATAACAGTCAATTTGAAGGTTTTGGGGACATATCCTAATGACAGTGAGGAATTAATAATAGTCAGAAGAGGACCTATGACTTCTGGAAGCACCTCTTTTAGGAGCTTAGATGGTATAGGGTATAACATACATGTTGTTGGTTTAGATGATTTAACAAGTTTATACAATTGTTCCTCTCCTATAGTAGAGAATGAGTGAAACTGTTCCTCAGGGGGTCTATAGTGCACTGTCTAATGTGATACTGTAGCTGACGGCTGAATGGTTGCAATTTTATCTCTAATATTATCGATTTTAGAAGTAAAGTCATTACTGCTGTGATGTTTGGGAAATGTGATGCTTTATGTTTCATTAATTTAGCCACTCTATTGAATAAATACCTGGGGTTTATATTTGTTTTCTTTTAAAAGAGACGAAAAGTAATCAGATCTAGCAGTTTTTAATGCTTTTCTGTAGGATAGGTTACTTTCCCACCAAACAATACGAAATACCTCTAGTTTTGTTTTCCTCCAGCTGCGCTCCATTTTTCGGGCTGCTCTCTTTAGGGTGCGAGTATGCTCATTATACCATGGTGTCAAACTGTTTTACTTAAACTTCCTTAAGCGTAAAGGAGCAACTGTATTTAGAAAAGAGAGAGTCCATAGTTTCTGTCATCATCATCAAGTTGTTCTGAGGTTTTGGATATGCTAAGGAATTCGGATACATCACTACTTACAAGACTGTGATGTAAGCAAATGAGCAACTGTGGATATAAAAGGGCACCTGTAGAACACATTATCCTCTTTTTTGTCTTCAAGAGACCTTGTGTATGACAGACATGAGTCACGAAAGAGAAGGATGCGCTCACTGTTGCATTCGTGGTACTACTAGAGCAGAGGTCTGTACTCTAGATTTTTGCCAGTGTTTGCACAAGCACGTTCGCATTTGGGGGAGTTGAACAAGCTTAATGTGATGCATTTGCAGCAGTTTTGGTTTCCTCCACTTTTAAGAGCTCCTCAACTAGGTTGGGTGTTGATAGGTTTCCTATCGTTTAAGAGAGTTATCCTGCTGAAGCCTCTGCTCTTCATAGCTCTGCTTAGACAGCACTATTGCCTTGCAGGCTCCTTTATTTGTGAGCCTTGCTAACTTTAGCGCTGAGTGGTGTCAGTCCTCCTCTCGATCTAGAGAGTCATCATGCTGAAGCCTTCACTCTTAAGAACATGGGTCACCACCCCACTTTGACTGGCCCCCCAGCCCTTATGGCCCCCATTATTTGAACCGGCCCTATGAGGCAATCCCCAAAAGTCATCATGGCCTATTTTTTTTGTATTGCTTTTTGAAAAATAATAACATGTCTAAATCTGGCATTTTGTTGAAATTTTCAGTTAAAAATTTATATTTAGTTATAAAATAAACTATAGTATTTGCAGAATTTTCGTCACCCGACCTGCTTAAAATCAAGCAGTGACAGACGGTGCACGTGCACAACTGTCAATGTTCAGGACAGCAAAACAGCTAGCGTTAAAATGAAAATTATTTTAACGATTATTTTCTTGTTCAGTGTAGGACCGTGCAGTTTTTATTATATGTAAAGAAAGTGTGGCGATTTTCAAAGAATATAATCTGAGTCGTCACCACAACACCCACCACAAAAAGTATACTAGCCTGTGAGGGCAAGCAAGAGAAGACAGGATTCTGAGGATGAAAGGCGGACTGGCAGCACAACAGAATGTATTCCTTGGCCAAACTAAGGTCAACCAGGCACAACTGCTTATTTTTATTCATGGAGTTAGCGCAAGCTTTGAAGTGTCTGAGGAGCTGGCAGCTTTAAAAAGTCTCAAATGTACTACGATAGGAGAAGGTATTTTTGTCCAAGTGTACAAAACAATGGAAGATTGGATCTAAACTTTGACCATACACAAAATGGCCATCATCACTACGGATGGCACACCTACTATGGTTGGCACAACGAGGGGGCTAGTAGGACACTTGAACATTGAATTCGAGGAACGAGGTCTCACCCCCCCCACTACAAGTCCACTGTCTGATTCACAAGCAAGCACTATGCTGCAAAGTTTTGAAGTGGTCATCTGTCATGAAGATGGTTGTGCACTTTGTCAATTACATCTGAAAACCTGGGCTGAAACACAGACAGTTACAGGCCTTTCTATCCGAGCTTGAGACAGAAGTACAATAGATAAGCCGAGGCAGAGTGTTGCGTTGTTTCTTTGACCTGGTACCCGAAATCAACAACTTCCTGCTGTCTATGGGCGAAACAGTACGAGAGCTGACCGAGCCAAAATGGAAATGGGATCTCGCGTGTTTAACTGATGTGACTGAAATTTTGAACCACTTTAACGTGCAGATCCAAGGCAAAGGGAAGCTAATCAGTGACATATTCCCACATCAAAGCGTTCAAGGTCAAACTAGTGCTGCTTGTGCGACAGGTCCAAAAGCTGGACTTCACGCATCTCCCTGCCACCCAAAGCTACTGCGCTGAGTAGCCATCTGTCCCGTTTCCAGTCGAAAAGTGCAAGAATGCACTGGAAATACTGCAGGGAGAGTTCAGTGCACGGTACCATGAGCTTCATGTCAATGGTAAAGGAATACGCTTGTTCCAGAACCCCTTTGCTGTCTACATAAATGATGCCCTTCCCTCTCTTCAGTTTGAACTAGCCGAGTTGCAGAATTGTGATATCCTTAAAGATGCGTTCAAGCCTGACAGTCTCATTGAGTTCTATGCTGCACTCCCAGGGAAACCCTACCCAAACATCAAACAGCATGCAGTGAAGATGTCCATAGTTTTTGGCAGCACCTACATCTGTGAGCAAACCTTTTCCAGCATGAAGCAAACCAAGAGTCCAACAAGGAACAGACTCACAGATAAACACTTGCATCAGAACTTGATACTGGCTACCACTAGTCTGCAACCAGACATTGAACTTCTTACCAACCAGAAGCAAGCACACAGTTCACACTGATACAGTAAGCACAGCAATTTGAACAATTACTGATTTTAATTGCTATAAATATGAAATATGAAAGCTCGGTAACACTTTACAATAAGGTTCCTTTATTAAACATTAGTTAATGTATTAACTAACATGAACTAACAATGAACAATACATTTGTTACATCTGTAAGTGCAGTTCATTATTAGTTAATGTTAGCTAATGTAGTTAACTAATGAAATGTATTGTAAAGTGTTTTTGCTACATATTTTGTAAAATTATATCACAGAAAAAAACAACCGGATGTCTTGCCATTTACTGAATATGGTTGCTTCTTGTGTTCAATCTGTCATCCCTCAATGCCAGGGTTCCAGATGGCACCCTGAAGTGAGGAGAGGATACTGCTGTTCCTGACCCCATCCCAAAGACAGCATAATTCATCAACAACTACAAGTTCAGGTCACCTACATATACTACTGATTTTGATTCCCATTATTCTGTATTATTGTTGTGCTTTAGTTTTAAGCCTACTGCTCATTCCATTTTTACTTTGACCTAAACAATTTTCACTGAACATGCTCACCTGGATAGGCATAAGAGCTAGCTAGTTGTTCTATTACTCATGTTAAATATTCTATTTGTTTTAATTTATTTATTTATTTTATAGGTCTATTTATATGACCTTTTATTAAAGGGTTAGTTCACCCAAAAATCTAAATTATGTCATCAATAACTCACCCTCATGTTGTTCAAACATGTAAGACCTCCGTTTATCTTGGGAACACAGTTTAAGATATTTTAGATTTAGTCCGAGAGCTCTCAGTCCCTCCATTGAAGCTGTGTGTACGGTATACTGTCCATGTCCAGAAGGTAAGAAAAACATCTTCAAAGTAGTCCATGTGACATCAGAGGGTCTGTTAGAATTTTTTGAAGCATCGAAAATACATTTTGTTCCAAAAATAGCAAAAACTACAACTTTATTCATCATTGTCTTCTCTTCCGTGTCTGTTGTGAGAGAGAGTTCAAAACAAAGCAGTTTGTGATATCCGGTTCGCGGACGAATCATTCGATATAACCGAATCTTTTTGAACCAGTTCACCAAATCGAACTGAAATGTTTTAAACCGTTCGCGTCTCCAATACACATTAATCCACAGATTAATTAAGCTGTTAACTTTTTTTAATGTGGCTGACACTCCCTCTGAGTTCAAACAAACCAATATCCCGGAGTAATTCATTTACTCAAACAGTACACTGACTGAACTGCTGTGAAGAGAGAACTGAAGATGAACACCGAGCTGAGCCAGAGACACATGTTTAATCTTGGGATTCCACAACTTCCCTTGATCATCCTCACAACTTATTGCTTGTAGCCATTTTGTCCTCCTTTCCGGTTCTGTATGTTTATTAGGAAGGATGTAGAACTTCATTTAATTATTAGTTAGTTTATTGGAGGTAAAGAAAACGACACAACAACTCTTCGGCGTGATTGTCCCGTGTATTTCAATTGGCGTCAACGCAATGTTTTCCCCCACGGGCTAAATTCACATCACTTGACGGGGTGTTCCCGGGGGCGTTCCCAAACCTACCGTCTGTATCTATGCTGACAAACCTTTTTTTTTTTTTTTTTTACTTTTTTTAATAAAAGTTTCTGATAACTTCTGGATTTGAAATACAAATAGTGATTATGTGTTTGTGGTAGCCTACAGTCGTGGATCAGTCACACACTGCACACGCAGAGTATGTGTGTTTCACAGTGTAACACTTTTAAATCAGTGCGCGCACGGAGAGCATGTTGCCGGCCCATGCAGAAAGAAAATTCACAAGAGAACGAGCTGATTCTGTGTATTAAAAAGAATCATGACAGAAAAAAACAGGTATGCTATGTGTTATATATTCACAAGGCAAACAACCAAATGCTATTAAACATGTTTTTACTGGTGTTCAGGTCACACACAGATTACATCACATCAACACGTGCAAATCACATCATGTGACTTAAATACCATAATATACTCAGCTGTATTTCGAGACACAGAGCCAGAAGTGCATCCACAAAACGTAAACAAAGGAGATGGTGAGCATTATACAAAAATTGGGCAGAATAACACAGATAACAGCCTGTTAGATGACACCACAAATAAGAAACAATAACAGGTCTCATAAAACTTGTTAAAAGAGTTGCTACACCCAAACTGAACATGAATAGGCTTTTAATAGCCTATTAATAAAAATAACTCGAATCAGACCATCCTTTCAGAAACCACAGTAATGCCATGTAGAAGGAATTGTATAGTCTTTGCACACATACACAGCTTCCAACGTGTATGAGGAGGTCATAATTGTTATCTTTATCTAAGCACAAACACAGGAAGCCAATGTCACTCTGAAAGGATTTTGTCTGACAGGATGTTGTCCGACAGGATGTCTACAGCGGCCCCCTTACTTAAACAGCCACAAAAAGAGGTCTTGTAATCATACATAATACAGTCTTGTGTCATATATAATTGAAAAGGTCTTTCAGAAGACATCAAGCAATATTTGTTTCCATGAAAGAAATGAACAAAACATCAAGTATGAAAATGTGCCAAACAACGGACATGTAAAAAATAAACACAAGGTTGCAAGTCATTTGTTATCTAAGAGAAAAAAACAACAGTAGATTCCCCAGTTGCACTTACTTTTTTATTATTGATACCCAGGAAGTGACTTTTTTTGTTCTCTTAAACCCATCGGCTGGAAACAGTGCTTTATTTGCAAATGCTTTATGCAATATTCCAGTTTTCCCCTATAAGTTAAAACAGGCTCCATCCATGATACAGTGACAGTTTTTGTGAGACCAATGCTTAAAAAGACAAAGAATGAGACACTTATTAATAAAAATAACTTGAATCAGACCATCCTTTCAGAAACCGCAGTAATGCCATGGCGGGCCAGCCTAAAAAAAAAGATTATGTGATCGTAAATTGGAGCAGACACAGACACAAAAAAAATCTTAATTTCTTTTTTTTTTTTGTAGAAGGTCATCAAAGTAGTCCATGTGCAGAGCCGGATTAATGCAAAGGCAAACTAGGCACGTGCCTACGGCCCTATTGACGGGATGGGGCCCAGAGAGAGGGACATTAATAAATAAATAATAATAATAAAAATAAAATAAAATGTCCTATCTACAATTTATTTCAATATTTATTAATTAACTAAAAAAAGTGACCATGTTTATATTAACCAAAGACTTTTACATTACGTCACATTAACGCCAGCCCATGACTATATTGTATTTATATAGAGGCACCACCCAGTTAAGTCAGAGGAGCCGTCAGCGGCGGTCAAAGGTCAGAGCAGGACAACAAAGCTAACAGGCAGGTATGTTTTGAGTAGGCTAACATTCAAAATGCTTTCGGGTGCGGCAAAACGTAAAAAGAAAAAAAATGAAGAGGAACAAAAGAAGAGACAGCGGAGGGCTTTACAGAAGTTTCTGTCGGGCAGGCGTCCAACAGCTGTGAACCTGCTCGAGTCAGCAGTGCCAGAGGCCGAGCCAGGCCCGGAGACATGGCCCGAAGATGCAGCGGGAAATGCGGCGGAAGATGCTATGGCGCACGTGCCGTCAACATCAGCGCAGTCACAGAATGACAAACTGATGGAATAACAGCAGCATTCCCGAGGAGGAAATTCCCGAGGAGGAAATTCCCGAGGAGGAAATTCCCGAGGCGGTGCCCGAGGCCGTTCCCGAGGCGGTGCCTGATGCTGTTCCGGAGGCCGAGGTGGTGCTTGATGCCAAGGCAGTGTCCTTTGCTGTTCTGGAGGCGGAGGCAGTGCCCGATGCTGTTCCGGAGGCCGAAGTGGTGGTCTTCCGCTCCGCCCTGGGGGGGGGTTTTGCCGTGACCACATGGTGGTGATGGTCCACTGCTCCGCACAGGGGGGCATCACTTGATGTCCTTTATGGACCAATGTTTTTGTGTTTTTGTTTTCTGTTGCTTTTCTAATTTTCTCCTTCTTTGGACCTGGCCCTCCGTCCCTCCATCCCTCCCCCTGATCCTCCGCCGGTCCACCACCCTCCTGGACTCCTTGTTTTGTGTTACACTTCTCCTGTCTTTTGTCTTTCCATTTTACCTGTTTGTTCTGTCCTTGTCTTTCCATTTTACCTGGTTGTCCTGTCTTTGTCTTCCCATTCTATCTGGTTCTCCTGTCTCTGTTTTCTGACCCTCCGTCCCTCCCCCTAGTCTGCCGCTGCTCCGCCTCCCTCCTACCTCTTTATCTGTTGGGTTTTCCTGTGTTTCAGGTGGAGCATCTGGCAGCTGCTCCGTAGGGGAGGGGGTAATGTCACGCTGTCAGTCTCCCTGGGTGTTCCCTAGTGAGCTCATTTCTCCTTAGGCACTTCACCATAGGCACTTTAATTCCTCTAGTCTGGTCCTGTCTTCACAGTAATTGCACTCCAATTAATCACACAGGTGCAGACAATCCTTTGTCGTTAGTCTCCTTATAAATGGCTGTCCTTATCTGTTGTTTGTATGGAGTCATAACCCTTCATGTACCTATGTTCTCGTCTCCCGAGACTTCCCCTTACCTTCTCGTTCCTCTGAGTTTCCGTCCGTTCCGTCCGGTTTCCTCTTTTGTTTTGTTTTGTTGGTCTCCCAAGACTGTTTATTTTGTATTACCCTTTTTGTGCAATAAATCATACTTGCAATTGAATCTACACTCTCCTTGTGTTTTCCCTAACACACATCGCCACAGATCCACTTCTGTCAGAGCATCTAGCCAGATATGGAAAGGGCAGAGGACATACCAGTTACCTGTCCTCTACAGTTTATGATGAGTTTATTCAGCTGATGGCTGAGAAAGTTCATGCTTGCCATTGTAAAAGAAGTTAAAGATGGCAAGTATTTCTCCATCATTGTGGACTCAACACCTGAAGTCACACATGTTGATCAGCTTGCTTTGATAATCCGCTATGTCCTGAAGAAAAGTGTTGAGCCTGTCGAGAGATTTTTGGAGTTCATACCACTACATGGTCATACTGCAGAACACATGGAGGAAACACTCAAATCTGAGTTAAAAGAACTGGACATTGATTTGATGGACTGTCGTGGGCAGAGCTACGACAATGCAAGTAACATGGCAGGGAAATATTCTGGACTCCAAGCAAGAATAAAAAATAAAAATCCTAATGCTGACTTCATACCATGTTCTGCACATTCTCTTAATTTAGTTGGTCATTCATTTTTTGGCTTCATTCAAAATCTCTACAACTTCTTATCAGCTTCAACTCGACGGTGGGAGATTTTAACAGCCCATCTCACAAAATGTGAGCGAGGTCTGATACTGAAGAGCCTTTCCGGCACAAGGTGGTCTGCAAGAGCTGATGCAACAAAAGCTCTGAGATTTGGCTACAAAGCTAGACAGGATGCGTTGAACGAAATCAAAGTTGAACCATAGAACCCCCAGAGCTCAATTAATAACAGTGATGGAAACCCTTGAAACTGCAGTTATGAAAGTACTGTGGGATGAACTGCTGAGAAGAATCAATTTAACCAGCAAAGCATTGCAACAGGTACAAATTGATGTATGTACTGTTCCTATTCTGTACAGTTCACTCATAGAATACATAGGACAGGGCAGAAATGATTTCGATGTCTATGAAGCAGAGGCCAAGACTCTCACAGTGACAGAGAGATACAAAGCAGATAGCCAAAGAAGACGAGTGAAGAAAGTTATGTTGGTGAGTCTGCAGGTCTAGAGGTGCGGCGCTCAGGCCGTGAAGCATTCTTGATTGACACACATTATGCCATCTGTGACTGCTTGTCACAAGAATTGAAACAACTTGGAGGAGAAATTTGGTTTCCTTACTAAAACGAAATCAATGAACAAATCCGTGCAGCCACAGAAAAGCTGAAGAAAATACACCCCCAGGATCTTGAGGAGGACTTTACAGCAGAGCTTTGCCAGTTCATCTCAATGGTAAAAGATGAAGAATCAGTCATGGCCATGTACAAGAAGTTCCTAGAGCTAGGCTTGAGGGATGCTTTCCCTAATGTGGACATTTGCCTTCGCATGTATCTGACATTACCGATTGCTGTTCAGAAGAAAGATCATTTTCTTTGTTGAAACAAGTAAAAACATATCGGAGAGCAACAGTAACAGAAAAAAAACTGAATGCCTTTGCCCTGTTGGCAATTGAAAATGGATTCACAACTGCCCTGGATTTTGAAGACATCATCGAGGACTTCACCTCATCAAAACTCAGGTGTGAAAATCAAATGTAAGATGCATATAAATTACATGTATAATATAGGGCTATACTTTCTACTATAATGAAATGAAATATGAGAAACAAACCAAGTATATTCAAATCTCAAACAGCTGTCTTATGTATCCATTTTATTATTTCTCCACAAGATTTTGATGATGCCGTCAAGACGTGTTTCTGCTGTGATGGAGGCCTGTGATGCTGGAAGGCTGAAGATTATGCCTGAAACAAAAAAATGAAACATGTATCACTCACAAACACATTCACATAAACAGAGACCTGCCCCTATGAGAGATAAAGTAAAACAACATTTCCGTGTCAAGTTTTAAGTTACAAGAAAATTTAATTCAAAATGATAACAAAAGATAAAAAGAAATGTAAAAAAAGAAATAAATCAATAAAAGAATAATGGCATGGCCCTACTTTACATATGATATAATAATTATGTATGGCTCCGATAATTGTACAAAGTCCTTTATTTTACCCTTGGAGATATAAGTCAGCCTTTGAAGTCCAATGCACTCTGGAAGTTCTTTTATCCATTGTTTTATAGAAGGTGCTTCCATGCTCTTCCAGTTCATAGCAATGGCTCTTCTGGCATGTAACAATTCAAAGTCCAATAGTCTTGTGTGTTTCTTTGTTTATGAGAAACTTGTAGGATATACAGGTCCTTCTCAAAAAATTGACATTTTGTGATAAAGTTCATTATTTTCCATAATGTAATGATAAAAATTACACTTTCATATATTTTAGATTCATTGCACACCAACTGAAATATTTAAAGTCTTTTATTGTTTTAATACTGATGATTAATACAGCTCACGAAAACCCAAAATTCCTAGCCACACCCACCTAGCTCGAATGCAGTGTCTATAGCAGCAAGCCACCTGTCACTCAAGTGGCCACGCCCTTAACCATGCAGAACTTTAAGGCTTAATATAACATAAACGGATGAGTTATAAAAAATTAACCACCCTCACAGTTGTCATGAAAGGCAAAATTAGCTATATAGACCAAAAAAAATTTTTTAACCAGGCTGTAAAAATGTTGTTTCTGCTGTAAAGTTGGACATTTTAACATAGGGAGTCTATGGGACTGACTCTCTTCTGCAGCCAGCCTCAAGCGGCTGGTCGATGAAATGCAGTTTTAGTCACTTCCTTATTGGCCTCACGAGAGAGAGCGGGAGGTTGCCGCTCAGTCTGAACCGAACTGATTCATTTGGTGATTGATTCTGAACTGATTCTGTGCTAATGTTATGAGTGCGGGTAAACCGAGGGCTTGGATGAAAGGCAATCTGGCAAAACATAAGTTTATTTAAAGGGGGGGTGAAATGCTCGTTTTCACTCAATATCCTGTTAATCTTGAGTACCTATAGATTAGTACTGCATCCTTCATAACTCCAAAAAGTCTTTAGTTTTATTATATTCATAAGAGAAAGATAGTCTGTACCGATTTTTTCCGGAAAAACACGAGCGTCTGTAGGCGTGACATGTGGGCGGAGCTAAAGAATCACGAGAGCCAGTAGGCTTTTGTGTTGAGAGTGTTTGGAAGCTGTGACATTACCTGAGGACAAAACAAACCAAAACAAACCATTGCTAACAGTCAGATTCAGCGTATATTTATGATCCAGAGGCTGAAATTTAACAAGAGCAGCAGCAACAACAGCGGCTCTATGTGGTATGTACTGAAACTGTATATATATTTGCTTAGCGGTTTTGGAAAATGATTAAGTTCCACTTTGTCATTTTTTTTTTTTTTTTTTTTTTTTTAAGCTGTACATGTGGAAAGTGCAGTTTGATGACAACATCGCATGTTGTTTACTTGATGTGCTTACGCGCCGATAGCTAAGTTAACAACACAGAGATATTTGAAGCCGTTTCACTCACCGCATGCGGTTCCAACACACGATTGTGACCCTTTTTCGTTGGGACTGCATTATCCTTAAGAAATAAACGATGTGCAAATCCGTCGTCAAACTGGGCCTTGTTTGTAAAACAAGCATCTTCGAAATGCAGGGAACAAACACAAACACTTGCACAACTCCGTTGATGCTCTGTAAAAATAAACTCCATCCACTGGTCCCTTAATGCTGTTTCTCTTTTGGTAATCTGTGCAGGCTTGTCTTGCCCTGGCAACCAAAAACACACTTCTTTTGTGACATTTCGCGACGCTCTCGCTCTGAGCCTCTGATCAGTGAAGTATGTTGTGCTCTCAGTGCTCTGCTATACAGGAGCGCGCGCTCTTCCAGCAGAAGTGCCTTAGGACCCATATAAGGAAATTCCGCTCCATCTAACGTCACACAGAGCCATACTCGAAAAAAACTTTCCGAAACTTGTGACAAACCGGAAGGAGTATTTTTGGAACAGAAATACTCCTTCAAACGTACAACTTAATTTTTGAAACTTTGTCCATGTTTAGCATGGGAATCCAACTCTTTAACAGTGTAAAAAACTCAGTATGCATGAAATAGCATTTCACCCCCCCTTTAATAACAAATAAATCGCAATGGATTATGTATAGTAATTGGATCATGGTTTCTGCGCTGATGACACCTAATTTATTTACTTTATATCTTCAAGACCTAAATCCTCGTATGCACATTTTTGCTGTTACTGTATTTGGGTGCATTGTTGCAAAACTTAATTGTAAACTTTTCATGATTTATGAGGTTTTTAACTGACTAAATAAGTTATCACTGACTTTATATATTTGAATGTTTGATAGACTTGACGTCATTATGTCAACCGGTTTATTGAATCTAACTTGAAAAGAATGGGTCCGTGGAAAAGAACCGAACTTCCCATCACCAATAATATAATATAATATATTTATTATATTTTATGAGATATATATATATTCCCTTTCTTTCGGAACATGCTGCACAACTCCTTGTTTCAAGCTCTTGTTCTGTCCAGGCTGGACTATTGCAGTGCCCTCTTGTCAGGTCTTCCAGCCAATTCTATCAAACCTTTACAATTAATTCAGAACGCGGCAGCAAGATTCATTTTAAATGAACCAAAAAGAATACACGTCACACCTCTGTTTATCAATTTGCACTGGCTTCCAATAGCTGCTCGCATAAAATTCAAGGCATTGATGTTTGCCTACAAAACTACCACTGGCTCTGCACCCATTTACCTAAATTTGTTACTTCAGACTTATGTGCCCTCTAGAAGCTTGCATTCTGCAAGTGAACGTTGCTTGATTGTGCCATCCCAAAGAAGCACAGTCACTTTTACGGACTTTTAAATTAAATGTTCCTCCTGGTGGAATGTGTCATGATCCTGCCCTCGTGTCCTTGATTTTTCCTAGTCTTGAGGCAGGATCATGGCAGACCCGTGTTTTGTGTTCAAGCACATGGCCTTGTCTTTGGGCCATGTGCTTGTGTTGTCTCATTCCCTTGTCCCGCCCCCCTTGTTATCCTAGTCTTGTCGTGATTGTCCTATCTGTGCCACCTGTCGTGTCTTGATTAGTTCCCCTATTTAGATCTCCTAGTGTGCTCTGTCTTGCGTCGGTTCTTGTGATTGTTCAACTTATGTGTTCCTACCTGTCAGCCTCCTGAGATATCTTGTCCTTGAAACCCCTCTAAGAAGTCTTTTGTCTTGCAGTGAGTGTTTGTTAGTAGTTAGTGTTCAGAGTCTTTGTTTACCTTGTTTATTGTGTTTTGTAGAATAATTTGGTGTCTACCCTAGCCCTTGTTTTCCCCCTCGTGGGTTTAAATCCTCTGTGTACCCAATTCCTGCCTGCACTTGAGTTCCTCCCTCAGGGTTTGGTAAGGGAGGAACTCAAGTGCAGGCAGGAATTGGGTACACAGAGGATTTATTATATGCAAAAAGGGGAAAAACAAAACCCACGAGGGGGAAAACAAGGGCTAGGGTAGACACTAAATTATTCTACAAAACACAATAAACAAGGTAAACAAAGACTCTGAACACTAACTACTAACAAACACTTGTCTTTGTCTTTGGGCCATGTGCTTGTGTTGTCTCATTCCCTTGCCCCGCCCCCCTTGTTATCCTAGTCTTGTCGTGATTGTCCTATCTGTGCCACCTGTCGTGTTTTGATTAGTTCCCCTATTTAGATCTCCTAGTGTGCTCTGTCTTGCGTCGGTTCATTGTGATTGTTCAACATGTGTTCCTACCTGTCAGCCTCCTGAGATATCTTGTCCTTGAAACCCCTCTAAGAAGTCTTTTGTCTTGCAGAGCTGAAAGATTGATTAGGAGTTCTGACCCCGGAATTATCCAATGGCTAATGCAACTGAGAATGTGGGGCATCGAAGCTGATCACCAACCCTTGTTGAAATTTACTTCGCCTATTTGGGAAAACTAAACATCTTATTTCAGTGAAATGGCTTAATGTAATGAAAATCTGAAAAATTGCAACTTTTTTAATATGGGGGGAGGTACAGAAAAGGCTCCTGCGGAAGCAGCTCTGCATTTAACCCATCCAAAGTGCACACACACACAGCACAAGTTTAAAAATGTTTAAAATAAATAACATGTAATTGTTTCATATAGTGATAACAAATGACTCTACTTATATTTGGTGATATTTGTGTTAGATCATATCCTGATTTCAACAGTCAGACTGTTGTTCATATTCTCAGTCAAACGTTAGAAGCTTGTCGTGGCAAAATTTAAATCAACTCTCGTCAGTATAAGAGACAGACTCATTCTCAGGTATAATTAAAAAGAAAGCTTTTATTCTTTGCAAAGAAGGTCAGACAGTCATACAGCAACACTGAGTTCCTGCAGAGTGAAACCCACCCAGGAAGAGGGCAGTCCTCCACCTTATATACCTCTGCTGCTTCAAGGTTACACAGTCTGAACATCTGTAACTTTCCACACATAACAAGGAACACTCTCTATGGGCGGTTTCTCACACATTTAGGACTTAGGTGACACCCTTCAGGTCATCCTCAGGCATTGTCCCCCCGCTATATGGCCCCATGACCCTCTCAGGTCATTCTCAGACATCTGTTTCCCCCCCAGGTGTCGTCCCTCTGAACCCACACAGCAATTCTAAGAAAACACATGCATATATAGGCATACAGAAGTAATGTTAAATGAATTTTTCCACCACAAGCTGTTGGTGCAACTTTCCATTTATATTCATCTTCAGGTGGTTCAGGAAATATACCAGTTAAAAAAAAAAAAAAGTAAATCATCGTCAAGTAGGTTTACTCTCATTCTGTTATTACTAAAAAAGAAGAGTCCTTTAGAAACATTGCTTTTGTTTTTCACATTCAAATTTTAGTTCATATCTTAGGATTCAAAACAAAGTGATTTAAAGTTTCATATGAAAATTGTAATATTACAATTGTTTTTTATTTTAATTTATTTTCAGAATAACCTAATTAAAGTGCCATTCAAATAAAAACTGGTAAAATTACTGAACACAAGATGTTTAACAGACATATTCAGTTTATAATGCACATACATACATTTTTATTATAAAGAGTCATTTAAAAATATTATTCTCACAGATCCATTTAAACGTATCACCACATGGATAATCAGCCCATCCTGGTGAATAATTTAGAGCACAGTTTTCGTTTTCATTTCCGTTTGGCTCTGTGTATGCCCAGAACCTGTATCAACAGATCAGCATTAGATCTTCAGAGCTGCTTTCTGTGTGATATGATACTGACTGGGACAATAATTAATTAGATAATAATCAGTTCAGTGATTTCTCACCCAGAGGTGATGTTGATGTTGCTGTTGCTGCCATCAACCCATTTCCATCTGCCCTCCACTTCAATATCAGTCAAACCAATCCAGAAATGATCAGAACTACCAGAAATATTCTTCACAAAATCCTGAGAAGTCAAACAATAACATGATTTATAAAATGAGCACAGACTGATTTCAGCACATTCTCTTTGCGATCTCACACACACACACACACACACACAAACACACGCACTCTCTCTTTCACACACACACACACTCTCTCTCTCTCTCTCTCTCTCTCACACACACACACACACACACTCTCTCTCTCTCTCTCTCTCTCTCACACACACACACACACACACTCTCTCTCTCTCTCTCTCTCTCTCTCACTTGTTCCTCTGTGTTGTTGATGATGATCAGATCTGCTGCTCTGTCTCTACAGTATCTTCTGCTCTCAGTCCAGCTCTTCTTCTCAGAGGAAAAGAAGTAAAGACTGGATTGATGGCACTTCCATCCATCTATAAACACAGATAAGACATCCCTAGTGAAATATAATACACTAAAATGCATTATTAGATGTTAAGTATACTAGAAATACATTTACATATTTATGTACTAAATACAAATACACTGCATTTGTACTTTTAGTGCAGAAGTCTGAAGTTTATTTGATTGTGTTAAAGTGGAACAATAGCAATTATACTTCAGGTACACTTGAAATATCTTGCATTCAAAAACTGATATTATTCAAAGATCATACAATCTTCAGCAGTGACATTTAAACACACTTTCGGCTTAATATTGAGAGATGTGCATCGTGCACAACTAGCACTACAAATAAAGTTGTTTATTAACTATTAACATATTAACTATTCTTAATATGAAATAAATATACTTTTAATAAATTCATTTTTTACTAGGGCTTGAACAATATAAATATAAAACTAATTAAAAAGTAATTTATATTAGTTGTACTAGTATTGTATTTTTTTTTTTATAGTTGTTCATAGTATTATTTATGAGTTACTGTACAATAACTGACAGTATACTGTATTGTGTATTCATATTTAAATTCTCAGTTATTTTCTTTTTGTGTGCTTTTAATCTACCGCAAGAGCTCTTTACAGTTAATTGCTTAATTTCACTGTATCTGTACGCTCTGTTTATGTTGTATACTGTAACAGACAATTACTTTCAGAAGGAAACCTGTTTCTCAAAGGAAGGTTTCTGTAACAGTGTTTTAAACTGATCTCATTAGTGCTCTCTAGACACTGAAGTACTCTGTGTATTTGACAGGTTTGTGTCTCATCTGAGGCCAAAGATTGATTATCACAAAAGATAATGTTTTTGACTTAAATATTTGATTTTAACCTGGAAGTTTGAAGTTTGTACAAGTTGGTGTGTAGTTTTGAGATTGTGTGTATAGTTGTGAGAAAATGGTGAATTTTGTTTCATGAATTGTGTTAGCAATAAATCAAAACTGTAATGAAATGCTTATGCTCAATTAAATTAATTCTGACTTATAAAGCCACTTTTTCCTTTATAATTACTCATCTGCTTCATTGATATGTCTTAAATTATTATTTATACTCAGCTGACATCCCTAAATTATCATTAATCATTATAAACATAAAGAGCTAAACAAAGGTCAATTACAAGCATTAGCTACTGCTTTAGATCAAGTTACCAGTCAGAATGAAGAAACTAACCCGCAAACTTCTTCTGAAGATCATTTCTTTCTGATTTCAGCTGGTCTCTCTCTTCTGTGAGGTTGGTGATCTTAGTCTGCAGCTGTTGTCTCTCTTCTGTTAGGTTCAGATTGTTGGTTTGTAGCTGGTCTCTCTCTTGAGTGATGTTGGTGATCTTAGTCTGCAGCTGTTGTCTCTCTTGAATGAAGGTGACACACAACACTATGACTGCAGTCATCAGAAGAACACACAGCAGCCCCAAACACACACCAGCTGCTCTGGAGCTTCTGATCATCACACCATCACTTCCTGAAGAGGATAGATATGATGTTAGTCTCTTCACTTCCTCATATCATACGACTCACATCATCTGAAAACATGCCAACAGTGGACTGACTTTAAACCTTTTCATGTTTATTAGTGTAGTTTTTGTTCTTGTGTTTTTAGAGTACATGCAGAGGAACAGTTCAGCCAAAAATGGTTTCCTGATTATTTACTCATCCGAGATTCACAGTTTATGATTTTCTTCAGCCGAAGAGAAATTAAACTTCGGGAGGAAAACATTCCAGGATTTTTCTCCATCTAATGCAAGTGAACGGGGTTCAATACAGATAATTTCGAATGGTCAAAAAAAAACATATTTAGGCAGCTTTACATGAATCCACATGACAGTACACACATAATGGTCTTCTCTAGAGAAAAGGTCATTTTCATTATATTTACAAGTGGAACATGCGCAGACTACATCATACTGGATGACCTAAAATTGAGTAAATAATCAGAAAAAGTAATTTTTTGGCTGAACTGTTCCTCTAATCTCAGTTACCTTTGTGTTGAGGTGTTCGGGGTTCTTCTGTGTTGAAGTCTTCTGTCTCTTTCTTATGTTTCATGTCTCTTACAGCCTCTGCACTGACGTAGATAGTGTCCATTATTGAACCTTTATCCATGCTATCATTCACAATTCCAGACATTTATGGTGCAGTTGAAATGGTTACACTCATTTCCCTATGAAACACAATTTTAATGTGGTAAAAAAAAAAAAAAATATTGATATATAATGAAATATATTCATGATTAATCTCTGTTACCTGAAAATTCAGATGATTTGAATCTGATCTATTTTACGGACTTTACCTCTTACCCTGGTTTCTCTCTGTAGTGGACTGTGTTGTGTTCCGCATCTGTGTTTGTGTGGCTGGTATATATGCAGAGAAGAACTGTTTTTGTGGAAATACTTCAGGTATTTATGTAAAAAGGAACTTCAACTTGCTGCAATGTGTATTGTGTTTATTTAAATTAGGTTTAAATGCACACATTCATTTGAACAGGTTGGAAACTTTCTGGAAATGTTTAGGTTGTTACTGTTTCATCAAGAGTCCAGTCAGCAGTTCAGTTTGTGGTTGATGGTTTTGGAAGTTATATTTTTTTGCCAATTAAAGAAACTGAAAAGGAGAGGCTTTAATCAATCAATATAATCTACAAATTTAGTCACTGAATAACCCAGAGACATGATTGTTTTCTTGTTTTTGTGTAGATCCTTTTCACATTTCCAGCGTTCTCAGAAGTAGAAGCCGTTATTGTTGGGTGAAATTATATAGTGGTGAATGGAAACTGCAACAAATATATTTTTTGTGTTCTCATTTGCCCCAGCAGCAAAAGAAAATAATATTATAGTGGTAGTTTTTAATGACTTTCCAAAAAAAGAAAAAAAATGATTTATAACAAGAGATTATCTAATATTATACGATATTTAAAAGAGTGAAAAATGTCAAATTTACTGTTACTCCCTCAGCCTTTGTATTACATGCAGCAGCTAAACTAGTTGTAATGTAATGGTAAGTTAAGAAAACTTGTAAAAAATGTACGTTAATTAAAAAAAAGTCTCTTTTCTAGATTAAAAATTTTAATAGCTTTGGAAATGCATCTTCATATGCAAATTATATTCTATACAAACACACACACACAGAGGGTACGTCCAAAACCACATGCTTCCCTATGATATAGTATGCACAAAACAGTATGCAAACCAATTTCATGTCAGAATCCTCGGCATTAATAAAAGAGTATGCCTTGGTGGTGTACTAATTCTCAAGGTTTGGACATGTGTAGCAGGAATTGATTATCGCTTCTGTTTATATTTTAAGATGTATATGTAATGTTTATGTAAATCTATTTTGGAGAAGTACAGATGCTTATTTAATGGAGGCCAAATGGTAGGTGCTGTGCAGATAAATCTCACTAATCTAAATTATATATATATATATATATATATATATATATATATATATATATATATATATATATATAATATGTATATAATGATTCCTGTAATATGTATAATGTGCATTGTATTAAAAAATAATTGGAGTTTTGATATTTAAATTTGTCTTAAGGTAGAATAATGCTTTTATCTGTTAAACACTTATTCTAATGTACTAATTATATTATGTATTTGTTCTCTACTTTTCCTTAACCAGACCAGACTCCGTTACTGCAGCATTAACCTGGGTGTCCCAGTTTTGGACCGTTTCTTCAGCCAGGAAGATCCCAGACCAGACTTTCGGCTGAGCAGGGAGTCTCTGGCAGTGTTGCAGAACCTCCTGAACCAGGAGAGAAAACGTGGGTGGGGTGTTACATTAGAGACCCTGGTTTTTCTCTTCTGGTTGGCCTGTGGAGCATCCTACAGGGTGGTCTCAAGAATGTTTGGGATGCCCCGGTCCACCGTCCCCTACATTGTCCACTGAGTGACTGAGGAGGTGGTGGCCATTCGCCACAAGGTCATCTTCCTCTTGAAGAAGGCAAGGTGTGGGAGCCCAGCGCTTTAACAGCCATCATTCCATGGCACCCTCCATTATAGAGCGTGCTTTTGGAATGATGAAGACAAGGTTCCGTTCCATCTTCCTGCAAGCGCTGGAGGTGCACTATACCTTTGTTCCTAATGTAAGTTACCAGCCAGTGTTATATTAAATTATTTTTTTTAAATATCACAACATACTACATTTATATATGCTATTGTGAAAGTGACGTGACATTCAGCCAAGTATGGTGACCCATACTCAGAGTTTGTGCTCTGCATTTAACCCCTCCAAAGTGCACACACACAGAGCAGTGAACACACACACACACTGTGAGCACACACCCGGAGCAGTGGGCAGCCATTTATGCTGCGGCACCCGGGGAGCAGTTGGGGGTTTGATGCCTTGCTCAAGGACACCTAAGTCATGGTATTGAAGGTGGAGAGAGAAATGTTCATGCACTACCCCCACCCACAATTCCTGCCGGCCCGGGACTCGAACTCACAACCTTTCGATTGGGAGTCCGACTCTCTAACCATTAGGCCACAACTTCCCTTAATTGCAGGTTGTGACAGCATGCACCATCCTCCACAACATCTGCCTCAGTGCCGGAGACGTGTTGGCACCTGAGGATGAGCTTGAGGACGATGTGGAGTGGTGGTCAGTGGTGCTCAGTGGCGGGACCAACTCTGTACTGAGGTGTCTGCCCTGGAGGTTGTACCACCAGGTCATGACTACCTTTAACAAGCAAGTAAACAATAACTTTAATATCTTATTTAAAAAATACTTTGTCATGAAAGGATTGGATTCAATTTCTCCTGTTTACATATTTATTAATGCATGTTACAGATGTGACAGCCGTTGATTGAGTCGCTCTGCAAACCCTGCTGGTGGACGATGTAGTGGACAATGGGAGGAGACATCCTGAAGCTCTCTGCAGACCACCCTGTGATGTTTCACTCGCCAACCAGAGGATCAGCCACGGATCCCTGCTGCACTCCATCCATGTCTCTCATCCTTTCAGCGGCTCAAGCAACACTGCCAGGGACTCCCGTTGTAATTAAACATAAAAATGGTCCAATACCTGGTCACTCAGATTAATTCTGCAGTGATTTGGTAAAATCTGTTGTCCTGTAAATAGTTCTGTAAATAGTTTCTGTATGTTCTTGAATTTTGTTACCTCAATTTTGTTTTCTGACTGTTATTAAATAATTATACACTTAATGTTCTTTACAAATGTTCCTTTTACTTTGAAGAGTATGGAAAATAAAAAAAAGAAATACAATGAATGAGAAGTATTTATTTCAAACTATTTATTTCAAACAACTGAAGCTAACAATGGAAAAAATGTAATCCCTCCCACCCCAAGAAAAAAAAAAAAAATTGGGGGACCCAACACTCCAGAATGGAGAAGAGCATGTCCATCCTCTCCCTGCTCTCCTGTGCCCTCCTCTCTTCAGCCTCTCTCTGCTGCCTCATGTCCTCCCTGATGAGGTCTAACAGCTCCTGGTCACGGTCCCTTCTCCTCTTCTTCGCTGCTGGCTGCCTACCTCCTTCCCTCTCTTCTTCCTCTCTCTCCTCTTGGTCACTCACTGCTGCACTTGGCCCTGAAGTGTCCATAGGGATGGAGGCAATAAGGACAGGGGGCAACTTGAAGGCCTTTGTCCTAAAACCTCATCCATTTGGAGAAACCAGGGCCAAGTAGCAGCAGTGGGCTTCCCACTTACTCCCTCTCCTGACCCTGGATACTTGCATTCCTAAAGACAAGTAAAAATCTAAACTGTTCACAAAACATGTAAGCTTAAACCTAGGATTTTTTTTAGCTGTTACTAACAAAAATATTATTTTCTATATAGGGACATACTTTATATTTCTTTTTTAAATTGTCCCACTTTTTCTTTGCTTGGGCTGGTGTCACTTTACCAGACAGGCCCATCTTCTCCAAAACTATCCTAATGTAGGAGAAAAAGAGAAAATATTGGAATTGTGTTAATCACAGATATCAAAACGACAATGGTGGAAATTTACTGTACAAATGGACAAAACGTTTCAGCTGTTTAATGACTGCAGAAAATGTTATTTGTACTGCACAAATCAAAAAAGAAACAAAACTGCCTTGATATTACAATGGGATTTCTAAATAGATTTATTCCTGTACCTCCATCCCACAGTTGCAGAGTTCTTTGCTCCGGTGAAGAGCTCATCGTTCTCTCCCCGGAGCTTTATAAAAACCTCTGTCTGCTCTTTCGTCCCTAGAAGCGTTAAAAACAGCTTCAATCACTAACAATTTAGCTGTGTGTAAGGGGATTTTCACACAGGCAATAAAGAAGAAGCTAGTTTCGTAAGTAATGTTTTTTTTTACATATAAACGTACAAATGTAAAAAAAAAAAAAAAAAGCTTAACGCTAAAACAAAATGCCTAACTAGACAACCACTGAAAAAATATATTTTTTTGAAAAGCCAGTTTTTAAAAAACTTACATCGAAAAGCATACTCCTCTTCCACTCCGCTACTGCTCGCTTCGTCTGCCATTACGCTCTGCCAAAAAGAATTATGGGATAGGTAGGACGGGAAAGGATCCACCACACCCATCCTTCGAATTCGGGGAAAAGGAGGACGCATTTGTGGGCCGCATTTGAAGGATCCTACGAATTTGGACAGCCTTCGTCGCGGCGCTGTGACGTAACATCCTTCAAATGAGTCCTCCGAAGGATGTAGACCCTGAATTTGGACACAACCACGATCTCAAGAGGCGCACTAGCAGGGTTGCCAGGTTTTTTTAAGAAAACCCACCCAATTGCTACTTAAAACTAACCCAATCACGTTTCAAGTTAAAAATTGTGTTCCGGGGGGGTAAATTTTTTTTTTTGGCAGGTGTGCCCTGCTAGTGTGGTATACTTAACAATTCTCATAAATATATTATGACTGCAGACACTTATTATTATCAGTTTATTCTTCCTATATTTATACATTTCTTGTGATATGCGATAAGTATTATCACTATTCATTTTCTTATGTATTTCTCTGATTTACATGTGTTTCTCCTTTAAGGGATTATTTACAGAATTATATTCTATTTCTATAATTATTATAAATACTGTGCTAATCAAATACTTTTTACAACTATTTTAGGTTTTATCATAAGAGTTTCTGCTTCATTTTATATTATCATAGCTGGAGATGGGTGTGTGTGATTGGTTAAACAAAAAATGTGCACGTCATTACATAAAATATACAAAATGCACACCATCATTGTTCTAGTCACTTTATAAGAAAGACTGTTCTCTATATGCACCTCTTGATATCTCCTTTTGTGCGCTACTCCATCAAGTTGTGATAATAGCAACTTTCTTAAAGCCCTAATTCAGTCTTCACCTTATTGTTTTCAGAGAAGCAACAGTTTATCTTCCCTTAAGACAATAGCTATGTTTCCATCACCCTGTTTTTATGCGCATTTTGAAGCATTGCATCAGAAAAGTGATAGAAATGCAACATTTTGAGCTTGATGTGGTTGCGAAAAAGGCTTCACGCAAATAATGGCAGATGGAAATGCATTTTGCAAATTAATTCCTCTATGCACATTAAAAAATTTACTTTGCGCAATGGGACTGCATAATCTGATTAACCAGCGGACAGATCTCATTGCACAGGATCAGAAATGTTTTCATGGTCATTCTGAAATGCCTTGGCAAAGCCTGTTGTCAAAGTATTTCTGTATAAAAGTCTCCCAAAATTGTCTTACACGACCAGGGCTGGGGAGTAACGAAATACATGTAACAGCTTTAACCTGCTTAAAATACAAAATACGAGTAACTGTATTTCGTTATAATTACATTTTAAATAAGGGGTAATCAGATTACAGTTACACCTGAAAAGCATTTTAGATTATGAATAATTTCTTTTGTTTAATGAAACCAATGTGGAACCCACACTGAGTAATCTAACAAATTACATTACTGATTACTTTTTAAAGCTTGTATTTTGAAATCTGTATTGAAATACATTTTAAAAGTAACCTTCCCAGCCCTGTACACGACTGCGTTCCCCCAAACAGGAGGCATCCACATATGAAAGCAATGACCGCATTTATTGTGTTTTGTCTGCTTGCTCCGAGGCGCAAGTAATTTATTTTATATGCAAATTATTATATTCAGTTGCTTCTCCTGCTTAGTGATGTTTTGTGCCAGTTTATCAGGAAGTGACGATTTTGTTCTCTTTGACATGATTGGATGGAAACTGTGCTTTTTCATAAATGTTTTATGCAATATTCCAATTTTGCGCATAAGTTAAATTCACAACATTGGATGGAAACCCGACTAAGATTACTCTGTCATAACTACACCTACAACTTATGGGTAATTGCATAATATGAGTGACATGAGCAGTGAATGAGCTTTCTCAGAGTCAAAATAGTGATCTAAACACAATCAGACATTGCTGAAAAAAACTTATACTGAAAACAAATAAAGAAATATAAAGTAAATGTGTAAAGATCAGAATAAGAATGAGCTTAATTGCCAGGTATGTTTTTTCATAACAGAAGCTCTGCAGTGCAACAGAATGACAGCGACAGAACAAAAAACACATAATAAAATAATTAAAGGTAAGCTAGTTACAATATACAAATTAACAATGTATGTCCATGTATATTACTATAGGCAGTTTTGTATGTACAGGTATATTGGTAACAAATTAAACCCGACTTACTTTAAGTCTTATTGTTACCAAAGAGTTATTTTTGGGTAAACTTGATTTAAACAGCTTACCAACAATCAATTCAAAAAAAGCATGTGCAAAACATTAGACTCTCAGTGATCAATGCATGCATTACTTAACATATATACTTCAAGAAAACATTGTTCAACCCCACAGCACAATGAACAGCACACTGAGGGGTAAATAAGTAATCTGAATCCAAAAGGCAAGTGTTGATATCAGTCCATGAGTCCTATCAAGGTACAGATATCCCAATACCATCAGTCCACAACAAAGAAATAGTACAATATATATAAATATATTATAATCCCCACAAAAAGGAAGGAGTAAAAGAGGACAAAAAAATCTGGTTCAGTCTCACCCATATTCTCTTCTCAAGGATTTCTAGACCCCACCTGCAAGGCTTCAGGAAAAGAGGAAAAATAATTCACAAACGATACCCTACCAAGAAAATGTCCTTGTTCACTGAGACTAAGGCCTCAACCACTCAATTCAGGTACTCCTCTAGTCACTGGCCAGATATATCTTAAATCCATGGCTCTGGCACTAGTGAGAGCGAGACGTTTCCCAGCACCTTTGTTTGCCAGCCTCTCAAAGCATGCCCATTCCTCCATGTGCCATCACCTAAACCCCCTAAAATGGCTGTCCTCTTCCTTCCTTAACCAGGGCCTTCCACAATATGAGTCCCTTGTATTCCAACTCAATATATCCCCTTCCCCCACCCAAATAACAGGTAAACAGATGTAAATAACCATATCAAAACAAATACAATTATCACTGCATTATTAGAAATGTGTGAAATTATTTAAATATCTGAAATTAACACTATCCCTCTGTTTTGTGGCGGTGTCACCGAGTATGTGCAAAATTTAGACTAAGTAGACTAAGTGAATGAGGCCGATGTGGTGTCATCTGCAAACTTCAGGAGCCTGACAGAGGGGTCTTTAGATGTCCAGTCGATGGTGTACAGGGAGAAGACCAGTGGGGATAGAACACAACGCTGAGGAGCTTCAGTGCTGGTTATACAGGTGCTGGATGTGTATTTTCCCAGCCTCACTAGCTGTTGCCTGTCTGACAGGAAGCTATTGATCCACTGACAGACGGAGGTGGGCATGGAGAGATGAGTTAGTTTGGGCAGGAGGAGGTTTGGAATGATAGTGTTAAAGGCCAAGCTGAAGTCCACAGACAGGATCCTGACATAAGTCCCCGGTCTGTCTAGATGTTGCAGAAGATAATGCAGTCCAATGTTTACTGCATCGTCCACAGACCTCTTTGCTCTGTAGGCAAACTCAAGAGGATCCAGTAAGGGTCAAGTAATGACCTTCAGGTGGGCCAGCACCAGTTTTTCAAATGACTTCATGACCACAGACGGTAAAGCCACTGGCCTGTAGTCATTTAGTCCTGTATTTAACCCATACGAAGTGCACACACACAGAGCAGTGAACACACACACACTGTGAACACACACCCGGAGCACCTTTCGATTGGGAGTCTGACTCTCTAGACTCTCTAGCCATCTGCTAGTTGATGATTCGCCACAGTGCTGGGGGATGGTGTCTTGTAATTCGTAATCTCCTTCAGACTTTCCACACTGATGAGTCGCTGGAAGTTAAGTCCTTATTTTTCCAGAATAATTGATCTTTGCCACTCTGATCTCATTTCCCAGTGAGTATTTAGCCTGTTTATACAAAACATCGTCCCCCTTCCTGTAAGCATCTCCTTTGGCCAGATGGAGGTGTCTGGTGTTTGCAGTGAACCATGATTTGTCATTGTTGTAAGTTAGTTGAGTCCTGGTAGGAATACACATATCCTCACAGAAACTGATATAAGATGTTACAGTCTGGGTGAGCTCGTCCAGATCGGTGGCAGCAGCTTCAAAAACACTCCAATCAGTGAGGTCAAAACAAGATTGTAAATCCTGCTCTGCTTCATTAGTCCATCTTTTTACAGTCCTTAATACAGGTTTAGTTGATTTTAGTTTCTGCCTGTAGGTCGGTATAAGATGAACCAAAGAGTGATCAGAGCGCCCCAAAGCTGCTCGTGGAACAGAGTGATATGCATCCTTTATTGTGGTGTAACTGATCCAATACATTACTGTCTCTGGTGGGACATAATATGTGCTGTCTTTATTTTGGCAGTTAATGGGAGAGATTTGCTTTATTTAGTCCCAGAGAATGATTAGGTGTTGTTGTTCTGTCTCTGTGATCTGATCAGTGAGTTTCTATAAAGCTGAACTCATGTGTGCTCGCGGAGGAATGTAAACACTCATCAGAATGAACACGTGAAACTCCAGTGGCGAAGAGAATGGCTTGCAGTTAATGAAGATTGTTTCTAGATCTGAACAGCACATTTTCTTTAACACTGTTACATCTGTACTTCACCTTTCGTTGATGTAGAAGCATGTCCCGCTGGCACGCAATTTCCCCGTTGACTCTGCATCGCGATCCACTCTAAAAAGCTGAAAGCCCGGGAGATGGAGCACGCTGTCTGGAGTGGCCTCATTTAGCCAAGTTTCCGTGAAACACAGAGCAGTAGAGTGTAAGAAATCGTTATTTGTCTGGGAGAGCAGAAGGAGTTTGTTCGTTTGTGTTGGGAAGAGAAGTGGAGATATGCCAGATGGACGCTAGGCAACAACATACATTATCCGCATTTTCTGAGTTTCACGAGCGCACCAGCTCTTTTTCCCCGTCTTCGCATCCTGCAGTGCGTGATCAGCACAGCTGCTATTCTGATGTGGGGTGCAGAATGTCCAGCAATTCGTCCCTGGTGAGACTAATTTCAGGAACATAACTAAAGACAGGGCAAACTTATAAAAACAACTGCAGAGCATGTCACGGAGGCAGCCATCCTGTATCGGCTCTAGCAATACTCCAGATATCAATATTTCTCCAAATGTGTGCACATTTGCATTAAAAGCCCTGATGGATGCTGCTGAACCAGAAGACCCAATCAGGAAGCAAATCTGGACAGATTTTCAGAAATCTCCATTTTGGTCCATCTACACTGAAACACAACCCTGGAAAAATGGGGTATGCAGTGTTTCCAAAGGACTACACTTCCAAGGGTCTCAGAAACCAGTGTTAATTTTGGCAGGCATTTTAGTCATTTGAGACTTTCATAGTTTCAGTCTAGTTTTAGTCAACGAAAATTCATTGCATTTTTGTCAACTTTTAGTAACTACTTTTAGTCAATAGTTTTAGCCAAACTGTAGTTACCAAAATTTACTTTGGCAGCTATTTTATTTGTAGTTTTCAAATTTAAATAATCATTCATTCTTATCTCTTTAGACCAAATCAATTAAGCTTATGATGAAATTTGAATCAAGGAATGAATTTGGAAAAACTGGAATATATTTATATTAGTGGTGGGCATAGCTAAAAATTTTTTACATCTAGATTAATCTCACTGTAATGTTGGAATTAATCTAGATTAAAATGGCTCATTTGAATTCTGCCGAAGGCATTCAGAATGTGTGTGCTTCCCAAATAATGACTAAAAGTAAGTCTTTTAGAACGGGTTTCTCAAGCCAGGTGGCGCATTAGACCAGGGGCTCATCTCCTGTTTCCAAAATGCATCACAAACTGCTTGAGAAAGCTGTCCTACTATTATAATTGATGATGAAAATAAATTATGTTCAATAAGATGTACTTGTGTTAACAAACTGTTTTTTCAGTTAAACATAAATTTTTAACTGTAGGCCTACAAAAGAGGTCGAGATGAACTGTTCACAGTCAGTAGCTTTGTGTCAATCAGTCAAAGCTCTATTTCTATTTCTCCCGCCATTAACTCAGGTAGACCAGCTTGTTCACATTTTCTGGTGACAAACTAGATCTCCTCTTCTGCACAATATGGCCTGCTAAACAAAAAAGTCTCTCGCATGGGACAGTTGTGGCAGGACTCCCAAAGTATTTACGGGCAATGTGGGCAATGTAAATCCAATCATGATTGGCTGGGTGGGCGGTGCCCTGCTCACGCGGTCTCACTGCACGCTCTGACAACCACTAAACACAAGACGGCATCAGCAATAATAATGGCTTTCTCGAACTGGAAGTACCGGAAATTAAAGGCAAGAATGTTTCTGTAACATGCACGCTATGCCCAGGATAAAATATTTTATCCACGTCTGCCTCAAGCAACTCAAATCTTATGAACCACCTCACATCGACACATGCTAACATGTTATTGTACTGAATATTTAATGCTGTGTTTAGACTGAATCTGATATTTAGTTATCCAATTTGGCCTGACCCAGATGTAGCTGTGAAACAGTGTTGCCGAGTCTGCATAACAACACCCTCCCAATTGCTGATCAATCTAGTCACAAAACGGCCATCGTTATCCCAACTGAATTCCTGAGGTGTTCCCCTCCTAAAAAAAATAAATAAAAACATTTAATAACTTTCCGGGGAGTAAAATTAGCGTTTTTGGGTGGTAAATATTCCGTTCCACTTCCAGGGAGGGAAGGAGGAACATTCAAGCGGGAAACCATATACCTGGCAACACTGATGAAAGAGCGTGCGCGACCATCACTGTCTGACAGTCGATCACAATGAAAAGTTTTGTGTTCTTTAGAGGGAACAAGCGAATCACTTTAAAAGAAAATTACCTTACATCTTGACAAGATCTATAGGATCTTTCAGGTAAAGTTACTGTAGATTCAACTACAAATGCCAATTCACACTGCACCGACCAAGACACTTTGTCTGGTTTCGTCGGATCAGTGTGTTGGCTCTGTTGGCATTGGTTTAGGTAATTTAGTGATTGTAGACCGTGGTCGGTGTCTGTCGGTGTATGGTGAATTTGCCTTTATGTGGCAAAATGTTCGTGAGAAAATCGAATGTATATAATTGAATTGAATCCATGTGCTAGGTCTTAAAGTGACATCAGGCTAATATACCTCTCTAGTCTTGTTGACCTCACAGTAAGGGGTCATAATGAGCCTTTCCTTCCACCGGCCAGTCAGTGCAGCAGCAGGTTCTCCAACTGGTTCTTCTGCAGTTCCAAGAGCAACTATGCCAAAAACTTTCCAGAGGTAACCAAATTAAACAATTCCTCTTTGTAAAAACTTGAAACAACTGAATATGTTACACCTAGTACATAATTTAAGCATCACAGTATAATAGTATATAAAACAATTGAAGACTTTACATGCTTTCAGTGCATTAGTTACTATGTCATCCAGTCACACAAGTTAATTGCCAAAAACATAAAAATGCTGCATGCATGTGAACATATACCCCTGGTTTCATAGACAAGGTTTAAGTCTAGTCCCAGACTAAAATGTTTGTTTTAGATGTTTTGAAAGCAACTTGCACTAAGATATCTTAAAATGTTTCAGTGCCATTGTTTTGTCTCAAGATGCTCAGCCGTAATGTTTTTTTTTTTTTTTTTTTTATACGGAACATTTATAAAAGCTACTTAAATGCCCTAATTGAACTAAGGCCTAATCCTGGCTTAATATAAGCCCTGTCTGTGAAACCAGGCCATAATGTACAGGAAGAGGATTCTAATGTCAAATGTGCAAAAATGATTTTGTTTTTTTTATAATTATTTAGGAATATTTTCATTGCTGAACTTCATGATGGCAAGTTGGAGACCAGCAAAACGTTAACGGTGCATTTTTTCTGAGTTTGAGTCTTCTGTTTCGGGTATTCTGAGTAAAGTTAAAGAAGACTCACTGATCCTGACTGATGGCCAAAGAAAGGAAATCCTGGATTTAACATTTTGTATTTCTTATTATAGCAGCATTTTCACTGCCTCAAGAAAACAACATATACATACAGCATACTTTGTTTTAAATGCTTCATAATCATGTTAGAAATTATTCCAAATCTTTTGTTTATAAATTATTTACTATACAGGATCAGCATACTGGAAGCAGAATGCACGGAAAGTATTTGCTGTGCCGCAGGAAGAATTCCTGTAGCTACGAGAAAGTAAAAGGAGGAGACTGAGGTACAGAAACTGCTGCATTTCATTATTAATTAAATTAATTACAATTTCAATCCCATTTGTATGGATTGTCAACTAAATTTGCTAGATATTCAGTATTTTCTTAAAAGTATATTTGAGAATGATCCTGTCCTCCAACAAAAAACGACCATATAGGTCGTTTGTGCAAGCATTTATTACGACCTATATTTACGTTTTAAAGTTAAGCGCCCTCTAGTGGGCGTAAAAATAATGACAGTATCGTGTTGCATCTGTCGTCATGAATTGACGTATAACGTCATTACCAATCAAAACGCACGTTTATTTAAATGCAATGTGTGGGCATTTTACACCAATCTCACAGTATTTCATACATATTTTACTACTGTAGGTGGCTTATTCGATCGAATGACCACACCTAACCCCACCCCTAAACCTAACCCTCACAGAAATCATGCTAAATTATGATTTATTGAGCATATACATTTTCGTGCATGTCTGTTCCCTGGGATCGAACCCATGATAGCATGATTACATATCAAGGTATAACGCAATAATCTACTAACTGAGCTACACGAAACGCAAACCAGAGGGCAAATAAAAGAGTACAAAACATTAATATGAAAACGATATGCTCTGATGGGTCGTATTTCAGGGATTTGGACAAACGACCTATACAAGCGTATTGGTTGGAGGACAGGTTGTTGAGAATTCAGGTCCTAGTGCAGATGCACAGCATCACGTTATTTAAAGTCACAGGTTAATACATAGGATTACAGTTAGACTGCATGAAGCCCTTGAGACTTTAATAGGTTTATAATCATCAAAGTAAAGTTAAAATGATTGTATCTGCTTACTTTCACTGTGAATACACTATCTGTTGAAAACAAAAGTAAAAATTTTTGCCTTGTATGATTTAAATGTTTTCCAGTCGAAGAGAAAATACTGGCCTCCAAGAGATTGTGGACACTATTGAAGAGGTTGTGGCAGCAGCCCTGGGACTGCAAGCAGTGTCCACAACGATGAAAGAGCTAATAGAATTTGCCAATTCCAATCGGAGGATGACGGTATCCCTTACAGATGCAGAAACCACAGCTGTCAGAGATGCTTTTGCGTGTATAATCTGCAAAGGTTTGTATAATTTTATATTTTATTCTTCAAAATAATATTTTAAAATATTATTAAATTGTGTAAAATCATCAAGCAGTGACTGAACCTACAATTTTATGTAATAAGAAAAAATATATAATTTGTTTGTGCTAATCTAAACTTTATGAATACAACTGATTTACCAGTTTCCACAAAGACAACAGTGTTCCACAAATGTATCAAATAGTTCTCAAATACTGCAACTGTAGTATTTAAAACTGTTTTCTGAATCAAATTTCCAGGTCCAATGAACGAGCCCATGGTTTTATCATGCTGCCAAAGCCTTATTGGCTGCAGAATTTGCATTGAGGAATGGCAAGCATTATTTGTATACCCAGGCTGATTTTATAGACTTCACAGAAGAAGTCTACTACATGCCTAATTAATACTGCATAATTAAGACTTCACTGCTTAAAAAAATAATAATAATAGAGAATTATAAATAGAGAATTGATGTAACTTTTCGTACATATCTTTGGGTTACATTTATGAGGTAAAGCAATGCATCCTGCATGCTGATAATAACTGCGAACACACTACACTTTATATTTATATACACATACACTTTATTTATCTAACACACATACTTAGTATACACTTAAATTTTGCACATAATATACATGTACATACATAACTGCATTTTGTAATATACCTGCCTACAATTGTCAATTTGTATATTGTCATTCACTATCTACTTATTTGTATTTTTTATTCTTTTATTATGTGTTTTATGTTCTGTCGCTGTCATTCTGTTGTACTGCGGATGCTTCTGTCACGAAAACAAATTCCTCGTATGTGTAAACATACCTGGCAATAAAGCTCATTCTCATTCTGATCCTGAAAAGGCTATATTCACTGTTCACTGCTTGATTGAATAGTAGAGAGATGTCTGGATAATTTTCTACAAAGTCCTGCTCTGCATGACATCGGTCCTCCTCAGAGGAAAAGGGGTCCGTTCCAAAGGTAGACATCCAAGTCAGCGACTATCCTAACTCCTGCTCGTACATATTTGCCACAACAGAGGCATTGGGCAGCAGCTCATCTGAAATTTTTGATGGACATCCACTTGCTGCAAGTTCATTGGGTATTCCACGGCCTAAAACAATTAAGCATGCACTGTAAAAAATATTACATGCTGTCTGCTTAAAAAAATTATGGTAACAATATTACACGTATTATATTTGAGTAGATTTTAAGGTTGTTGTTTTTTAGTGAAATTTACCCAAATAAATTAAGTAAAAATTCCTAAATTATTTAGTCAATGGCACATGATGAATTTAATATTATTAGTGGAATGTGCTTTATTAATTTAAGTTGTCTCACAAATAAATCAAGCAGAATTTACTCATTTGTATGAATGAAATGTACTTAATTATAACATTTACTGCTTTTTTCAGGTTAAGATAATAATGAAAACATAATGCACTTTTTGTTATCAAACATGCTCTTAATCTTTCTTTTTTTTTTGCACAAATAAAACAAATCTGTATAAAATGTAAGTCAGCAGTTTTAAGATATGAAAATAAAATAAAAAAAATGCCAACATTTTCCATGAGAAAGATCATTTTGTTAAACAATTCCATGAAACAATTCAATTGTAAACCAAGTCGTAATTTTCCATCATTGCCATTCTTGTATTCATGGATCTTAGGCTTAACATTATTTGTACAAGAGGCAGTCAGGCATTTAATGTTTGCTCAGCCTGACCATTTAATAGGAACAGCAGATATGATGTTTCAGTGTGACCAAGCAGTTTTGACCTAAACAATAAGCGGCCAGAGGATACCAATCACAAAGTGCCTTAAACTCAACAAGACGCCCATCCCCACTTGACTGAAGATAGTAAGATCTCAGATGTTCATCATACAAAGCACTGAAAGTCTTGACAATGAAACTAATACTTTTGTCCAAAATGACAATCTGCATAATTCCAGCAAAATCAGGTAAACCTCCAGTGCAGCCATAAGGCAGAATCATCCCCACTTTGTATACTGTTCCGCAGTAAGTCAATGAAGTGGTTAAAGGGACACTTGCTTGATTTGAAATGTTTCTTATGGCCTGCTGTATATCCACATGCAGAAGCTCCAATTGCATATTGGAAACTTTATTCACATACAATGAGGTCTTCTCAGGACTGGCATGCAAGTGGTAACCAATCATTAGTTGATGCCTTGTAGCAAGGGACAGCAATACATTTTTGAAATTTGACGTATGTCTCACTACACGCTTGAAAAAGCTATGCTTAGAATCAAAACGTATGGTCCAAAGTCCAACTACTGGACCAAAACACTCAATCAACTGAGGATAATCCTCCAAGAAGTGGTGTTTTGGGAGCAGTCTTTCATGTGGGAAAAGTTCAAGAAATTGATGCCGATGTTCTGATATTTTTGAGTCCAGATAACCGATAGTTTCTGCAGTGTGGACAGGTGACACGACCAGTTCAACAATGTCTTTTAAAGTCATGAGAATTTGCCAAGCAGGTTCACCTAAAGGTATCTTGGACCCAATCAAGAATGGCAGAAGTCGGATAAGAGCCCAGTTCTCATGCATATTGCCCCCTACACTTCGACGTTTGGCAAAATTTTCAGGTATTGCGTGAGGGCTATTTGTTTTGTCCGTCCATTTGTAGGGAAAGAAAGCAATTGCCTCATTGAGTTCACTTAAAGTGAAATATTTCTTCTTTACAAGAACAGAGAGGCACAGTGCTAGCTCCACAGGAATGACACCTTCAAATAAATCATTGGCTATGTCTGGGGGATTGCCAGTAGTAAAGTGAAAATGCTTCAGTTTGTTGGTCAACGGACAAACCTTTTTGACACCATAGCAATGGGTCAGTGTAGGATGTTCCTTCACAGTCTGAACATGGCTTGTATAATCTTCTCTAGTTCTTGGAGGAAAAGCACCTGATCTCACTTCCTTTTCCTGGAATTCAGCATGGTGGCCAAGGCAGAATCGACAGATATAATCTGCATTAAAACTTTCAACTAAACCACCAACAGCATGGGCACCAAGGTTGTTCACTTCAGGCCAAATCCTTTCAGCTCTAAGATTTTGAAAAATAATGTTTCATATTATATGAAACACAATGAAGAACATATGAACTAATAAGGAAAATAAATTGCCAGTTTGAAATGCACATATGTATTATTAATTACATATTTTTATATTGGTTGTAGTAGTCTTATAACTGTTATCAGCATTGCAAAAACCTCACCATTGTTGAAGCTGTTTGGAGGTATGGTTGTCTGCTGAGGTTGTGTCTGTGTCTTGACGGTTTCTCTTGCATGTATAGGGACATGTAAAATTCCCTACCATGGTCAACCCTGAGCTGGCAATGCATATTCGCTGGGTAACATTTCAGTATGGCAAACACATAGTCACTATTAACTATGACTTTTAACTCCTAATTTACTGCTTATTAATAGTTAGTAATGTAGTTGTTAAGTTTAGGTATGGGGTAGGGATGTAGAATATGACCATGCAGAATAAGGCATTAATATGTGCTTTATAAGTACTAGTAAACAGCCAATCTGTCATTCAGAAGCATGGCTTTTCTTATCACTGCTACACTGATGACACCCAACTCTACTTCTCATTCCAACCAGATGACCTGACGGTAGATGCTCGCATTTCAGCCTGTCTTAGTGACATTTCTAGCTGGATGAAGGACCATCACCTTCAGCTCAACCTTACCAAGACAGAACTCCTGGTGGTTCCAGCTAACCCATCGTTTCATCACAACTTCTCTATACAGCTGGGTTCGTCAACCAAAACTCCTTCCAGGACAGCCAAAAACCTAGGAGTTGTGATGGATCATCAGTTAAGCTTCACAGACCACATTGCTACAATGACCCGGTCCTGCAGATTTGCCTTATACAACATTAGGAAGATTAGACCCTTCCTGTCAGATCAAGCCACCCAAATTCTTGTCCAAGCTCTTGTTCTCTCCAGACTGGACTATTGTGATGCTCTCCTGGCGGGCCTTCCTGCATGTTCTGTCAAGCCTCTACAACTGATCCAGAATGTAGCAGCGAGGGTTGTCTTCAATGAGCCAAAAAAGCTCACGTTTCTGCTCTCCTCATCAGGTTATACTGGCTACCAGTAGCCGCTCACATCAAATTCAAGGTACTGATGCTTGCCTACAAGTCGACCACTGGCACAGCACCAACATACCTAAACTCACTAGTTCAATCTTATGTGCCCTCCAGAAGTTTGCGCTATGCAAGTGAACGTCGCCTTGTGGTGCCATCCCAAAGAAGTTCGAAATCCCTCTCATGGACCTTTTCCTGCATTGTGCCCAGCTGATGGAATGACCTCCCAATCTCAATTCGAACAGCTGAGAAAGACTCATCTTTTCCACCAACTAATACTAGCACTTTTCCTTCTATTCTTGTTTTTCATAATGAAAAAAAAACCTGGCTATGCGTTCTGTACTACACTAACTGAGACTTGTCATGGCACTTGTATACTGTTATTCTTCTCTTGTTGACCTGACTGCTTCTATTGTTCTCATTTGTAAATCGCTTTGGATAAAAGTGTCTGCTAAATGATTACATATAAATTAAATTCAAATTAAGTTAAATTTATGCATTTAGCAGATTATTTTATCCAAAGCAACTTATAGTGCATTCATGCTATCAATTTTTATCTATCATGTGTTCGCGGGGAATCGAACCCCCAACCTTGCTCTTGATAGCGCAATGCTCTACCAATTGAGCTACAGGAACACAGTAAATGTAAATGTAAACATGTAAATGTAGCCACATTCCTGGGGCGTCTTAAACCTAGTGTTATCAGATAGTGTGCCTATGGTTGCTAGGTAACCAGAGGCCTGTTCTGTCCATTTTGAGGAGATAGGTGCCTTTTGGGGGAAGGGTCCATAGACCCTTTGGTTAGATGAGGAAGCGTTAGATATTATTTGTTAAATGTAACAAATAGTCGTGTGTCTGATTGGTCCAAATGCTACAATTAATCTGAAATTCAGTGCATATTTAAAATCATACAAAATGGTTTACTGATACTGTTTTTTAAACCAAATCTCTGCATAACTACTGGAAACACTGCACCTAAAGTTTGGAAAAATAAATAGTAAAAATAATAATAATAATAATAAAAAAAAGCATATACATCAACTCTAATAAGCATGTGTCCTATTCTGTGTACTAAACTCTGAAACATTGGTGTAGTTTTGAAACATTGGTGTCTCTTTGTATATGATATGACCATAGTATTTTTGAAAACATGTAAAAAGCTCATGTGACTCAGATCAGGGGCCTGTACCATGATGGTAGCTGAACAAATTCAGAGTTACAGGATTAGTTTTGAGTTGACAAAACCAAACCTCTCCAATCCGGCTTTGTTGGTACCATGATGCTGTTCATCAACTTTCTTTGTCAATTCAGGCTTTGATCCTGAGTTTGTGGAGCGCATGCACATGAATGTGTGACATCACTGGCGAACAGCCAATCACGAGCCTTGCAACAGAAAGCAAGTTTGATTAATTACTTCTCACGAGAGACCCAGCGAGAATCAAAACTAAAGGTTAAAGGTTTTGCTAAAGGTTAAGAGATTGAAGAATATGACAAATTTAAATGTCATATGAAAAATAAAGGAGGACTAATAAAATAAATGATCTTGCTCCATCAGTGTAGTCACAAGTGGAACTTGTTAACTTAGTTTATACATTTGAAAATATATAGTGATAGAGACTTGAACATGTAAGTTCAGATTTGTAATTTTTAAAATAGTTCAGTCTTTTGATACTACAGCTTATTTATATTACATGATCTGTATACATAAATTTTAAACTAAAATTGCTTGTGTGTAAGAGATAAATAATAATTTGAATCACAATAATTATATAAATCATAAAATGATGTTATTATCATTAAATTTGGAGCAAGATAAACTGGAGTGACTTTGTGTCAAACATGTGTCACTTCTCTCACATCTGATTGGTTCACCTTCAGTCTGAGATCTTGAATCCAGAACATAACCTGCCCCGGAGCAGGTTAGCTGTGCAGCATAAGATACCATGGCAACGAACACAGATTAAAGCCGAGCTACTTTCATAGTACCTAAAACCCAGGGTTGGCGGAAACTAAGCTGAAACATAGCTGGCTAGCCACCTAATCCAGCTTCATGGTACAGGCCCCAGTTCTACAGATTTTGTTTATGTGTTCATGTACTCATATATTGAGGCGGCAGAGGCTGAAAACCCTTAGAGAAAAAAAGTTTAGGCCGGGAAATCTCAAACTCATACACCCAGAACACATTCTGAAACATGGACAACTCTATTTTTTGTATGGACCTTCATCTTTAGGTTGGGGACCTGCAAAATAATAAAAAAATATCTGCTGAACTGCACCTTCACTTCCATTTTTCTTTTCAGTCTCTTTATATCTCTTTACTGTATATCTCTCTCATGACTTTAATACTAAAATTTAACAAAACTATACTTTCTAAATTGTCTACATGTCAAAATTAGTACATGACTACAATGTCTTCATAGAAAAATCCTAATACTGAACATGAGTCATGTTTTTCTCTTTCAAAAAGTAGCCATGCTTTTATTAAAGTAAAAGTACAGTGACTATTTTTCCTGAATACTATTTGTATTTATTTTTTAATAAAATTCGACAAGCAATTATACAATAATAATATTAAAATAGCAGGCTATATCTTCCAGGCCACTTGGAATTGTTCCGATTCTCGCGATGTCTGGTCCGCGCCTGATTTCCACAGACACACAGAACATGCAGGATTTATATATTGTGTTTTTGCGCTTAATATTCACAGACACTAGTCCATATTATGTTTTGATTCAAGTGTACTGACCTTCTTTTGATTTATTTGATTTGGCAAGCGGAATTCTGCTTTTGTGACCTGGTTTTACGAACCAGACTGTTTTCCGCATTGCAGAAATTATAGGGCCATATGTCTGAGTAGTCAGTGCAATTTGGTTAAGAAATCAACTAAATCTGTATGTGGATGTGTGTAAATATTCAAATGTAATCCCCTTTGTAATCATAACTATTTTAATAAGTAACTTATTTAATTACTATAACTTTTTCTTAGTCTAACTGATTACAGATACATTTATTTTGTAATTGAATTACGTAACGCTGTTACATGTAACTAGAAGGGGTGTAACGGTACGCAAAAATCACGGTTTGGTACTTACCTCGGTTTTAAACTCACGGTTAGGTTCATTTTCGGTACAGTAAGGGAAAGAAATGCAAACATTAAACTGCAGGTTGTTTATTATTATAAACTTTTTTAACAATTTGTTTACACTTTTTTAAAATACTTTTTTAATAAAATATATATAAAATAAAATAAAGAATAATAAATAAAATACTGCAACAAAGTTCTCCACTAAATAAAATACTCTCAGTCTCAAACCAATACCATATAATAAATATAATGAAAAATATAAATAAATAACTATGATTACAGTGCAGCATTACCAATCCCAGCTTGTAGGCCTGCTCATATTTAAAAAATATAACTTTTCCAAAGTGTAAAGTGCAGCACCAACAGTTTTTAGACCTGCTCAGATTTCATTATTGCGTTGGACCGATCGAAATTAAGAGCAAAGGTCTGTTTAAATGCCGACTGGAGCTGCGTTTTAATTACAATCGTTTTTTTCCTAGTTGTAGTGATGTTCACACTTACGTGATGCCTTTTGAAAACCTTAGGCTGGTGACACACTGGCATATTGCACATGTCAATACTGTTGACGGTGTCCTTTATCAGTAGGCTTTATATTTATGCTCAACATGAAGTATAGATATTGTTGTCATGAAGACAAGATCCTGGTCTGTAGGCGGTCTCCCTCTATGTCACCTACAGTAGCAGCATCGCGCCAGTGCCGCGTCAGGCACGATTCTGGTGTGTAAAGACACAGAAAACACGAAGCAACTGACACGCAGCAGAAACGTCACGCCACGCAGCCAGTGTGTCACCGGCCTTAGAATCAGCTGCAGGGCGGGATTTGCGCTGAACGTGGAGACTTCCGCCACTTAATATGTTCGTTTGGAAACACGAAAATGTACCTATTGTTCCGCATACAAAATATTGCATTCGGTCATTCGGTACACACGTGCACCTTACCAAAAGCCCTGTACCAAAACGGTCCAGTACGAATACACGTACCTTTACACCTGTAATAACTAGTTACTTCCCAACACTGAGCAAGTCTTATTGAAATCATCCATATGAAAACAATGGGATGTCCCGTCTTTCACATCTCTCTTCATTATATCTAATGCTAAGTTATTTAATGATAAATAAAAATTAATAGCCTTAATGTACTGTAAGTCGATTTGGATAAAAGCATCTGCTAAATGCATTCATTTAATTTAATTGATATCTAATGTTACCACTCCCTGGCACTAAACACGCTATTTATATTACAACAGTCCACGTGAAGCATGCAGAGTGTAAACACCCACACAGTTAACAATGCAGTGAGACTGTTCTTCAAATATTTTAGAATTTACTGTTTGCTTTGCACTAAGAGGAATAAGACAGAATTCACCTCAAGAAGATGCGCTGAGAGCATTGGTGGAAATCGTGGGGGGTTGGGAGGGTCAGGACCCCCCCCCCGCCCCCATTTGAGGTTTGTCCCCTCAAAAAATAATTAAAATATGTGTTTTGTAAATAATATAATGATATATAATTAAACTAATTGTGTAAGTAGTAAAACAATACAAATGCAAACGGAGCACACTGACACACACAGTCCAGTGCGAGAAAACAACGTGTTTCAGTAGTTGTGGAACTAGTCAAGCTTATTTCAATCACATTAAACATCGGATGAAGTAATTATTTTCTCTTTAATATAGATGATGCTGAGTCATTAATAAATCGTGTCCAAAAAATATAATCGTGTACCAATGTACTTTTGTCAACGATGTAGTCTGCTATGTTAGCGATTATAACGTTTACCCTTGTTTTATACAATTTATGCATTTACCTAGCTTGTTTAATAACGTTCTACACACAACCATAGTGTACGCATATTTAAGTCTTGTACATTTAGATTTTCCATCCATATTTTTAGAATTAGTTTACTTTAATGAAACCTTTTCAAATGTAAGGGTCGTGGAACATGGCGTGCCTCAGGGAAGTTGTCTTGGGCCGCTCCTGTACACAATCATTACCAATGATCTTCCAACTGTTTTAGATAAAGCAAGCATTTCAATGTTTGCTGATTATTCCACTGTATATTTAGCAGGAACTGATATTGGTGATTTAAATACAAAACTACAGAGAGAACTACAGTTAGTGGAGAACTGGAATAACAGGAAGGAATAACAAATTGATTCTCAATGTATCTAAAACTACCTGTTTTGTGGTTGGAAGAAACCGAAGCTTGAACTTAGCACAGAGCAAAATTCAGTTGAACAAAAAGAAGTGGCTAAACTATTGGGAGTGATGATTGATAGTAGGTTGTGTGGGGACATACATGTTCAGAAACTGTTAACTAAAAGGGGCAACACTTTTGCTGTTATTAAAAGTAAAATATTTTACACCACAGATTGTTAAACAAGTACTTTATGCATTGTTTTTTTCACACCTTGATTACTGCTCTTTGGTTTGCTCCAATACTTCATCAACTAATATAAAAAATCTACAAGTTATCCAGAATAAAACTGCACGTCTGGCTCTCATGTGGGTTTAGATCAAATGTTGACAAAATGCATGAAAGCCTCTTATGGTTTAAAGTAAAAATAGATTGGTGTATTCACTAATGGTATTTGTATGTAATGTTATAACAAACAAAACACCTTTTACTTTATATGCAAAACTATCCTTTAGTACAGATACACATTATTATCCAACGAGGCATGCAATAGGAGGTAGTTTTATTTTACCTTTATTAAAAACCAAATCAATTCAACGTTCAGTAAGGTATAGAGCTATGTGTGAATGGAACTCTCTTCCAAATACTATTAACCCTCTCAGGCTCATATTAAGTTTTAGTAACTTAGTAACTTTAGTAACCTTTAGTAAAGTTTTTAGTACTCCAGATACATGAAATATGTATCTGGAGTAATAAGGTTTTTAGTTTTTAACTGTTGCAAATCAGCAATGCCTGCCTTGAGAGGGTTTTAAACAACAAAACACTTTGTATGGTTTCAAAAAATCACTTAAGAAATATTACATTCAAAGAAACATATACAGTTAATATTAATTTAATTTAAGGAGATACTTTTATAGGGTTCTTAGTTGCATTCTTTTTTATATAGATCTCTTCGGAGCGGCGCAATTTTTATTAATTGTTATTTTGTGATCGATGGTATTAACTGTACAATATGTATTTTCAATGTAGTGTAATGTCTTGTACGTATGGTGTCATAAATTGTATTGTCACATGGTAAATTATAGGACCTCAGGAAAAATAGATTTTAGCTTATGCTGAAGCTAATGGGGATCCAAATAAAACAAACAAACGCACCCGACGTCGTAATTACGACTTGTCAACTCATAAGTACAAACTTCCCAGGGGACCTTGAATGCAGCATTAGTTGGTTTCAGTGGCTGTTCATCGCAGGGGAGGCACCGCTTCCCCAAAATTTTGAGGTGAAAATGAGGACGATTTAATGTTAATAAAAATTCACAAACATTTCATAAAATTAAATTAAAAATAAAATTCACTATTCTTTTCAGTTCATGTCTCAGAACGTATATACTTTTGTTTGTTTGTAATTTCACAGTTACCATTACATTAAAGCTCCGCTTTTCTATCACAAATGTGCTGAATCTGCTGATGTAATTACAACCGCTAAGTGAAAGAGAAGGGGAGGGGGAGGCCAGGGGAACCAATCAGCATCGAGTGTTTACTTTCAGCGCTGAGGAGTGTTGAGAAAAGGAACATCATAGAGACGTAAATTAGCGGCTGGGCTGATAATTATTATGTATTTATAATGAGTAGCAATACTGAATATATTTTCTAAACGTTTTCTGACTAAAAGCCACCAAAAAGCAATTTTAACGTAGTTAAGCAAATAATAATAATAACAACAATCGGCGGAGATCCCCAGACCAATACAATTAACGTTAGTGTGCCCCCTCTATTTTAAAACCCACGAGCCGCCATGGGTTTATTTAATTTAATATAGTTAATCTAATACAGTATAACATCATACGAATAGTGCAGTTGTTCTCCGGAAATTAGAATAACAAATGTGATTTTGATTATTTTAAAAGTTTAATTAACAAGAAGTTAATATTAAGTGCATTTTAGGCACCATATTGCCTCTTTTAGCTCTATTTCACCAACGAAAAAAGCTGAAGACTAAGCTACAGCAGTAACAGCACTGTACATTTGCGTCTTTGAGAAACACACTGAAGGAGGTGTTTCCTAACTGAATGAATCTGATTGAACAAATCAGTCATTGACGTAATAACTTATTTTTATCTGGCCCCATTTTTAATGTGTTATACCCCGTCATTGGTGTTTGCAATCATCTGAAATATAATTGTATCAAGTAATATTAAGTATTTTAATTTAAAAAACTTTGTTTTTTACTGTAATAAAATGTTGAAATTATAAATATTTTCTGTGAAAACAAATAAATATGCATACATTTTACAATAAAATATTGTAATGTTGAAAACGTTCTTAAAACCTTAGATTTTACGATATTATTTGAGTAAAACTACATCTTTTGGGGTTGTGCACATTGTGCACACGGTTCTGTCTTTGTTTGTGTCTGCCACGTGCTCCCCTTGTCCCACCTCCTTGTTACCCCTGGTCATGCCCCCTTGTTTAGCCCTTGTCTGCTTGATTGTTTTCACCTGATCCTCATGTGTACTTTCCTATATATTGGGGTTTCTTTCCTTGCGTCTCTGCTGGTTCGTTTTTGGTGTTTACCCGTCTCTTGGCCTAGAATTTATCCCTTTGAGCTTGATAATTATTTTGATCTCTTATCTAGTTGTTTATATCCTTTTTGGTCTTTAGCTTTGTCTAGTTTAAAAGAAAAGGAAGTCTTTTTGTGTATTCTAATCTAGTTTTGTTTCTCATTCGATTTAAACTTTCATTTATTCTTGCTTCAGTGATTCCAGTTTTGGATTGAGTATTGTTCTTACTCTTGGATTATAGTTTTGGTTTTCTTTTGCTTTGTTCTAATTTTGTCTTCAATTGTCTGTGTCGTTTTGAGTCTTGTTTTTGTGTATTGTCCTGTCTTGGCCCCACTCAGATTTCCTGACCACTGTACCCCACTGCCTGGAAGCAGCTCACCTCTCACGTGTCAAGTCTCTGGTCTTGTGAGTCTCTACCTGGCGACTAGTCTGGTGACGTTGCAGTTTCACTTGAAGCTACGAGTTTCCTGTGTCTACCTGGTCCTTCCTCTGGAGCTGCCTACTCTGTGCTTGGGCCTGTGGTCATCTTGGACTGTCTCAGTGGTCATCCCTCCTGCCCGTATTGTTGTCTGCCCAGCCCATCTGTTTGAACAGTTTCACTGCAAATTCCCCAGCTGTTCCAGCCTTCGTCTTGTTAATAAAATACCCTTGTCTGCTCATTCTGCATTTGGGTCCCATTTCTTGCAGATCCCTGACAGAACGAACCAGCCACACTCGGGACCCAGCAATGAGCATCCGTATTGTTCCTCCCAGTACCGCTAAGGGGAGGCTGGCACTCCAACAGGCAGTGGCATCGCTCCGCCAGCAGGGCCAGGAGGTTGTTTCATTTGCCCAGTTTTTCTGGACCATGGCAAGGGGCTTGGAGTATCCGGACTCTACTCTAAAGGAGGCTTTTAATCTCTGCTTGGATGATCCCCTACCACAATGGGAGATGGAGCAACTAAGAGGCATAGATTATTGGACCTTTTCTAAATATTTGCACCATCGCAAGGACTGGCAGATTCTTACACCCCCAGAGTCAGTCTGCAGGGACCATGCCACCTTCCCTCCCACGCCGAGTCAAATTCAAGACCCTATCCCATCTCCTACGTTGAAGCGTAGAATGAGGAGGAGGAGGAGAGCTGCCCAGAACGCCACATCCGTTGCAGAGCCGGTTAAATCTGCCCTTGCAGCGCCAGAGCCGGTCGTGCCCACGCCAGAGCCGGTCGTGCCCACGCCAGAGCCGGTCGTGCCCACGCCAGTCAGTCCAGAGTTGATTCGAAGTGTTGAAGTCACCCCAGAAGCTGCCAGTTGTGCACATTTGAGCCCTCAAAGACGTAAAAAGAGGAGGGCACCCATTGTGCAGCCAAATGCTCTTCTTTCAGAGATCCCAAGCACACTGCGCCAAGAGGGCCTGAGTCCAGAGTTTGCCAGTCCATTGACCTGGGAGGGCCCTAGTCAGGTGCCCCAGAGTCCAGTGGTTCCAAAGGACCTGATTTTGATGGTTCCTCCAGTGGTTGAGGAGGACCAGTGTCAGGAGAGCTCTAACACGTTGGTCCAGGAGGAACAGACTCAGTTGGTCCTGTATTCAGTGGGTCCAGAGGTATACAGTCTGGAATCAATCCACAAGTCTGTCCAGTCTTCTCCAGTCATTCCAGAGCCAGATTGCAAGGACCAACCCGCTCTCTTACCCTTGCCGAGTCAAGTCCTAGATCATCTTCTGACTCCAAAGAAGCATAGGGCAAGAAGGAAGAGCGCAGCCCAGCATTCTGCATCTGTCTCAGAGTCAGTCAAGTCTGCTCCAGTTATTCCAGAGCTAATCCAGCCTGCCACAGGCATTCCAGAGCCAATCAAGTCAGATCCTGCTGTTTCAAAGCTAGTAGAGACTGAGCCTTTCATCCCAAAGGTGGCCAAGTCAGCAACCATAATAAAGGCGGTTACATTAAATGCAGTCAATTCAGAGGCAGCTGATAACCCACTGCTGTGCTCCCAGAAGCCAAATCAAATGAGAGCCGGTGTTGTGCAGTTTGACATTCCCTCCCAGGAGGTTGCTAGTCCTCTGGTCCAGGAGGGCCTAAGCCATGAGACCCCAGGTCCAGAGGTCCAGGATTTCTCAAGTCCGGATGCCCTACCTCCAGTGGTCTTGGAAGACCAGATTCAGAATGTCCCTAGTCCTGTTATCCAGGCGGACCCTAGTCAGGTGGTCCAATATCCAGTGGTCCCCGACGTATGTAACCTGGTGGAACCACACCCTAAGCTGCCCACTTCACCAGTTGTCTCTTCCCTAGAGAAGGAATCTGTGACTGTCTATGTAACTTCACCTGAACCACCGGTTAATCCTGTCATGCCCAAGAGGGGCAATCGTATGTCATGTCAAAAGTCATGTCATGTTCCCAGAGCTTGTTGTTGAGATGGCACCCCCTGAGCCCATGTCGGCTCCAACCTCTGAGCCCAATCTGATTGAACAAATCAGTCATTGACGTAATAACTTATTTTTATCTGGCCCCATTTTTAATGTGTTATACCCCGTCATTGGTGTTTGCAATCATCTGAAATATAATTGTATCAAGTAATATTAAGTATTTTAATTTAAAAAACTTTGTTTTTTACTGTAATAAAATGTTGAAATTATAAATATTTTCTGTGAAAACAAATAAATATGCATACATTTTACAATAAAATATTGTAATGTTGAAAACGTTCTTAAAACCTTAGATTTTACGATATTATTTGAGTAAAACTACATCTTTTGGGGTTGTGCACATTGTGCACACGGTTCTGTCTTTGTTTGTGTCTGCCACGTGCTCCCCTTGTCCCACCTCCTTGTTACCCCTGGTCATGCCCCCTTGTTTAGCCCTTGTCTGCTTGATTGTTTTCACCTGATCCTCATGTGTACTTTCCTATATATTGGGGTTTCTTTCCTTGCGTCTCTGCTGGTTCGTTTTTGGTGTTTACCCGTCTCTTGGCCTAGAATTTATCCCTTTGAGCTTGATAATTATTTTGATCTCTTATCTAGTTGTTTATATCCTTTTTGGTCTTTAGCTTTGTCTAGTTTAAAAGAAAAGGAAGTCTTTTTGTGTATTCTAATCTAGTTTTGTTTCTCATTCGATTTAAACTTTCATTTATTCTTGCTTCAGTGATTCCAGTTTTGGATTGAGTATTGTTCTTACTCTTGGATTATAGTTTTGGTTTTCTTTTGCTTTGTTCTAATTTTGTCTTCAATTGTCTGTGTCGTTTTGAGTCTTGTTTTTGTGTATTGTCCTGTCTTGGCCCCACTCAGATTTCCTGACCACTGTACCCCACTGCCTGGAAGCAGCTCACCTCTCACGTGTCAAGTCTCTGGTCTTGTGAGTCTCTACCTGGCGACTAGTCCAGCCCATCTGTTTGAACAGTTTCACTGCAAATTCCCCAGCTGTTCCAGTCTTCGTCTTGTTAATAAAATACCCTTGTCTGCTCATTCTGCATTTGGGTCCCATTTCTTGCAGATCCCTGACACATTGGAATTCACAGTATAAATCTATAGATTTTTAAGCAAACAAAAACATTCATTTTTACAGAAGCATGATGTTAAAAAATAGGGTCCACCGTAATAATACAACCAGTAAATACCATTAGAAAAAAGCAAATATCAGCAGTAATAGATAATTGATAAATTGATAGTATTTTGTATTTTCAAATTCAGATACTGATATACAGATTAAAAGTTAGGCCTGCAGTATATCATTGTTAACTTTCTGATAAAAAAAATCAACAGCAAAAGAAGTTCATGGTTATGAATAAAATTGATTTCATTGTTTTTTTTAATTATTATTTTAAAACAACTTTATGTTATGTTTTACGCCATATTATCAAGGCCACCTTAAGTGGGTCTGCATTAAATTTTGAGTTTGTGTGATCACAGTTGATTGGTTGCTGGTAAACTGTGTACAGACGTTTTATGTTCGAATTGCAGAGAAAAAGTGTTTTCTGGTAGCAACATTGTGCAGTATGTGCGAATCATTTCACCAAAAAAAGGGGAAGTAAGTCAAGATGTGGCTGCAGCGGTCTGCAGACGTGACTTCTGATCAAACCTCCTAAAGAAACAAAGGGCGACATTACATTACAGGATGACGTCACCTGAAAATGATGCTGCTCAGCTGTGTGCAGAGTGCTTTTTTTTTTTTCTTGCAGGAGACTTGTTGGCTAAAGCCCTGCATTTCAACCCGAGCCAGACGCGCCCCTACTTATTTACGCCCCTAGTGCCCGGGCTTCGGGCCAATTTTCACTGCCCACATGTAACGTAAACAGAGTTTTCAGACAGCAGCATTGATGATTTATATAGAGAGTCTGAATGTCAATCATCATCTGTTCCCACCACATCAGATGACTTTGTAACCTTGATTTCTGAGCCTGCTGCACAGTCTATTACAGATGAAGATAACACGGAAATTTCTCTATGATCTGTTTTCTGCATGTCATACAGGGCCATTGAGGACAGCGTACTCCAGATCTCAGACCTTTAAAAAGGGAGAGATGAAAACAGAAAAGATAGGTTTGCCTGTTATGTGCCTTTAACACTAGAACTACCAAGGCAGTCATTTTGACCGTTTTAAAGATTGGCAATGTAATAACTTTGTTGAAATAAAACCCATATAACTATAGTTCCATGACTTTTCTTAATGTAAATTTTATTTTAACATTGTTATTTTATTAAAATTACAAAACACAAAAGAGTTCTGAGTATTTCTACCTTGAATGGCCATAGCGGTCAATTTGACCGCACATATTTACAGGCGTTGTATCTTCTCAGCGCTTTTTCCCACCGTTAAAGATGTGCGTAGCTGTTGCCTAGTAACCTTTCTCTGGCAGTTTTGTATGCTTTTGCTAAGCTAAAACTTAGCTTTACTGTCAAAATGGCAACAAGAAAGAAAATGACTGTCACTGAGGTTTTATCCTTGCTTGAGAACATTGATGATGCAGAGTCTGATGGAGGAGCAGAGAGCGATGTCTCTTGGTCTCTTGACAGTTCGTCTGACACTGATTCTGAGAGTGATTCAGAGTTTATTATCTGTCCTAATATAACAGAACTATTTATTCATTCTAGATTTCATTAGAGGCTGCATAAAATTGTTTCCGATTCGTGTGGTCCAAACATTTCCGATAATGCTAAAGCATTGTAAACTCCAAAAGCCAAATGTATTGAATAAAGACAGAAGTAATCATTTCCAAAATTCACAATATGTTTTTATCTAACGAAATATTCTGCTTCATTTTATATTTGTTGACATTTTGACTTTCAAAAACAACATTTTAACTGCGGTGAAAAACTTAGATCTCCAGCTTGCCGGATGCAAATTGCGGAAAGCCAATTGCGGCATGCACTTTTGTGGGAGGTCTAGTAGCTCTTACACAATAATATCACGAACATATTATATTATGTATGCTTAAATTACCCCACATTTTTCATAAAACATGACCATAGAAGCTTTGAAGTAAATATAACATGACAAAAATGACATTCACTGCTGTCTGGTATGAACAGTCAAAATGACCGCTATTGGCAGTTCTAGAATTCCGGTAGTGCTAGTGTTAAGACAGACTTTGAGATGTCTGCTAGAGTCTGATCTGTGGCAGAAATCAGAAGAGCCCTCTACTGAGCCTCCTGCTGATGTTCTGTGTGACATAAGTGATAGTAAGCGGTTTAAATCAAATGATTTTTTTGGTCAAAACCCATCATGCGTCAAGCTAGTACTCTACCAGGATGCCTTTGAAGTCGTTAACCCTTTAGGCTCTGCAAGGACAAAACACAAGGTATTAGCTGTACATGCATCAGTGGCAAACTTGCCACTTCATGTACGCTCAGACACAGACCACATGTATCTTGTCTTACTGTGCAGGGAGAAAGATTTTAAAGAGTTTGGTCATGCTTATGCGTTCTCTGAATTACTAGCAGACTTGAAATAATTGGAGGGCAGTGGGATTGTTGCATCAGATGAAACTAGAGTCAAAGGAACTTTGTTTTGCATTGCTGTTGATAATCTGGGTTCTCACTGTATTGGTGGCTTCACTGAAAATTTTAGTTCTTCAAAGTACTTCTGCAGGTACTGCCTGATAACGAAATCTGAATTTCAGGGTGCTGACCCAAATCTCTGTGGACCAGAACGTACCAAAGAGAACTACAACTCTGCTGTTGATTGCCTCCAGATTGACAATACACCAGACGTCAAAGGAGTGAAGTTCAGGTCAGTGGTCAATTCACTCAAATACTTCAACGTTTGTATGCCAGGCTTGCCACCATGTCTAGGTCACGATATCTTTGAGGGAGTTTTGGCATAGGATGTGGCACTGTATCTGCAGTACTTCATAAAGAAAAAAGCATGGTTCACTTACTCCCCTCTGAACCGACGCATCAAACAGTTTAGTTACCATGCCTCTGATGCTTCTACAAAGCCATCTGAGGTCAGCCCTCAAGCAGCTAAACTCTCAGGACAGGCTGTACAGAACTGGAACTTCCTCCGATTGCTGCCTCTCATAGTTGGTGACATAGTGACAGACCCCACAGATGATGTGTGGAACTTAACTCTGCAGCTGAAAGATATTGTAGACATGGTGTGTGCTCAGAAAATTTCAGTGGCCCAGGTAGCATAACTTGATATTCTTATTCAAGAATATTTGGAGTCAAGAAAAGCTCTGTTCCCAGAATGCAACCTGAGTAGGGCTGTGCAAAAAATCAATGCGATTTTCATGCACATCTCATCAGTAAAAACACTCCTTTAATTGGAAGTATTATCTCTTGCACGTGTGTTCAGATCAGGGTTGCCAGGTTTTCACAACAAATCCTGCCCTGTTGCTTCTCAAAACTAGTCCAAAACTAATCACGATTCCAGGAGGTTCCCAGATAAAAAAAAAAAATGCTTCCCGGGGTTAAAATATACGTTTTGTTTTTTGGCATGGTTGTCTTAGTAAAATTCGCATTTTAGGGGCTAAATATCACGTTATTGGTATTGGGGTTGCTTCAAACCGCGGACATGAAAAACAACCGCAGACTTGGCAACACTGGTTCAGGTGGAGCGGCAGTTACTACACAGAGCCGTAGTCTACCGACAACTAACACAAAATCGCTTTCAAAATTGACAAAGAATCGCCACCGATTTTAAAATCGATTTTGTGTAGATTGTCAGTGAATTACGGCTCGGTGTAGTAAATGCCAACCAATGTTGCCAAGTCTGTGGTTGTTTTTCATGTCCGCAGGTGGAAGCGACACCAATAGAAATAATGTGATATTTAGCCCCTAAAATGTGAACTTTACCAAGGCAACCATGCCATAAAACTTACATTTTAACCCCGGAAAGCAATTTTGTTAATCGGGAAACCTCCTGGAAACGCGAAACGCTAGTTTTGGACTAGTTTTGAGAAGCAACTGAGCAGGATTTGTTGTGAAAACCTGGCAACCATGATCTGAACGCACGTGCTGGCGATAATACTTCTAATTACAGGAGCGTCTTTACTGATGAGATGTGCATGAAAATCGCATTCGATTTTTTGCACAGCCCTAAACCTGAGAACAAAACACCATTTTCTACGCCATTAACTAGCACTGATTCTGAAATTTGGCCCACTGATAAGATTATGGACAATGCGCTTTGAAAGTAAGCACAGTTATTTCAAGAGAGGTGCAAACAATTAGCTCAACAGCTTAAACAGTCCCAAGCATCAAGAGCCATTCATAAAAAAAAGACAGAGAGAGGAGAAATATTAACTGATCCCAAGCGGATAAATGAATGCTTTGCAGACTTTTTTAAATAGGTATACACATCCAAAGAAAATATAGATATTAATGAAATTAATCAATTCTTATCTAATACTATTAATCTTCCCCGATTCAGTGAAGAAGCTGTTGAAATGTTAGAGGAGGAGATTACTTAAAACAAAATCAGTGAAGTGGTTAATAATCTTCCTAATTAATAAATGTGCAGGCCCAGACGGTTTTAGTGTAGAATATTATGGAAAGATTTTGGAAGATTCTTGCCCCTGTGTTTTCTCCGTATGATCAATCACTCATTCTCCCAGTTGAGACCCCCCCCCCCACACTGTACAAAGCGAATATAATTTTAATACCGAAACCCTGACTAGATAATTGAAGATGTCCTCATATCGCTCAGTTTCTCTTATTCCAATAGAGTCAAAAATTATAAGTAAAATATTGGCTAATAGATTGAAACAATGTATATGTTCAATCATAAATCAAGACCAGACTGGATTTATGCAAATCAGCACATACAGTCAAATCTGAGACGCCTTTATAATATAATATATAGAAAACAGGTGACAAAAGCATGTGTGATCTCATTTGATGCACAACAAGCATTTGACCAAATTGAATGGCCTTATATGTTAACTACTTTAATAGATTTGGATTTGGGGCCAGATTCATTCAGTGGATTGGTATTTTATATGCTAAACCAGGAGCTTCGGTCCTTACAAACTTGACACTGTCAGCCTCATTCTTACTATACAGAGGAGCACGTCAAGGCTGTCCCTTTTTCCCCATATCTACATTATTTGCTCTAGCGATGGAACCCTTGGCAGAAAGTGTCAGGCGGAATATTGAAATTGGCCCTATTCTAATGAATGATAGACTCCAATATATATCTTTATATGCAGATGATATTGCAGATGATGTTCTTTTGTTTATATCAAAGCCAGAATTGTCCATTCCACCTCTTTTGAACCTTTTAGAATCATTTAACAAGTTCAGGTATCACAATAAATTGGGATAAAAGTGAGTTAATGCTTTTAACTTCGAATATCGACACAACCTTTTTAAATTCTATACCATTTAAAATCATTACATTAAAACATTTGGGAATCACAGTCACAAGAAGAGCAGCTGCATTACTCAAAGCGAATTGGCATATTAAAATTAATCAGCTAAAAGATAATATTAAATTTTGGAGAACTTTGCCTATGTCTATGGCAGGAAAGGTCAACGCAATTAAAATTGTGACTCCCCCTCGATTTTTATATTTATTTTCTTCCATTCCAGTTCTGATACCATCAAGCTATTTGCAAAATTAGAGTCTATTATTATTATTTAATTTATATGGAATAATAAAACTGTCAGAATATCAAAAAAAAAAAAAAAAACATCTGTTTAAGCCAAAAGCAAAAGCAGGATTTAGTCTTCCCCATTTCAGATGTTACTTTTGGGCTGTTAATTTACAGTCCCTTTCCTGGTGGAAACAAACTCCAGAGAATAAAGGGAAGATACCGGAATGGGTCTGGTTAGAAAGAACCTCGTGTAGTAAGACATCTTTAGAAGCTTTCTTAAATATTCCAAAAAAAATAAAATGAGAATATAATAGTAAATAATTCCCCTTAAAATATGGAAACGGATTAAATAATTTTTGGATCTTCCACATATTTATTTGGACAGCCCAATTTGTAAAAACCGTGCCTTCACTCCTGGCTAACATGACAAGTTTTTTTCCCAATGGAAGCAAAAGGGATAAACCTTATTGGACTTATACATTGATAATAAATTTGGTTTATTTACTCAAATTAAATTAAAATTTGAACTTTTATCTACAGATTTTTTTCGGGTATTTACAAATTAGAGATTTTACAAGGAAACATTTCATAGGCTTTGAAAACATATCAATACATCAAACTCTCGAAACTCTTAAAGGGTTAGTTCACCCAAAAATGAAAATTATGTCATTAATAACTCATCCTTATGCTGTTATGTAAGACCTCCTTTTATCTTCTGAACACAGTTTAAGATATTTTTGATTTAGTCCGAGAGCTCTCAGTCCCTCCATTGAAGCTGTGTGTATGGTATACTGTCCATGTGCAGAAAGGTAAGAAAAACATCATCAAAGTAGTCCATGTGACATCAGAGGGTCAGTTAGAATTTTTTGAAGCATCGAAAATACATTTTGGTCCAAAAATAGCAAAAACGACGACTTTATTCAGCATTGTCTTCTCTTCCAGGTCTGTTGTGAGAGAGAGTTCAAATCAAAGCAGTCTGGATATCTGGTTCGCGAACGAATCATTCAGTTCACCAAATCAAACTGAATCTTTTTAAACGGTTCACATCTCTAATATGCATTAATCCACAAATGACTTAAGATGTTAACTTTTTTAATGTGGCTGACACTCCCTCTGAGTTAAAACAAACCAATATCCCGGAGTAATTAATGTACCCAAACAGTACACTGAATGAACTGCTGTGAAGAGAGAACTGAAGATGAACACCGAGCCGAGCCAGATAACGAACAAAACATTGACTCGTTCACGAGTCAAGAACCGTTTCTGTCAGACGCGTCCGATTCGTAAACCGAGGAGCTGATGATACTGCGCATGTGTGATTCAGCGTGATGCAAACCGACACACAGAGCGCCTGAACCGAACTGATTCTTTTGGTGACTGATTCTGAACTGATTCTGTGCTAATGTTATGAGTGCGGGTAAACCGAAGGCTTGATTCAAGGGCAATCATCACAAATTACGCCATTACATCGAGCGCAAAAGAACCGGTGAACCGTTTTCTTCAACCGGTTTATTGAATCGAACTGTCCGAAAGAAGTACTGGTGATCCGAACACCGATGCAACCGGTTCTTCACTCGTAAACGAGTCAGTCTTTTGTTCGTTATCTGGCTCGGCTCAGTGTTCATCTTCAGTCAGAGTTCAGTCAGTGTAGTGTACTGTTTGAGTGCATGCATTACTCCGGGATATTGGTTTGTTTGAACTCAGAGGGAGTGTCAGCCACATTAAAAAAAAGTTAACATCTTAAGTCATTTGTGGATTAATGCATATTAGAGATGTGAACCGTTTAAAAAGATTCAGTTTGATTTGGTGAACTGAATGATTCGTTCGCGAACCAGATATCCAGACTGCTTTGATTTGAACTCTCTCTCACAACAGACCTGGAAGAGAAGACAATGCTGAATAAAGTCGTCGTTTTTGCTATTTTTGGACCAAAATGTATTTTCGATGCTTCAAAAAATTCCAATGGACCCTCTGATGTCACATGGACTACTTTGATGATGTTTTTCTTACCTTTCTGGACATGTACAGTATACCGTACACACAGCTTCAATGGAAGGACTGAGAGCTCTCAGACTAAATCTAAAATATCTTAAACTGTGTTCTGAAGATAAAAAGAGGTCTTACATGTTTGGAACAGCATAAGGGTGAGTTGTTAATGACATAATTTTCATTTTTGGGGCGAACTAACCCTTTAAGTAATCGGAGTGCATCTAATTTTTCTTCAGCTGTTAATAAGATGCAGCCTCATATTCTAATTGAGCGACTGGCCTCTTATTTTAATTTTAACTGATCAGATTTTATTAATGCTCTTAAATTTGTTAACAGACAGACTACAGAAGGTATTTGTGAATGGCCACATGTCCACTATCCTCACTTCAAACACAGGGTCTCCGCAGGGCTGTGGCCTTTCTCCCTTGCTTTTTATAATGTACACTGATAGCTCCATGACTTCCCAATTGGGTAGCTACCTTATGAAATTTTCTGATGACACTGCCCTATTGTCACTTCTTCAGGGGGACCGATTGGACCATGGAAGTGCCTTATCACAATTCGTGAATTGGTGTGATGAATCCCTACTGGACTTATATGTGACAAAAAATAAGGAGTTAATTATTGATTTTAGAAAGAACTGTTTTAACCCAGAAACCAGCATTATACATAGCGCAAATGTTGAAATTGTAGAGACGTTTAAGTACTTAGGAACCATGTTTGATAAAAACACAGAGTCTATCATTAAGCGGGGACAACAAAGAATTCACTTGATGTGGAAGCTAAATTCTTTCAATGTATCTCAAAGGATCTTATGTAACTTTTTCATTGAAAGCCTTTTAACATTTTCTTTCATCTGCTGGTTTAATGGATTGTCTGTGGAATAGCCTCAGCAGTATTGTTAAAATCTTATCCAAGATCACTGGTGTTCAGCCGACAGACCTGAGCTCTCACTGGAAAAAAAAAGGGCTCCAGAAGGCTAGACAGGTCATGAGTTATCCTGACCCTGTTCTTAGGCAGGAATTTTGTCTAATGCCCTCAGGACGACGCTACCTTGCTGTGGACATGCAATCCATGAGAAATAAAATGTTGAACCACATTTTTCTGTTTCTCTGTTATGTTTTTGTTGGTAAATTCTGATTCATACTGTTCTTAGTTTGTCCCACATATAGTTTTTTGCATTTGGTAAATTAAATAAATACAATTGTGTGAAAGTGGGGTCAGAAGCTCTGAAAATCTGTTAGGTGAAGTGATTGTGGATCCCTTTTCTGAACTCAAAATACTTAATCTTTACTGTTTTCTGTAGTCTGCTTTGTACTAATGTATCCAGTAAATTTGTGTTTGGATGAATTCACACAGCACTGTGTGATGTGAAATAAAAACTAACCTCTTGTCCTTTCCTGCATTGTTGGGCATTTTTTCAATGTGACAATAATATCATATTTCTTTCTCCCAATAATGTAAAAATCCTTCAGTGGACTTGCATTTCACTCAAACTTGAGCACCTGTGAGGGACACTGTAGAGACAAGTTGAGCAACACTCCCTATTAAAGATCATGTAAGTTGTCATCCTCCAGGAGTTCAGCAGATGTCACAATTTCTCATGAATTTGTACACTTTGTGCCAAAAAGACTCGGGCAGTTTACTTAAAATTTTGGAGGACATGCAAAGTACTAGAAAATACATTTGTTTAATTAAATCAAGGGTCTACTAATTTCTACAATCCTTTATGTGAACAAAATTGGTTAATTTACTTATTTTATGGATATACCCTTATACAGGTATTTGTTGTATGAATTTGTTATATTCACTTAATATAAACACAACAACTTACACCTGCTTTTTATGCACTCTTTGTTTGTTGGTAATTCCATTTTAATCTATATCTGATATTAAATGCTCTCTGCACCCAAACATTACCATTTTGCTTTTTTGTGTGTGTGTGTGTGTGTGTAATACTCTTCCAGTACTAATTCTTATTTATTATTGCACTTTTCTCATTTCAGACAGCAGCGTGTGAAGGGGACTTTTATTTTGATTTCATGATGTGACGTCACAAGGCTGCGCCGCGTTCCAGCGTCTGAGATTCGGCTGAAGAAAAGGTTTGTGTTTTAAGATACTAAAATGTTTCGTTCAGTGCAACCCTTTCGGATAATTTTGTAGTTTTTACAGACAGTGTAAAATTATTTTTAACATTGTAAAAATGTATCAAATAATAATTTTAAAAGGTGCATCACATTTCGCTCCCTGTATCGTGCTTCAGTGTATCATAAACATGAATTCGGCCACTGTAGAGCAGTGGCGAGAGAAACTGATTTTAGACTCGAAAATCCGTATTGAGTCAAATGATTCAGTGATTCGAAGCGCTCGATTCACCGCGCTCTGACGTCACACGACGATCAAAACTGTGTAATCTACAAATCATTAAATTTACCAACATTAATAATTCAAACATGTAAATGGCGTTTATGTATAACTTGTGTTCTTTTATTAATTGGTACTACTGGTGTTTATTGTTTTCGTTTAATCAGGTGATTTAAGTCCACTTGACTGAACTAGGGATTTAGTTTGGTTTTATTTTGCTTTCTGTTAATTATTTTCATCTTAAATTTACTATTTTAAAGATGGCGTTCATTAAAGAGGAGAGCGAAGACATGCGGATCGAGGACACTTTCAAAGTGAAACAAGAAGATACGGAGGAACAAGTAGAGATGGTGTTTATTAAAGAAGAGATTGAAGAAATTAAGGTTGAAGAAACATTCAGAGTCAAACATGAAGATACTGAGGAACAAACAGGTTAGTTTTCATTCTCAAAGCTTAATGTTTTTGAAGAATGCCATATGAGAGTGTCTGTGATTAAAGATGTTTTATTTGACATGGAGCTGGTTGAGATCACATGAGAAGATCCGACTCTTAAGACACACACAAAATTAGAAAAAAAGAATACAAAAGTAGATTAAACATATATATATATATATATATACACTGTTCCACAATTAAGTTAAACAAATGAATTTAAGCATTTTCAGTTCAGAAGCAGATTATGGGTTTAATGTTCCACAATATATATAAATATATATATATATATATATATATATCCTGAAAATAAATATATAAAATAACAAAAAGCATCATTATATGTAACGTATCTTTACATTCTCATCTACAAGTTTTTTTTCCTTTTTTCAGATATGCTTTGTACCAAACTGATCTTGTAAGCACAACTTTAGATTCCAGACTGACTAAAAACATGTATGCTCTGCATTTTACCCATCCAAAGTGCACACACACAGAGCAGTGAACACACACACACACCGTGAACACACACCCGGAGCAGAGGGCAGCCATTTATGCTGCGGCGCCCAGGGAGCAGTTTGGGGTTCGGTGCCTTGCTCAAGGACACGTCATTTGTTTCTCTCGGTTCATGTCAAATTAATTTTGATAAATAAGTCGCACCTGACTATAAGTCGCAGGACCAGCCAAACTATGAAAAAAGTGCGACTTATAGTCCAGAAAATACGGTAGATTTTTTTAAAGAGAAAACATATATGCATCTAATCAATACTCTTGTGCTTTGTAGAGTTTTGATGTGTTTTCTGCTCTTAATGGTGCTGCTTAAATGTGGTGATTAAGAAACAATATTGAAATACAAAATTAAGTTAACCAATGAAAGGCTATATAGTACATTTAGATAGATGCATATATACAGAGAGACACTTTTCACTTGCTGTAAGTGATTTTAAGTAATTAATGGAAAGTAGTTTGATCTTTGTATTGCTATGATCTATTTTCTCCATGGATTTATAAAAGGTTACACTGGTCGGTTTAAATAGACCTTAGTATACCGATCCACTCACCTGTTATGCCACGGATGTTTTTGATCATGTGAAGAGGATGATATTTTCCATCTGTATGCGAAAGATTGTAAAGTACAAGCCTAGTAGTTTACATTATTAATAAGTTTAACATTCATATACATTGCAAATATGGAAACATTTTGATTTGTGAGATTCGAGTAGTAACCTCCAAATAAATCCATCCATACCCACACTGGCTCCGTATCGTCAGGATATAATGCACCATATGCCAGATTTTTTTAAAACAAATAGGCCTACCTGTGACGTAAAAATCTAAAATCATATATTTTCTTGTAACACGATCCAGCAAGATCAAACTAAGTACTTTTTTTTTTGAGTGGGTTTTGCACATCCTGTCATACCAGTGTGCTGCTGCAATGTACGTATTTAGCAGCATTAAGGTTAACTGTTAATCGATTGTTCATTTAAACAAAGATCGATCATGGAAATGATTGAATATCGATATCCCTAATCACAGTATAACACCAAGTAAGTTAAACTTAAGAGATATCAATCTGTCCAGTTAGGAAGCATAAGAATCAGTTTCGCCTGCTGTGGTGCAAATGAAAGCGACAAAAGGTGCACTGAAGGGGCAACAGCAAGATAACCTCCCAAAAGGGAATGATTTTGTGGGTGGTGGCCACAGATCATTTTCCTCTCCTTATTTTTCCTGTCTGATTTGTCTTTAGTTTTGTTAGGGTCATTGTCAATGTCTGTAGCATAATGCAGTACCGAGGCAGTCAAGGTCCAGCCGGATTGCACATCCATACATATCATCAAAAGGAAGTTAGGTGTGTCTCCAGCATAGTTTCAAGAGCCTGGAGGAGATACCGGGAAACCGGCCATTATACGAGGAGAGCTGGACAGGCATGTAGAAGGGCAACTGCTTCTACTGCTTCCCACCGACTGAGCCAAAGTAAGCCCACATGAGCCAATCACATTTCTCTCCTGTGGCTTACTTTTGACCAATCACATTTTTCTTCTGTGGCTTACTTTTGATCAATCACCGGCTGCTATTATGGTCATCTTTACAATAGGTAAGGCTATGGTTTACTTCATTATGGAATATAGGTTATTGTTTGTTCATATACATTGTGTATTTTTGGAATATAAAACAAGCCAAAATAGCTTAGCTTTTACAGGTGCTGGTCATACAATTAGAATATCATCAAAAAGTTTAACGAATTCCATTCAAAAAAAAGAAACTTGTATATTATATTCTTTCATTACACACAGACTGATATATTTCAAATGTTTATTTCTTTTAATTTTGATGATTATAACTGCCACTAAGGAAAATCCCAAATTCACTATCTCTGAAAATTATAATATTGTGAAAAGGTTCAATATTGAAGACACCTGGTGACACACTCTAATCAGCTAATTAACTCAAAACATCTGCAAAGGCCTTTAAATGGTCTCTCAGTCTAGTTCTGTAGGCTACACAATCATGGGGAAGACTGCTGACTTGACCGTTGTCCAAAAGACGACCATTGACACCTTGTACAAGGAGGGCAAGATAAAAAAGGTCATTGCAAAAGAGACTGGCTGTTCACAGAGCTCTGTGGCCAAACACATTAATAGAGAGGAGAAGGGAAGGAAAAGATGTGGTAGAAAAAAAGTTTACAAGCAATAGGGATAAACACGCCCTGGAGAGGATTGTGAAACAAAAGCCATTCAAAAATGTGGGGGAGATTCACAAAGAGGGGACTGCAGCTGGAGTCAGAGCTTCAAGAACCACTACAAACAGACGAATGCAAGACATGGGTTTCAGCTTCGCATTCCTTGTGTCAATCCACTCTTGAACAACCGACAGTGTCAGAAGCGTCTCGCCTGGGCTAAAGACAAAAAGGACTGGACTGCTGCAGAGTAGTCCACAGTTATGATTTCTGATGAAAGTAAATTTAGCATTTCCTTTGGAAATCAGGGTCCCAGAGTCTGGAGGAAGAGAGGAGAGGCACACAATCCACGTTGCTTGAGGTCCAGTGTAAAGTTTCCACAGTCAGTGATGGTTTGGCGTGCCATGTCATCTGCTGGTGTTGGTCCACTGTGTTTTTGGAGGTCCAAGGTCAACGCAGCCGTATACCAGGAAGTTTTAGAGCACTTCATGCTTCCTGCTGCTGACCAACTTTATGGAGATACAGATTTCATTCTCCAACAGGACTTGGCACCTGCACACAGTGTCAAAGCTTCCAGTACCTGGTTTAAGGACCATGGTATCCCTGTTCTTAATTGGCCAGCAAACTCGCCTGAACTTAACCCCATAGAAAATCTATGGGGTTATGTAAAGGGAGATGTGATATGCCAGACCCAACAATGCAGAAGAGCTGAAGGCCACTATCTGAGCATCCTGGGCTCTCAGAACACCTGAGCAGTGCCACAGACTGATCGACTCCATGCCACGCCGCATTGCTGCAGTAATTCAGGCAAAAGGGGAAGTCGTGGCCTAATGGTTAGAGGGTTGGACTCCCAATCGAAGGGTTGTGAGTTCTAGTCTCGGGCCGGACGGAATTGTGGGTGGGGGGAGTGCATGAACAGCTCTCTCTCCACCTTCAATACCACGACTTAGGTGCCCTTGAGCAAGGCATCGAACCCCCAACTGCTCCCCGGGCGCTGCAGCATAAATGGCTGCCCACTGCTCCGGGTGTGTGCTCACAGTGTGTGTGTGTGTGTTCACTGCTCTGTGTGTGTGCATTTCGGATGGGTTAAATGCAGAGCACAAATTCTGAGTATGGGTTACCATACTTGGCTGAATGTCACTTCACTTCACTTTAAAAGGAGCCCCAACTAAGTATTGAGTGCTGTACATGCTCATAGTTTTCATGTTCATACTTTCCATTTTTATACTTTTCAGTTGGCCAAGATGTATAAAAATCCTTTCTTTGTATTGGTCTTAAGTAATACTCTAATATTCTGAGATTTTGGCCTTTAACTAAATTAGTGAAATCAACTTTTTGATGATATTCTAATTCTATGACCAGCACCTGTATAACACGTTTTCTTAAGTACCTGTGAACCTGTAACTTTTCCCATGGTAAATGCAGAAAAAACATGTCACTACTGATCAGATTAGTTAAAATCATTGGTTATCCGCTAATTAAGCTATATTGCTGTCAACAATGATGTGTGTATTGTGTGATTAGTCATGGTTTCTGGGTCCTATGTCTAAACATAATTATTAAAAATAATACTTTAATATTTGGTAATGATAATAGTGATGTCATCCGAGAAACCCTCATCCGCCCTCCCCAAATTTAATCATAGTACTTATTAATACTTAAAATTCATGTAAAATGCAACAGCCATCGTTATATTGTTTTTGTTAATGTTGACTCAGAGTTATCTATTTAGCCTTTAATGTATTAGACAAAATATTTAAAAAATCTACTTTCTTTCTCCACTTTATTCTTGTAGGTGAATTGCTGGGAATGGAGTACCTTTACAGCCAGATTGGCAAAAATCTGACTCCAGTACCTCAGAAACCAGAGGAGGAAGACAGGCTGGTGGAGGAAGTTGATGACAAGAACCTGCAAGATGAGGGGTTTAAGGAAGGGAGTCAAGGACAAGGTGGTGAACAAAGACAGCATCTTGCACCTGCCCCTTCAGTGCTGTCACAGCCATTTGACACTGGAAGCAGTCTCTCCGATGAGGCTCAGGTAAGACACTTAAAGGACTTATTTATATTTAAATCTTGTTTTATTCCACATGTATTAACATTAATCTGCATTTACTAGGGAGCAGTCATTGGACCCGATAACATCACTTGGTGGGACAAGGTCCAGGAACTGGCTGGTTACCTGGTGGGTCTTCGTGAGGCTCCCTACCTCAATGACCTGCAGGTGACAGAAGCCATCCAGCTGTGGACAGCTCTCCCTCATATTGATAAACAGCAGGTAAACTATCAGCCTCAGCTGACACATGGGAACTTAAAGGCACCGAAGCCGTCCAAAGTCACACCGGGTGTGGAGAGTGTGAAACGGTGTCTGATTGGACATCCTGGGAGTCCAGCACTGTTGCAAAGCACCATCTGCTTGGTTGAGGCCATTTGTATGAAGCTGTGTGCTTTACACAAGTCGCCGACCAAGAAGGCTGGAGTTTGCACCCCCAGGTGGTCTAAAATCCTCTCGGATTACCTCCACATCCGAGAGCTGGTGCTTAACAGTCACAGGTTGATGGATGAAACAACGATCCAACTGTTTGAGCTAAATCAGAGGACACTCATTCAGTGGTAAGATAGGCAAATTATTTGCTTCAAATTAACTGAATAATTCCAAATTTATATACAAGTAATTTATTTTCAGGTTTCAGCAGCGGCAGAAGAATAAGGAAATGAGTGTCCTCACCCAGGTACTTAATCTACCTGACCGAATTGATGTAGCTGATATGCAGGTTCCTCCGTCAAGGAAAAAAATGGATGAAACGTCATCGACATCAGGCCCAAAACATCAATTTATCCTTCCGACAAATCAAGAATGGCGGGCTCCTCTTCTGCGACCAGGTCGACAGCCCCCTGCTATAGCACCTGCCCTCACAGCATCAGGAGTTGTGCAGCCCATTTCAGCACCTGGGTCATTGTTAGGCACACTAGTCCTTAACCCAGACATGACTGTATCAATAGTTATTCCATCTTTTGGTGCTTCAAGATTCAATGCAGGCCCAGTTCCGCCTGCTCCAGTGTCTGCTGCTCCTGTGTCCCGTTACACACAGAGGAACAGGCGTCGGCGGGCCCTGGAGAAGGAAAGTGGAGTCTATAAGAGGAAGTATGTGCGGGGGGTTACTTTTAACATGTGCAGCAAATGTGGGCAGCCCAAAACGAAAGAGTTTGGCCACAGTCGATATGGTAATGCCACATTTTGCTTGCATGCCTCAAATGGCAAATCTTTAGATGACTGGTTGGCAGAACAGCGCAGGCAAAATAAATGCCAACCTCCACCTCCTCAATAAATGATATCTTTCTTGTATGCATTATGTATATATAACATGGACCCACTCTTTCCTATTGTCCTCTCTCTCTCTCTACACATATATGCAATGAACGTGTGTGTGTGTACTAATATCAATATGTGGTATTCATTTTAATAAAACATTTTACATTTGAAGTGTCTTTTGATCAGGTAAATTAAATCTGATAAATCATATCAATCAAATCATATCCCACACACACAAAAAACTCATCTTTGAAGAAACATTTTTTTTTTTTTCATTTTATTTAACCATAAACAAACATATAATATGCTTTTTGAAAAATAATATACACAAAGTAATAAATACCAATCAATATAATATTTAATAGATAACTAAATGGTCTTCACGTGCTAGACAATGCTTACATTGATGATGCAAGTTGGATTAGTTAGTCAGCCTGTAACATTAGTTTTTTTACATACATTTTTGGTGTGATTTAAGAATTCAGCTCTGAGTATTGTTAAGTTTTGTTTCCAATGATTGTTCTCACATAATGTTCTTAACCAGGTCTGAAAATACCCTTAGACTCTATGTTCTTTGTAACTCCCCACCAATGTAATTTACCATCAACAGGACAGGTCATCACTTCCCTGGAGTTCAGAAGAAACCTGATGAGAGGGCAGTATGGTACAACTCAGTGTCTACCAAAAGGGGGCCGTCCTGCTTTGGACAATTCTCTGCGGTTAACAGCGAGGCATTTCCCTGCTAAAGTTCCACAGACAACCGCCCAGGGCAGTAGGACAAGGCGCCACTGCAGGGTCTGCCTGTCCAGCTCTCGGAAGACAAAGGAGAGGCGTCTCACAAAGTACATGTGTGTGCCATGCAACGCTCCGTTGTGTGTTACTCCATGTTTCGAACAGTACCACACTCTAAAAGATTACTGAAAAAAAAAAACTATCCACTGTCAGTTCAAATAATGTACATAAGTACTTATAATTCACAGTTTTTTTTTTTTTTTTTGGTTTTAGGGGAGTTTGTACATGTAAATAATTTGTCATTTCTTTTATTATCAGTTATTATAGTTTTCTGTTCCCTATATTAAAATAGTTTACATTGAATGAACATGTTCACCATTTCATGCATTGTGTGTTTCTCTTTCAAGTATTAGAAACTTAGTATATCATGCTATATATCATGTTACATAGTTATAAAACAACCCCACAGTGCACATTTGACATTGTGCAGTCTTCCCTTAATGTTGACATTCTTGCGCAGCTAATGGTTAATAAGTAGGCCAATAGGAGAAATTACTTGTGATTATGATTCATGCTACTTTCAACAACCCAACTGAAAATTAGAAGATGGACTCAGAGTACCTTACAAGTGCAAGGAAGACTATTTAAGAGAGACATAAAAATGATCTTTAATTGTTTGTGGATTTTAGTATTCAAAAAATTATCAAAAGTTGCTTTAGTAGTGAGGAGCTATAGGCCATTCAAAGTGTCATAATGTTTTTTCTTTCTGAGTCTAGGGTTGGGCAGGGGCAACATGAAGTGGAAGTGACACTTAGTCTAAGAGATTAGCCTTCTCTCTCCACCTCAGCACATCACAAGACCACAACAGTAGGGATTTAAGGAACAATATGTATACTTAAAAGGACGCAATTAATTTCAAGAGGGGATCAACATAAAAAACTAAAATAGCAATCTGTCTAGACCCTTCAACTATTCTATGGTAAGTAAAGAATTGATTGAGTGTTTACTGTAGTCTTCATGCATTATGACACAATCTGTATTGTATAAAGTGCTATTTTAACAAAGGTGAAATGACTTAATTTGAATAAAGACTGTTCTATGAAAGTAAACACGAAAGTGGTAATCAAAAGGTGTCAATACAACACACAAATCCATTGAGAACTAGAATTTGTAGAGGTTTTTGATCCAATAATACAGGTGCTGATCATATAATTAGAATATCATCAAAAAGTTTATTTATTTCACTAATTCCATTCAAAAAGTGGAACTTGCATATAATATTTATTCATTACACACAGACTGATATATTTCAAATGTTTATTTCTTTTAATTTTGATGATTATAACTGACAACTAAGGGAAATTCCAAATTCAGTATCTCAGAAAATTTTAATATTGTGAAAAGGTTCAATACTGAAGACACCTGGTGCCACACTCTAATCAGATAATTAACTCAAAACACATGCACATTGACAGTTGTCCAAAAGATGACCATTCACACCTAGCACAAGGAGGCCAAGACACAAAAGGTCATTGCAAAAGAGGCCAGCTGTTCACAATGCTCTGTGTCCAAACACATTAATAGAGAGGCGAAGGGAAGGAAAAGATGTGGTAGAAAAAAGTGTACAAGCAATAGGGATAACCGCACCCTGGAGAGGATTGTGAAACAAAACCCATTTAAAAATTGTGGGGGAGATTCACAAAGAGTGGACTGCAGCTGGAGTCAGTGCTTCAAGAACCACTACAAACAGACGAATGCAAGACATGGGTTTCAGCTGTCGCATTCCTTGTGTCAAGCCACTCCTGGACAACAGACAGCGTCAGAAGCGTCTCGCTTCAAAAAGGAGAGGCACACAATCCATGATGCTTGAGGTCCAGTGTAAAGTTTCCACAGTCAATGATGGTTTGCGGTGCATTGCTGCAGTAATTCAGCCAAAAGGAGCCCCAACTAAGTATTGAGTGCTGTACATGCTCATACTTTTCATGTTCATACTTTTTAGTTGGCCAAGATTTCTAAAAATCCTTTATTTGTATTGGTCTTAAGTTATATTGTAATTTTCTGAGATAATGAATTTGGGATTTACCTTAGTTGTCAGTTATAATCATCAAAATTAAAAGAAATAAAAAAACATTTGAAATATATCACTCTGTGTGTAATTAATGAATATAATATACAAGTTTCACTTTTTGAATGTAATTAGTGAAATAAACCAACTTGATGATATTCTAATTATATATGACCAGCACCTTTAAATATATTTGATTTATCCGAATTTAATAAAAAAGACTAGTCGGTAACTCTTTATAATAACGTTCTGTTGTAAGTTATTTAAAAATTATTAGTTAATGATGAACGAATCATTTACAAAACATGACTATACTTTCATAAATTATTTATAAGTAATAAGTTAAAGGTCCCCTTCTTCGTGTTACCATGTTTTAAACTTTAGTTAGTGTGTAATGTTGTTGTTAGAGTATAAATAATATCTGTACAATTCTAAAGCTCAAAGTTCAATGCCAAGCGAGATATTTTATTAAACAGAATTCGCCTACAAAAAATGTCCCGTTTGGACTACAGCCCTCTAGTTCCTGCAGTAATGACGTCACTAAAACACTTTTTTTTGACTAACCTCCATGAATTCACAAACGGGGGGGCGTGGTCTTGTTGCGCTCCGACGGAGAAGAAGGAAGAGCTGCGTTTGTGTTTGCCATGTCATTGAAATGCTGTTATTTTCATCTCGGAGTCCAATCATCTTTGTTTGGCCTTCCCAGGGAAGCTGTACTTGGAGATTAATGGTTACAATTTATGTTTAACTCGGTTCCTGAAAATTATAATCCACATGTAAAACTTTGTGCAGCACATTTTGCTGAGGACAGCTTGCTGAGGACAACTTCCTGAATCTCAATCAGTTAAATGCCGGATTCCCGCAAAGATTATTCTTGAAAGATGGAGCAGTGGGATGCAAAAGCTTTGTAAATTATTTATTCATGCATTTACACATCATTTATAACAGGTGTTGAACACTTTGTAGTGTGTACTAAGTACTGACTGGTGAGGGTATATACAGCTGTCTTCTCTGACACACATGGAGTCTTTAACTTCCGTGCACCTGATGTTGGCTTCAGTGTAGGTAAAAGCGGTTGAGAGGTTCACTTCATCATAGATCCACACACTCCACACAGAGCACAAATCTGTGCTGATGAGAGAAAGGATTTAACACAAGCCACTGGAATCACCTGACTAAGGCATTTATAAATATTATCCACTTCAAAACAAATGAGTTAACTCTTCCTAAAAATAGTGCTTTAGCATACCTGCATGTTTGTACTTTTGATAAATCATATAATGATCATTTACTAATGGTTTGTTCATCATTTATTCGTGATTAACAATTGTTTATTGAGATACTTATACAAAATGATTTTGACATATAAGTGATAATGTTATCAACTAATAAATTGATTTATTTCATGATTTCAACTTTTTTTAAGATAACTTACAACACATTTGTAAATCGCTAGCATACCACTCATTAACCATTTATGAACATATAGTCATGTTTTGTAAAAGATTTGTTCATCATTAACCAATAACTTATAAGTGACTTATAACTGAATTAATCAAACATTACTAAAATGTTAACTTATTACTTATTAATCATTTATAAATATATAGTCATGTTTTGTAAATGATTAGTTCATCATTAACTAATAATTTATAAATTACTTATAACAGAATGTTATTATAAAGTGTTACCGACTAGCCATTCAGTCTTTGATATTATTAATGCCAAGACTAGGAGCATTCATTGTGGACAATAAAGGGGGTGGTGTTGCCGCAGTGGATAAGATGCATGCCTTTGGTGTGAGAGACCCGGGTTCAAATCCACTGTGAGACACCAATGTGTCCCTAGTTGCTCCAAAGGCGTGTGACCTCTGACATATATAGAAATTGTAAGTCGCTTTGGATAAAAGCGTCGGATAAATGTAAATGTAAAGACTATACACTATACTAAAAACTACACATACATACATACAATGTAAGAAACAGTGATAAAAAAATAGTAAGTAATAGGAATATAGACTATGTAAATGATATCTATATATGCGAATGCATAGTATTAAATTATGTGCAAAAACAATAGTGCAATAACGTGCAACTTGAGATGAGGCTACATGAGTAATATTAACAAATATACAATGGTAGTAATAACAGCAATAACATTACAAATGTTCAATGAGATGAAACAATTTGAACCGATTGTTCTCTGAGATAGATAAGTCCACTAGCTAGCTACCCGTTTAAGAATCTAGTAGTTGAGGAGTTCCTTAATCTTGAAGTCCAGCAATTTACACTCCTATACCTCCTGTGTGAACAGTCTGTGTTCGGGGTGGGGTCTTTAATGGAGGCAGCTCTTATGAGGACTCTGCGATGGTAAATGGCTTGCAGAGAGAGCAGTGGGGTCCTGATGATCTTCTCAGCAGTCTTCACCACTCTCTGCAGACGTTTGTGGTCCCTCAGTGTAGAGCTGCCACACCATGCAGTGATGTAGCTGGTCAAGATGCTCTCAACTACACAGCTGTAGAAGTTGTGGAGGATCTTAGGTGACAAGCCAAACTTCCTCAGCCTCCTCAGCCAGGTGGGTGGTGTTGAGTGTCCAGGTGAGGTCCTCACTGATGTGGACCCCCAGGTATTTAAAGCTGCTTACTCTTTCCACTTCAAGCTTTCGGATAAACAGTGGCTGGTGATTTTTCCTTTTTTTTTTTGTCAAGTCCACTATCATCTCCTTTATCTTATACATGTTGAGGGTAAGATTGTTGTCACCAGATTGGCCACCTGTCTCCTGCCGGCCACTTCATCCCCGTTAGTGATCTGTTCTATCATTACAGTGTCACTAGCGAACTTCAGTATGACGTTGTCCTCGTGGGAGGCTACACAGTCATATGTGAACAGTGTGTGTAGAGTATGGGACTGAGAACACACTCTTGTGTGGTGCCAATGTTTGTAATGACAGTGTGTCTGAGGTGTGCCAGTCAGCGAGTCTAGGAGCCAGTCACAAAGTGTGGGGTGTAATCCAAGTACAATCAGTTTTTAGATAAGTTTGTGAGGGAAGAACATATTGAAGATAGAGCTATAATCAATAACGCATGTGTTATATAAGCATCCTGATAAAAGTGTCCTTATTTTCCAGGTGAGAAAGGGAAATATGGAGCAGGGGCGTAGATTACACTGGGGATGCAGGGCCATGAACCCCCCCCCCCCCCCCCCTTCCCCCACCCCATATTACATCACAGAAATTCGTCCCCTGCAATTTTTCAGTCAAATGAGTTTGCTTAGAGGTTTTCAAGAGCTGGTGTGAATAAATATAGATTTAAGCTCAAAGAGACAGGATAGTCTGTGCATGACCTGATATTTTATTTGGACCTAGAATACAGCAAGATGAACATAACGCGCTAAACACTTGCAGTGTGTGTTTCATTCATACTCGAAGCCAGTGGCGCTCTCCTGCAGAAAGTCATACCAGGAAATTCCTTATATGGACAAAAGCATCCAGCTTTTGCTGTATGAAAACAATTATTTCACAGAAAAACTGAAACTTTTGGAAACACAAAGACATTAATATACAATATATGGTTTTTCAAGTCAGGTCAAGTCAAATTAAGTATTTGAACAATGCAGTGTTAATTGACATAGTGTGTATTACAGTATAGAAACTATTTTGCCTTATTAGGTGATAAAAAGTGTTTATAGTATATAAACAAATAATTAAGTTGGCTTGAGAGAGCCAACTTACTGATATTGTATTTAAACTTCTTATTATTATTCTTCTGAGACTAAAACTTTTGACTGCTACTCCTCCTAGAGCTTTAACTCTACAAACTCCAAACTCAGCCCAGCTCTTCAGACTGATCTGAAGTTAGTTGCTATATCTTTTTAGACTGATCGGACTTAGACTTTTCATAAAACTGAAGATTAAAAATCATAAAAACTCCCATAGACTTACATTGAAAAGCCTCTGCTCAACTGAACATTCCGTCAAACTCCAACTGTCAAAAATTCAAATCTAAACACACTGAAGCCCATTAAACTCATAGTCTATGTACTATGTACATATTGTATGTACTATTACTAACCCATTCAAACTCATCTATCATATCATATATATTCATCTATCTATCTATCTATCTATCTATCTATCTATCTATCTATCTATCTATAATCAAACTCTATCTATCTATCTATCTATCTATCTATCTAACTGTTTCTATCTATCTATAATCAAACTCATCTATCTATAATCAAACTCATCTATCTATCTATCTATATTCAAACTCATCTATCTATTTATATTAAAACTAATCTATCTATCTATCTATCTATCTATCTATCTATCAAACTTCTCTATCTATATTAAAACTAATCTATCTATCTATCTATCTATCTATCTATCTATCTATCTATCTATCATCAAACTCATCTATCTATCTATCTATCTATCTATCTATCTATCAAACTCATCTATCTATCTATCTATCTATCTATCTATCTATCTATCTATCTATATTCAAACTCATCTATCTATCTATCTATCTATCTATCTATCTATCTATCTATCTATCTATATTCAAACTCATCTATCTATCTATCTATATTCAAACTCATCTATCTATCTATCTATCTATCTATCTATCTATCTATCTATTCAAACTTATCTATCTATCTATCCTAACAACATGCTAGTCATGCTAAAAATCATGCTAGCAACATGCTAGTCGCATGCTAATCATGCTAAAATCATGCTAGCAACATGCTAATCATGCTAAAATCATGCTAGCAACATGCTAGTCATGCTAAAAATCATGCTAGCAACATGCTAGTCGCATGCTAATCATGCTAAAATCATGCTAGCAACATGCTAATCATGCTAAAATCATGCTAACAACATGCTAGTCGCCTGCTAATCATGCTAAAATCATGCTAGCAACATGCTAATCATGCTAAAATCATGCTAGCAACATGCTAATCATGCTAAAATCATGCCAGCAACATGCTAATCATGCTAAAATCATGCTAGCAATATGCTAGTCGCATGCTAATCATGCTAAAATCATGCTAGCAACATGCTAATCATGCTAAAATCATGCTAGCAACATGCTAATCATGCTAAAATCATGCTAGCAATATGCTAGTCGCATGCTAATCATGCTAAAATCATGCTAGCAATGTGCTAGTCATGCTAAAAATCATGCTAGCAACATGCTAGTCGCATGCTAATCATGCTAAAATCATGCTAGCAACATGCTAATCATGCTAAAATCATGCTAGCAACATGCTAATCATGCTAAAATCATGCTAGCAACATGCTAGTCGCATGCTAATCATGCTAAAATCATGCTAGCAACATGCTAGTCGCATGCTAATCATGCTAAAATCATGCTAGCAACATGCTAATCATGCTAAAATCATGCTAGCAACATGCTAATCATGCTAAAATCATGCTAGCAACATGCTAATCATGCTAAAATCATGCTAGCAACATGCTAATCATGCTAAAATCATGCTAGCAACATGCTAGTCGCATGCTAATCATGCTAAAATCATGCTAGCAACATGCTAGTCATGCTAAAAATCATGCTAGCAACATGCTAGTCGCATGCTAATCATGCTAAAATCATGCTAGCAACATGCTAATCATGCTAAAATCATGCTAGCAACATGCTAATCATGCTAAAATCATGCTAGCAACATGTTAGTCGCATGCTAATCATGCTAAAATCATGCTAGCAACATGCTAATCATGCTAAAATCATGCTAGCAAAATGCTAGTCGCCTGCTAATCATGCTAAAATCATGCTAGCAACATGCTAATCATGCTAAAATCATGCTAGCAACATGCTAGTCGCATGCTAATCATGCTAAAATCATGCTAGCAACATGCTAATCATGCTAAAATCATGCTAGCAACATGCTAATCATGCTAAAATCATGCTAGCAACATGCTAGTCGCATGCTAATCATGCTAAAATCATGCTAGCAACATGCTAATCATGCTAAAATAATGCTAGCAACATGCTAGTCGCATGCTAATCATGTTAAAATCATGTTAGCAACATGCTAGTCGCATGCTAGAAACATGCTAATCATGTTAACATCATGCTAGCGACATGCTAGTAACTTGCTAATCATGCTAGCGACATGCTAGTAACTTGCTAATCATGCTAACGACATGGCTAGTCACTTGCTAATTATGCTAGCGACATGCTAGATACCTTGCTAATCATGCTAAGTACATGCTTGTCACATGATAGTCACTTGCTTGTAATGCTAACAATGTTAATCACTGTCATTTTTATACTTCTTAAACTTAAATCTTTTTAAACTTTTTAAACTTTTCACATTTTCAAACTATCTATCTACCTATATATCTATCTAACTATCTATCTATCTTCTGACTGTCTATCTATCTATCTATCTATCTATCTATCTATCTCTCTATCTATCTATATATCTATCTAGCTATCTATCTATCTTCTGACTGTGTCTATCTATCTATCTATCTATCTGTCTATCTGTCTATCTATCTATATATCTCAGACTGAAAACCATCAAACTTAAAACTTTTTAAACTTAAACTTTTCAATCTTTTCAAACTTTTCAAACTTTTCAAACTTTTTCAGACTTTCTGGTCAGGCTTTCTCAAGCCAACTTAAAGTTTGTCTTGACGAACTTTTTTATCTAGTTATCATTTGTTATTGTACAGCAGTTATTAGGGATGGGAACCAAAAACCGGTTCTTATTCATAACCCTGCATCTTTAATTACTGAGCACATTGATTCCAATGACGCACAGCCACAAACTCGTTGCGCTGTCCCGTCTTTAATTGCTGAACACATTGTTTCCCATGACTGTATGTGCACTTGCGCCTTTGATAACTGCACATCGTTTTGTCTGACTGTACATCTAACAGCAGCGCGCTGCACCTGCCGAAACCAAATTACATTATATTTGTCCCATATTGTCATTAATATACTGTACATACTGGCTTCAGCTTGGACCACTAAGTAAATAGACTGCTATTGTTATGCAAGTATGAGGGTTAGATAATTTAGTGTACAGGTCATTTCAAGAGTGATAAACAAAGTGATAGAAAATATTTATTTTAATGCATTTTAAATGTTTAAAAATGTGGAAACCACTCATTGCATCACACCATCTCCTGACTGCATTATTATTTGTAAAATAGGGACTTTATGGAGAGTGTCTATACATGTTGATAAGTTTAACCATTTATATTTCATTAATTAAGGTAAATTAATGAGTATCTCAGCCCTCAAGGGACTATTTGGCCAACAAGCTTATTCCTGCTTGAAAAGCAAAACGTTATTGATAGTGTAAAAAACATCAACTTTGAAACACATGCTGTTTGATGGACTAGCATTACTCAACATTACTTACTACCTTCAAGCAACGCTACATTCATTGAAGGTAAAATAGTAAAAAACATGGTTCATTTAAATGAAACCAGAAGCCGAACCAGAAAATTTCTAAAAATACCCCACAATACTTATGAAGATCTGTACACTGTAATATATGTTGCATTTTGACATTGCCAACCTTTAAATTAAGTTGACAGTTAGTAATAAACAGTATTGAGCATTGAGTAGTTGAGTATTGTGCATTTTTCCCTACCACTATTTCTCATTAATTGTTTATTGATTTTAATGGAACCGGAATCAGAACCGGAACCGAAACAGAAAATTTCTAACGATTCCCAACCCTAGCAGTTATAGATTTCAAAGTCAATTAAAAGCTAGAAATTAGGTAAATTTTAAAAGATGCCTATAGTATCCACTACCAGTCAAAAGTTTTTTAAAGAAAACTGTTCACCAAGCCTGCTTTGATCATAAAGTACAGTAAAATTTTGAAATATTTTTACTAGCCTATTTAAAATAACTGTTTTCTATTTGAATATATTTCAAAATGTAATTTGAGATTTCAAAGCTGAATTTTTAGCATCATTACTCCAGTCACATGATCCTTCAGAAATTATTCTGATATTTTGATTTGCTGCTCAAAAAAAAAAAAAAAAAAAAAAAAAAAAAAACTTATTATGATAATGCTTTAAACAGCTGAGTAGAATTTATTTTCAGGTTTCTTTGATGAATAGACAGTTCAGAAAAACAACATTTACCTGAAATATAAACCTTTTGTAAAATGATGTCTTTATCATCAGAGCAGTGGACACCAAGCAAGACAGACTGTGGTGGAGAATTGGAGGCCTGAACTGGCGAGGCAGTGCTCTGAGATTGAGGCGTTAAAAAGCAGCTAAGTCTCTGCAAGGCAGCACACGCCAGTGAAAATGCACACGACCATTTTGATGCAGTTGAGAGAGGTGCAAGCAGCAGCAACAGAAGCACAAAAAACACAGGTGCATCTAAATAAATTACAATGTCGTGGAAAAGTTCATTTATTTCAGTAATTCAAATCAAGTTGTGAAACTCGTGTATTAAATTCAACACACACAGACTAAAGTAGTTTAAATCTTTGGTTCTTTTAATTGTGATGATTTTGGCTTACATTTAACAAAAACAAATTATAATGCTTCGTAAGATCAATAATAATAAAAAAAATATATGAATTGTTGGCCTTCTGGAAAGTATGTTCATTTACTGTACATGTACTCAATACTTGGCAGGGGCTCCTTTTGCTTTAATTGCTGCCTCAGTTCGGCGTGGCATGGAGGTGATCAGTTTGTGGCACTGCTGAGGTGGTCTGGAAACCCAGGTTTTTTTGACAGTAGTCTTCGGCTCATCTGCATTTTTTGGTCTCTTGTTTCTGTAACAACTGGTGAAAGGAGTGGCAGGTAGCAAGTGCAGGTTAATAGATTTTTAATATAATGAAGGACACAATACATGAAGACAGAAACACAGGTGATACTTGGCCGGGGATATACAGTCCGAGAAGATGCAGGTGAGTGGAACTGCGGGGAAGCGAGCCAAGAGGTAAGTGATGAATCCAACGGTGAGATGAGATGAGTGGACTGGGTTCCGGGGAGACAAGAACATCCAACGAAGAAACAACAAAGAGAGCAGAACATGAGACGAGGAACTGAAACAACACTCTGACAAACACAAGACACTAGACAGGGCAATATATAGGAAGGAGTAATGAGGGACAGCTGTTGCTGATGACAATTAGCGGAGACACCCACAAGAAACAATCAGTGCTGTAAGACAAAGGCTTCACCCACATAGTGAAAAACCCCGTGATCAAGGTTTACCAACCGTGACAGCCCCCCCCCCCCTCTAGGAACGCCTCATGGAGTTCCCAGAAAGGCCCTACCTGCTGATTGTAATCATCAATAAGAGACTAATCCAGTATGTCCCTAGCAGGTACCCAACTCCTCTCCTCCGGACCGTAACCTTCCTGGTCCACCAGGTACTGGAATCCTCTTCCTCTCTGTCTCTAGTCCAGAATCCGATTTACCGAATAAGTTGGCTCCCCATCTACAAGACACGGCGATGGGGGAACTGGGGTAGGCGGATTATTGCGTGAATAAAACATGGGCTTAGTCTTGGACACATGGAAGGTGGGATGAATCCTCCTGTATGCCGGAGGTAGTTTGAGGCGGACTGTCACTGGACTTATGATCTTGGTGACAGGAAACGGGCAATAAATTTGGGAGCTAATTTATTAGAAATGGAGCGGAGCGGAATGTTGTTAGTAGAAAACCACACTTTTTTACCCACAACCTATGCGGGAGGCTTCGAACGGTAGCGATTGGCCTTGGCCTTAGTGCACTCCCTCATCCGGAGCAGAGTCTCGCGGGCTCTTGTCCAGGTGGACAAATGCATGAGCAGAGGGGACCGCGACTTCAGACTCCAGACTAGGAAAAACAGGTGGCTGGTAACCTATGCTACACTGAAATGGAGAGTGGCCCGTGGCTGACACTGGTAACGAGTTGTGAGCTTACTCAACCACAGAGAGTTGTTGGCTCCAGGAAGAAGGATTCTTGGAGACTTAACATCACAACGTTCTCTCTAAATCCTGGTTGGCTCTCTCAGATTGCCCGTTACTCTGAGAGTGATAACCTGAAGACAGTCTAACCGTTGCTCCTAACAATTTGCAAAATGATTTCCAAAACTTGGATATAAATTGGGGTCCTCTGTCAGAAACCACGTCTACCAGGAGGCCATGTAACCGAAAGACATGATCAATGAGAGTGACCACTGTCTCCTTGGCTGTAGGTAATTTGGGCAAGGGAATGAAATGTGTCGCCTTCGAGAACCAGTCCACTACAGTCAAAATGACCGTGATGCCATTAGAGGGCGGGAGGGCGGTAACAAAATCTAGAGCGATATGTGACCAGGGTCTCGAAGGGACAGACAGCGCATGAAGAAGCCCAACTGGACTTGACCTCCCATAGGAGTGATGAGATGATTATACTCTCAGGTAATAGGGTTTAATGTTTTTGGAACCCGGGCGGTAAGACAGAGAAAAATCAAACCGGCTGAAAAAAAAGTGCCCACCGAGCCTGCCTGGAATCGAGTCTTTTGGCAGTTCTAATGTATTCTAATTTTTTATGATCAGTCCAAACAATGAAAGGTACCCCTGACCCTTCCAACCAGTGACGCCACTCCTCTAAAGCTAATCTGACAGTCAATAATTCCGTTACCAATGTCATAATTGCGTTCAGCAGGAGATAAACTATGGGAGAAAAATGCGCAGGGATGCATCTTATCATCCAAGACAGCACGCTGGGAAAGAACTGCACCTACTCCCACCTCTGATGCGTCGACCTCCACCACAAACTGCCGTGTGGGATCAGGGGCTACTAAGATGGGAGCCGAAACAAAGCGGCTCTTGATGTTTGTAAATACAGTTTCGGCTGTATTAGACCACCTGAATGGAGTACCGGGTTTTTTTTTATTTTACTGTTTGCTTTGCGATGAGAGGAATAAGACATAATTCACCCCAATAAGATACGATGTGGTTGAGGATTTGAGAAATGGATTTCCTCAGAAAAAAGAATGAAGCACTTTATTCAGCAGAGATCATAAACATGAGTAAGCCTCTTTTTATTTATTTGTACTAGTTTTCACATAATGTGTAGACATTTTCAACATTAATAATAATAAAAATGATGATAATAATAAGAACAATAAATGTTTTTTTTGTTTTTTTTTAGAAAATTAAGATGGTTAAGAGGATTTCTGAAGGATTGTGTGACTGGAGTAATGATGAAAAAAAATAGTTTGAAAGTCAGCTTTAATTGTTCCTAATAAACTGTTTAACTGCTCCCCCAAGTGGATATTAAATTATGTTGTTGGATAATTAAATATATTCTAAATAAACTACAAACATAAAATTATATAGATTTATTTTATTCTCACATTCTTTCTTGTAACTCTTCCCCTCTCAGTGACACAGCTGACTGAAAGGCTCATTTTCCAGGTCTTTGTCTTCTCAGGTGTAAATCACAATGATATTCATGATAGTTGATGCCTACTCGCATATGACTTTTACCAACAAAAAGAGTCTTAGAAAATTTTTATCAATTTATTGTTTTCTGTGAGTAAACAAGATGATTTTCACATAATTTAGAAATAAAAATTCTAGACTACAAGCTCCAGTTCTCAAAAATCCCGAGAACCATTGTTCTTTATGTGTTTTTATTTTTGCCTTATTCAAGTGTTTTAACATTTTTCGTTTTTCACTAATCACGCATTACATTTTGTTTTCTCAAAAACACAATCATGTACATACATGCATTTCACATTATTATGTGCCAGTATTTATAGCCCATTTTGTGCTGATCACAGTGAGATTAGACTTTACCCATTTAGATATTTATAAGAAACTGAAAAAAGCACAAATGTCAGGGCATGACAAAACTTCTCCAGGCCCCAAAAATACCCTTAGACTCCAGAGGGTTAACCTTGTTGAGATCCATACGTATTCCCTCGGACGAGACGATATACCCTAGGAAAGGAACAGACTGTGCATGGAATACGCATTTCTCTACCTTGACAAAAAGACCATTCTCAAGTAATCTCTGGAGCACTCGTCTGACGTGTTGCACATGTTCCTGGAGAGATGAAGAAAAAATCAGTATGTCATCCAGGTAAACATATATAAACTGATCTACCATGTCTCTCAACACGTCATTAAAGAGCACTTGGAAAACCCCTGGCGAGTTGGAGAGCCCGAACGGCATCACCAAATATTCCAAGTGCACTCTAGGGGTGTTAAAGGCAGTTTTCCACTCATCCCCCTTCCTGATGCGGACCAAATGATAAGCATTACGTGAATCCAGTTTTGTGAATATGTATGCTCCCTGTAACCTCTCGAAAGCTGAAGATATCAACGGCAAAGGATAGGTATTCTTTTTCGTGATGTTGTTCAGCTCTTGGTAATCAATACAAGGTTGTGTCCATCCTTCTTACCCTCAAAAAAGAATATCGCCCCCGCTGGAGAGGAGGAAGGGAGGATGAACCTCGATGCCAAGGAATCAGAAATTTATTTCTCCATGGCCTCCCTCTCCGGAATAGAAAGAGAGTAAAGCTTGCCCTTGGGCGGAGACTTACCTAGAACTAAGTCTATAGCACAGTCATAGGGACGATGTGGAGGAAGATGAGCAGCACGGAACTTACTGAACACCTCCTTCAGGTCCAGGTACTCTGCGGGCACGTTTAATAAAACCATGGTTTCCTCTTGAAAGACAGAAACAGACACAGCAGGACAAACAGAAACCAAACAAGACTCATGACAACTTTCACTCCACAAGGTAACGGTGTTGGAACCCCAATCCACTCGTGGATTGTGTTAAACCAACCAGGGATGACCTAAAACAATGGGAGCGACAGGGGAGTCCATGAGGTAAAAGGATATATTTTCGGTGTGGTTTCCTGAGGTGAGCAGAGTTATAGGTTCAGTGGAATGAGAGACATGAGGCAGTTTCTGCCCATTGAGTGCGGTGACATGGATGTGACGAGACAAGGGAAGAACAGGAAGGTTCAGGTGACGTGCAAGGACAGTGTCAATGAAATTACCCTCGGCTCCAGAGCCCAGAAGGGCGTGACAGTCGTGAGTATGGTTCTCCCACCTCAGTTTCACCGGAAGGAGAGTTAAAGATGTGGTTGAGGACTTCCCGGCGGAAATCCCACCCAATAGTAGCCTCAAACTTACTACCGGGCTGGGTTTGTGATTGTAGACGGGACCGACCATGTTCTCTCGACTTGAGTGACCCTGTTCAGGAGAGTTGTGAATGCGTGACAGACTGGTTTGTTTACCAAGACGATTAATCTGGGCGTCCACACGAAGCGCCAAATTGACCAGACCATTGAGAGTTGGGGGCAACTCGAGGAGGTACATCTCCTTATGAACACGGTCGGCCAGCCCATGCAGGAATTGATCCCACTGCGCCTCCACGTTCCACTGGCAAATGGCCACCAAGGTGCGGAACTGTATGGAGTAGTCCGCCACTGACAGATTCCCTTGTCGGAGGCCTGATAGCTGGTGAGCGGCCTCCTTGCCAGCCACAGCCCGATCGAACACCCTCTTCATCTACTCAGAGAGGGAGTGGAACAAGGCGCAACACAGATGATGGTTCTCCAAGACCGCCGTCCCCCATAAGGCGGCCCTGCCAGAGAGCAAAGTGAGAGCAAACGCGACCTTGGACTCTTCCGTCGTGAAGGTGCGGGGTTGTAAAGCAAAGTGCATGGAACACTTGTTAATGCAAGTTCTGCAAAAGTTAGGCTCACCGGAGAAACTCTCTGGCACCGGAAGTTGCCTTGACCCCAGCCTCAGTCCATTCCTTGAGAAGTTCACTCAAATTCCTGAATCGATTTTGCTTGACTATCCTCATAAGGCTGCAGTTCCTTTGGTTGGTTGTGCATCTTTTTCTTCCACACTTTTTCCTTCCACTCAACTTTCTGTTAACATGCTTGGATACATGAACAGCCAGCTTCTTTGGCAATGAATGTTTGTGGATTACCCTCCTTGTGAAGGGTGTCAATGATTGTATTCTGTCAGATCAGCAGTCTTCCCCATGATTGTGACCATTTTGAAGCCTCAGGAAACCTTTGCAGGTGTTTTGAGTTGATGAGCTGATTGGCATGTCACCATATTCTGATATGTTGAGAATGTGAATTGATGTTTTTTTTTTTTTTTATGTAAGCCAAAATCACAACAATTAAAAGAACCAAAGACTTAAACTACTTCAGTCTGTGTGCACATAATTTATTTAATGCATGAGTTTTACAATTGGAGTTGAATTACTGAAATAAATGACATTTTCCATGACATTCAAATTTTTTGATGAACCTGTACAGTATATTTGATAGAAATGTCAGTAATAACTGAAACAATTCGAAATGAGACCATGCAATTCACATGCAAGTACTAAAAAGTAATAAAAAGATACTTTTCAAATACTTTTCAGATGAATTTGATTCTGTTAACAAATCTTCAAAATGCAGAATGATAATAATTTTAATAAAATAAGACAAACCAATAAAATGCTTTTTTTAGTGCCCTGATATAAATATTGTGTATAGTTATATATTCACATTACTTTGCGTTGTGACTAATAACGCCCTTCAGCTGTGATTTTGCTAACATAAACAATTCATATAATAATTGTCATGTTGTTGTCTTTCAAGTCCGAAAACTTTCCTTTCCTGTGTGCAGTGCAGTTTTACTGCACATACCCAGAACAGAAATTTCATGCACACTATCCATGTCAGACCCACTAGATGTGTTGGTGCAGCAAATGGTTCAGGATGGATGCAGGAGGATGAGTTTTTAGTTTTCCAACACCATTTTACCAAACACACAAGGTCATCACAAGAGTCCAAAGTACTCCTTTATTTGGATAATCATCCCATATGTCATTGTCTCCACCGAATTTTTGCAAGGAGCATGGGATTGTGCTGTTGACCTTCCCACCTCACTGCAGTTACAAGCTCCAGACACTGGAGAAAATTTGCTCAAAATCCAAAAGAAAGGTCTTCAGTTTGAAAGAAAAGATGAATGAAACAAGTCAGTCCTCTGAAGATTGCCTTGCGGTGAAGCATTTTCATCTTCTGTCCTTGGGGAAAAATAGGTTAAGTGTGTTTTCTGTGAGGGGTTGGCACATGAATTATGCACTGAGGGATATGAATATTATATTTGTCATGACTGTGATGAACAGTTAACATTGTATGTTAAATGTACTATTTTCACTTTGCTATGCATTGTTCAGATTTTTTATTTAATAAAATGTTCTACATTGATTTCCATGCAATAAAGCAATTAAAAGGCAATTTTAAGTTTGTTTTGTCAAGCTTATATAAAGAATTTTGCATACAGCTGCCTCACAAAAATGCAATTCCATTAGTCAAGTCACTTTTATTTATATAGCACTTTATACAATACAGATTGTGTCAAAGCAGCTTTATAGTGTTAAATAGAAAAACAGTGACAATAATGCAAGAGGACAAAATAGTAAACAATCAAGTTTTTAGTTAAAGCCATAAATCCAAATGATAATTGCAATTATTATAATTTCGGCATATGATTTAGATTCATGATTTTTAACTATACTGCTCTTTTCTTGCATATCTATCCATATGTATCGATCCATAATAATGAATGGTTTGATAGATGCGTGGATATCTATCTAGGTGCACAAACAATATCCACCTCTGGTATAGACAGAATAGGGTAACACTTTCTATGAAGCCCATATTTATAATACATTATAAAGGTATTCTTAAGACATTATAATGAATGCATAATGCATTTTAAAAAAAACCTTATTATGTGTTATCAACTTTTGAATATTCATAACAACAGTTATAATACATCATAATACGTATATGTGGTTATAAGTTTAAGAGTATGATTATTTATAACACACAAAGAACACTGTATTAAATCTACTTCATTTACAGTATAATAGACTGTATCATATCTTGAAATTAAGATCTGCACAGTATCTTACTACAGCTTGTGAGTGGTTAGATGTTGAGTGTTACTGTGGAGCTAATGTTAATTAATTGATGTGAGCTTAATACTCCAACTGAAAAAAATTACATTTTTTATATGGCTAAATTTTATTTTCATGGTCCCCTTAATCAATCGACTATAAGTGACTTTTCATCTACATGCCAGCTCTCTCATTAGAGTATTAGATGCTCAAGAATGGTAGAATCTAGTATGGAAGAATAAGATGACACTTGCAAAGACACAGTTAGTTTATCTGTTGGTTAACCATCAAAATAAAGTGTTGGCATATATTTACAGTGGCAGACATACTAATACTCTAAAGACCACTAGTTGTTATGTAGATACAGTTACTTATTAACAGCTGTCTAAAGGGTCCCATCAAAATAATCAAACTGATATTACAGTAAAAAATAGTTCAAATTATAATCCATTGTAAAAGTGGATGCAACGTGTTCATTGTGTTATAAATAATCATACTCTTAAAAGCAATAACCACAAATAAGTAATTATAATATATTTGTTATGCATATGCATGAGATGACAACATATTATAAGTTTTTTTTTTATAATGCATTAATTATAATGCTTTAAGAATACCCTTATAATGTATTATAAATATGGGCTTCATAGTTTTACCCAGAATAGTATTTGAATATTTGTGTTCAAGTAAAAAAAAACAAAAAACAATTAAATAATCAGTTAATCAATCAGTTCAAATTGTGTTTTACAATTAACCCCACCTGTTGGGTAAGGTGTAACATTTGTTCTTCTGTCACTTTCATTGTAATTGTACGAAAATGGTAGGTCCTAGAAACAAAGTGTTTGTTTGTAGCAGATGTGTATGTTACTTGTGTAAAAGTATTAATGTAACATTGAAAAATTTATTTGAATTGATTTTAATTGACCAAAACCAAAAAGTGTTTGCCCCGCCCTCCCATATTTTTATTCATTCTGTTGCACATTCTTAACACTTGTTTTTTTATACACAGGGAAATGCAGGGTTTTCAAATGACTGATTTATAGTACAATACTGTATAACGTTTCTGAAATAAAACTCAGAGAGATGAAATTGTTTTTGTAAATACAGTATTGTTCAAAATAATAGCAGTACAATGTGACTAACCAGAATAATCAAGGTTTTTAGTATATTTTTTATTGCTACGTGGCAAACAAGTTACCAGTAGGTTCAGTAGATTGTCAGAAAACAAACAAGACCCAGCATTCATGATATGCACGCTCTTAAGGCTGTGCAATTGGGCAATTAGTTGAAAGGGGTGTGTTCAAAAAAATAGCAGTGTCTACCTTTGACTGTACAAACTCAAAACTATTTTGTACAAACATTTTTTTTTTCTGGGATTTAGCAATCCTGTGAATCACTAAACTAATATTTAGTTGTATGACCACAGTTTTTTAAAACTGCTTGACATCTGTGTGGCATGGAGTCAACCAACTTGTGGCACCTCTCAGCTGTTATTCCACTCCATGATTCTTTAACAACATTCCACAATTCATTCACATTTCTTGGTTTTGCTTCAGAAACAGCATTTTTGATATCACCCCACAAGTTCTCAATTGGATTAAGGTCTGGAGATTGGGCTGGCCACTCCATAACATTAATTTTGTTGGTTTGGAACCAAGACTTTGCCCGTTTACTAGTGTGTTTTGGGTCATTGTCTTGTTGAAACAACCATTTCAAGGGCATGTCCTCTTCAGCATAGGGCAACATGACCTCTTCAAGTATTTTAACATATGCAAACTGATCCATGATCCCTGGTATGCGATAAATAGGCCCAACACCATAGTAGGAGAAACATGCCCATATCATGATGCTTGCACCTCCATGCTTCACTGTCTTCACTGTGTACTGTGGCTTGAATTCAGAGTTTGGGGGTCGTCTCACAAACTGCCTGTGGCCCTTGGACCCAAAAAGAACAATTTTACTCTCATCAGTCCACAAAATGTTCCTCCATTTCTCTTTAGGCCGGTTGATGTGTTCTTTGGCAAATTGTAACCTCTTCTGCACATGCCTTTTTTTTAACAGTGGGACTTTGTGGGGGATTCTTGAAAATAGATTAGCTTCACACAGACGTCTTCTAACTGTCACAGTACTTACAGGTAACTCCAGACTGTCTTTGATCATCCTGGAGGTGATCATTGGCTGAGCCTTTGCCATTCTGGTTATTCTTCTATCCATTTTGATGGTTGTCTTCCGTTTTCTTCCACGTCTCTCTGGTTTTGCTCTCCATTTTAAGGCATTGGAGATCATTTTAGCTGAACAGCCTATCATTTTTTGCACCTCTTTATAGGTTTTCCCCTCTCTAATCAACTTTTTAATCAAAGTACGCTGTTCTTCTGAACAATGTCTTGAACGACCCATTTTCCTCAGCTTTCAAATGCATGTTCAACAAGTGTTGGCTTCATCCTTAAATAGGGGCCACCTGATTCACACCTGTTTCTTCACAAAATTGATGACCTCAGTGATTGAATGCCACACTGCTATTTTTTTGAACACACCCCTTTCAACTAATTCAACTAATTGCCCAATTGCACAGCCTTAAGAGCGTGCATATCATGAATGCTGGGTCTCATTTGTTTTCTGACAATCTACTGAACCTACTGGTAACTTGTTTGCCACGTAGCAATAAATAAAAATACGAAAAACCTTGATTATTCTGGTTAGTCACATTGTACTGCTATTATTTTGAACAATACTGTATACCTCATCTTATACATCATGTACAGTCTGTGTGATTAAAAGCTCCCCCATGGTTTAGTGTTAAAAAAAGCAAACAAAAATAACAATATATTGCGATATTGAATTATTGAATTATTTCCACACAGATAGGGTGACCATACCTATCAAAACAAATTTTTTTCCTGGCACTCTTCCAAATACCACCTTGGGTTTCTGCTAAATTTTACTTAAAATTAAAAAGTTAGTAAAATAATATTTTTGGCATTCAGAACCCCCTCTTGAATTAGGCATGTATTTTTTTTACTATACAGCCTTGCTGAGAATAGACTTCTTTTAAACTATTAGAAAATATTACAAATCCCAATTTGAACACTGTGTGTGTGTTACAATGTATCAGCAGAACTGTTGTAGTGCTTATCATTATAACTCACTTAATTTTTATTTACAGAACAACAGTTAAATTACAATACTAACATCTATTTAAATATTGATAGAGCTCTTGCTTTTTCTTAACTTTTATTTTGATGGAAACGCGCAGGAAGACCTCAGCTTCTTTTCGTTGACAACAGCAGATTTATTAACGAGTCTCAATACGAATACATCGTACTTATCTCATTGTCATGTCTTGTAAAAATTCATTAATGTGACTGAACAACTTACAAATAACATTGTATCAGCACACACAGATTTGGACGCTTTGGACTTTGAACCCTAACAATCAGAACGTGCAATTTTGCGATTTCAATCATGCAGACTATTTTGGTGTATTTTGTGTCATGCAAAGTGTACGCAGACCATCGTGTAGATGTAAAAACCATAGTATACATTGGCCTTGATGTTTAGTTTTGAAGTTCTTCCACACAGAAGTTTTAATGCTCCTTTCTGATGTGAACTCTCATGTGCCTGTTAAAGCTTGATAGTTGAGTGAAACTGATTCCACACTGAGAGCATGTGTAAGGCTTCTCACCAGTGTGAACTCTCATGTGTCTTTTAAGGCTTTCTTTTTTAATGAAACCATGTCCACATTGTTTGCAGGTGTAAGGCTTCTCTCCGGTGTGAACTCTAATGTGGACTTTAAGGTTTCCTTGTTGACTGAAATGTTTTCCACACTGTTGGCAGGTAAAAGGCTTCTCACCAGTGTGAATTCCCATGTGGGCATTATAAATGCTTTTATGTGTAAAATTCTTTCCACATTGAAGGCATGCATAAGGCTGCTCTCCAGTATGAATTCTCATGTGCCTTTTAAGGTTTCCATTTTCAGTGAAACTATTTCCACACTGAGGGCAGGTGTACGGCTTCTCTCCAGTGTGAACTCTCATGTGGACATTAAGGATTCCTTGTTGATTGAAACTCTTTCCACACTGTTTGCACGTGTAAGGCTTCTCTCCTGTGTGAACTCTCATATGTTTTTTAAGGTTTCCTTTTTCTGTGAAAGTATTTCCACACTGTTTGCAGGTGTAAGGCTTCACTCCCGTGTGAACTCTCATGTGGACTTTAAGGTTTCCTTGTTGATTGAAATTCTTTCCGCAGTGTTGGCAAGTGAAATTACTTCTACTTTCAGTCTTTTGAGCTCTTTTCAGTGAGGAAGACTTTTCAGTCTGTGAACAACTAAAAGATTTTTCTCCAGTTATGGAATTATATTTGGTGTACTGATCTTTATCTTGCATTTCATTCAATAATTCATGCTCCTCTTTCGGGTCTAGGGTGAAAAGATACAAATACAAATTAACAACCATTTAAAAGCAGCAGTAGAACAGAAATAATGACCAAATCTCCCTTTTATGTCCAAAAAGAAGTGTCAAACTCTGCTCCCTGAGGGTCACAGTCCTGCATTGGTTAGCTAAACTCTAGAGGGTTTGCCCCTACCAAAACTGAATTTGACATCCCTGGTATAAAATATTCAAAAAATATTATCCTAACCCAACAAGCAACCTATCTGTCAGAGTTATGTGAACTAAAGGCTGATTTATACTTCTGGATCAGACCTACGTCGTAGCCTACTCGTACATGTATTCCCTTACGCCATAGGCTGATGTGCACCTCTCCAAAAATCTAACAGTGCATCAATTTTACGCAGACCTCAAGCACCATCTTGTGCTTGGTCTGCTGGAAACCCTACCACCATATGCACTTGAGTTTTGTGTGTTCATGTGTACTTTATGAATGAATGAATGAATGATGCATTTATATAGAGCTTTGTGTATTGTTGTAAATACAAAATGCTTTACAATCGTGTGTGGGGTCTCTCCTCAACCATCACTACTTTAATATATTTAAATATTACACCTTCTCATATAAAATAAAACAAAGCAAAGAACAAGTGTCTTATTATACTGCATAGCATTATACATCAGTACTTGTCCATGACAAACAATGTTGATCTGCCGTGGTACAAGTCCTTGTGGAGACTGAAAGAATGCTGCAATCTTCTTTTCCGGTGTTGTCTCCTTTTGTAGTTTTAAATAATGATTTGATATTTATTTGCCACCATCATGGCTATAATACTTCTCTGACAAGCCGCTTCTTCATGGTACTGCGGACTAGCGGTTTGCATGTGTACTGCTTGTCGACACGGACAACGACGCAAAAGTATAAATGAAAACTGACTAATAGCCTACGGCGTAGAGGCCAATGCGTAGGTGTGATGCAGTAGTATAAATAAGCCTTAACACCCAGGAAGAAGTATTATTAAATATGTTGATACTGTAGTATCAAAGACATGACACCTAGATAAGACTGGCTTACGACTCAAAGGAATGTAGAGTTTCACTCTACAAGTATATTGGTGCCAGCATGGCGGCTCTCCAGGCCTACAAATACATAAACTCTTACATATACACACACACACACACACACACACAAGCACTTATATACAGATATGCATTCACCCCATTCCTCTCCTTCACTGCTTTGTACCGACAGTCTGACAAGCGGGTCTGTGACCAGCGCCGAGAATGGCTGCAGGACCGGCTGGCTGCTTGCCTGTGCTGGGTTACAGCTCTTGCCATCCTTTGCTTTAATTCTCATGCATGGACTCATTCACTAAACTGAATATCCAATTAGAGTTTTCATGCTTGCCAATGTCCCTGATGCCGATTCAACAAGAATTGGGCAAACTGCTGCTGGCATTAACACAACTGGAGCTGTTGTGTGGATCACACAACAAAAACTAGACTAACAGATGCTCAACGACAAGTGTGTCCAAGCCTATAGTGTGCAAGCATTCCCACCACACCTAAGCTTATTGGTGGAGAGCACTGATGCAGTCAGTCATTAGATATGGTGATGATTGCCCATAATGATTGACAGAGGCCAATGAGCAAATTTGGCCAGAATGCCAGGGTTACGAAGGACATTCACCCTGGGACATTTGCATTTCGGTTCAATTTTTAGGTACCCCAGACCACAATTTCTGAGAACCCCCAAAATTAAGTCTCCAACATTCTCTGCTCCAAAAAAACCCTAAACCATTACACTTCCACCTCCATGTTTGACATTGGGTGTGAGGCAGTCTAACAACATAATCTCTCCAGCTCTCCATCTCCATTTGCTTCTGTTAGAGCAAAAATAAAACATATGTCCACAGAACTTTATTCCAGTCATTCACAGTCCAGTTCTCTTTTTTGCAACTAAGTTGCTTGGCTTTATTTGTAGCCTGCAGAATTGCCATCAGTGTTTAACCATCAATGCTCATCTATCACCACCTGTTTGTCATAACATCTCTCATATTCAAATTTCTTAGCAGGACTAACTGAAAAAAAAAAAAAAAAACTGATTGGAAAACGTTTTACATGCCTTTGTCACATCTCACCTTGATTATGAGACCTCTCTTCCTTATAGCCAATCAGATAAATACATTAAACAATTGAGAGCACATTACTTCAATTCTTTCTTACCTTCCATAGTTAACTTTTTTTTAAGGTGGTGGTGCTCTTGCAAATGACAGTTTTATAAATCCTTTCACTTAAAGCCAAATGTTTAAAATTTTCATTCATTTACTTTTTTTTTCTCTTACATTAAGAGATAACTTTTTCAATTCGGAAAGTGAAGTGAGTATTAAAGGGTTCATATGATGTTGCTCAAAAGAACATTAAAAGTTTATGTGGCTGAATACCTCAAGCTATTGGGCATGCATGAGATTTTAATGTTATGCCCCTTAAACATACTGTGAAGCCATGTCCCAGAGTTCTATTGAACTACCTATCTGATTATTCTACCAACACTATATTTATCCTACTGTAAGTGTAGGTTTAGGGTTGGGGTAGGTTAGCGGTTCTCTATTCCAGGTTATCACAGCTTATTCTGCCATGATTCCAGTTCGAAGCAAACATATAGGTTTCATTCAAAGTGAACAGAAGTGTGTGAGATGTGAAATTTAAATTGTATTTACAGTGGTATATGATTTCACACTTGTCCATGTGTGAAGACCTTGCAATGCAATAAAACTCATTACAAACTAGGCAATTGTTGTATCCAGTGGGGAGATAATTATGGATTATGACTTATACTGTGTTTTTACATGTCGCATTGTGACATGTGATCTGAGAATTGACAAACAAGCACTACTTTCTAGGGATCTTATCTATTTACGAACAGTTTGTAACACTCCAAAAAGAAAGCTTGAAATCGCATCATGATACCTTTAACAGAGTAAATATTTAGTTTGGAGATTAATGAAGTTCAAATGAGTGAGCTCAGCTTTGAAAATGAAAACCAACCTGTTTGTTCCTCAATACCTTCACATTTGACTCTGTATGCTTCTTCATTCCTCAAGTCTTCACTCTCCTCTTTTATTAATACCATCTCTATTTGTTCCTCAGTATTTTCATGTTTTACTCTGAATGCTTCTTCATTCCTCATGTCTTCACTCTCCTCTTTAATAAACACCATCTCTGTTTGTGTCTCAATATCTTCATGTTTGACTCTAAATGCTTCTTCATTCCTTGTGTCCACACTCTCCTCTTTAATAAACACCATCTCCGTTTGTGTCTCAGTATCTTCATGTTTGCCTCTGAATAATTCTTCAATCCTCATGTCTTCACTCTCTTCTTTAATACATTCCATCTTTATAATAGTGTGTCACATGGATCTTAGCAGCTTCAACAGGAGTTTTTCTGTGCGTTTTGACACTTTGTCCACTCCTGTTTAAGATGAGAATTAAACAAAAAAATTAAAATAAATCCAAACAGAATCTCTGGGTTTGTCTCAAACAGCCTTTAATCACCTCAAATGGCAAAACACAACCAAAGCTAGTACTACAGAACAATTTAAGAATACTATGAAAATAATGATGTGTATGAATAGGATGAACTGATTAAGAAATAGGGAGCGAAGAGTACTTTCACAACATTGTATTTTGGTTGCAATTAGGTAATGTTATAATACAACCTCTTAAAACATAATCTGTAATCTTAATGTTTTTAATAGTTTAAAAACAAATATTACAGGGAGGAACTTTTTAGTTAATAGCCTTTAGGTGATTGTATCTCCAAGACATATGAAATATTACATGGTGTTCCACAAGGATCAGTTCTTGTACCAGTTGTTTTTCTTATACATGCTCAATTTGTGGAGCATAACTCAGATATATGACATGAATGATATTTTTTATGCTGAGGATATATAATTATACATTTCTTTTGAGTTCAGAGACACTGATGTATTAGAGAGATTAGAGCTGCAACTAACAATTATTTTTTCTGTCGACTAATCTAACGATTATTTTTTCGATTAGTCGACTAATCTAACGATTATTTTAATAACAATAAATAATCTAATGTTCTTTTTTTTTATTAGCTAATGAATCCTTTGGATAACTTTGCAAAAAAAAAATATATAAGTACAACTAATATAATATTTCAACCTTTATTCATTTTCAACTAATGTGGTTGAAGTTTTTACAGTATAAAATAATAAAGAGGCAAAGAAAATTATTGTCCAATGTAAATATGAGTTTATGATAGCGTTTATAATTAAACCACAGTAGCCATAAATTTTCAGTTGTCTGAGACGTCATAAAATGTTCTTTAGCATCACAAACCATAAAATGTAGTCAGGGTTCTGCTATGGTTTAGCATGGTTTCCAGAGATCTGGAGCTGATTCGGGGTAGCTCGATGGTTTGTGACTGTGTCTTTTAAGGGGCCGTTCATATATCTCGTCTTTTGCGAGCTCAAGTTCGTCATTTCCAATGTAGCCGCGCGATAAGCGCTCCTATTGGAAGGGACGTGGTCACGACGCGCTCGTTTTTTCCAGGCACGTCCGCACAGCATAGAGTTAAAAACATCTCAACTTTTCAGAATGCCGCCAGCGCAAGAACATCGGAACTGAACCAGGAAGTTGGTCACCAGATCACACGGTAACCAGTTAACCGTAACACCGGAGAGCGCCAAGATGTTTTCCTCTGAGGTGCTCGCGCATCGCAGTTGGGCTGCCGTGGTACACCATGTCGGTTTTGCAAAGGGAACAAAGGGCCATTTTATTTGTCCTCTGTTTAAAGTATTCCCATACTTTTGATAACAGTGGTCTCTGTTTTTGTGATAAAATGCAACTTTCTCCATTCCCAGTATGCCATTATGCGAGATGTAAACAAACAGTTGACGCGTCGACGCATTTCACGCACGTCGACGTATTTTTGTAGTCAATGTAATCGATGATGTCGACGCATCATTGCAGCATTAAGAGAGATTGCCTGAGTGTCAATCATTGTAAAAAGAATGAACACAATTTATTATTATTTAATTGTACAAAGATAAAACTGAAATTCATATTGTGGGCCTAAACATGAGCAGGAGAGGATAGAAGATGGGTAGGGTAACCTGGGTGTGATTCTTGACTCTGACCTTAGTTTTAAGTCACATATCAAGTGACAAAAACGTATAATCATTTGATAAATAATGCCAAGATTTGTCCTTTTTTATCCTTGAATGATGCTAAGAAACCCATTCATGCTTTTTATCTTCTTGCATCTTGATTATTAACCAGAGTACTAATGAAAATAAAATAAAAAAAGGAGCGAGTATAGTACACCAGTTTTAAGGGAATTGCGATAACCAGTCCATCAAAGAACTGATTTTAAGGTTCTTTTATTGGTTTAGAAAACTCTTATTGGCACAATCTGGCACCTCTATACATTTCAGACTGTCAAGATATGTCCTGAATCGTAGTTTCAGATCCTCTAATGCTAGTCTTTTAACAAATTATTATTATTCATTTATTATTATTATTTTTAAAAAAATGCATAAAACAAAGCTTACGTTGCATATGTAAATGTGTGTACATATGTGCAAAAATATTTATAGTTTTTGTGGCCTATAATTGTGTGTTTTTGCAATATCTGCTTGTTAAGTCTGACATCACGTGTTACTACCTCTTCCTTGTCCAAACGCTCTATCAGATACCACAAGAAAACAACAAAAGGTGCTATTATACACTCACAATGTGATATAATACTACCAAAAAATTATAATCCTTACCTTTAACTTCATAACAAAATCCCAGATAGCAAGACAATGAAAATATAAATTTAATAAATACACAAATTATTTGTGATTAGGATGCTGTGAGCATGGAGATTGTAGTATACACCGTAAGTTTGAAAACGCTTAGCTTAAATGTTTAATATGAATAAACAGTGCTCATAAAAGTCTGCTACGGTAATATTCTCAAGTTAAGTGAGTTTCCTTTATATCTACACCACATTTACCATTTTTAAAACTGTTGTATTATATATTATATTGTCTTATAGCCTATTATATAAACTGACTTCAAACAAAGTTTTACATTCTCAATACTGCTTTCATATTCTCATTAAATTACAGCTTGATGTAGGCCTACTATCCACTTAAATATTCCTTTATCAAGTTTCAGTTAATAAACTTTACTGTACTGGCTTTATGTATTATGTAAACACTTCATAAATTTCACGTTTATGCATACAACTGTTTGACATTTATTTTCTGACATGTAATTGATGCTTCAGTTGAATATTTACTTAAAGAAATAGTTTAGTTTAGTTTAAAACTATGTTAGCATCACAACCGTGAACTAACTTTAGGGTTTAACTTTAAGTCCCGATATACTCAAAACAGTTCTTTGTTTAGGGTTTGCAATTTGTGAGCAGCAGTATACTTTTAGTGACAAAACGACTATTCTTACAAAGATAATACTTGAAGTGCAGGATAAAACTCTTGCTGTCTGTTGACGTGCAATAAATATCGAAAGTTATGTACGAACACCTGTCTGTTCTACACATTTTAACTGACTCGTGAAAACTGCTAAAAAAAAAAAAAAAAATTATGACAAATAGCATTTTTTTTTTTTTTTACAGTAACGCAAATAGTTACTTTCCCTGGTAACGAGTTACTTTTATTATAGAGTAATTCAGTTACTAATTCAGTTACTTTTTGGAACAGGTAGTGAGTAACTATAACTAATTACTTTTTAAAGTAACGTTCCCAACAGTGGACACAGAACAGTTCTGGTGATGTTGTTTATGTATTTGAGTCACTTCACAGGCATTTTACCATTCCATTTGAGTAAAACCAGTGTCAATTTAAAGGTATTCACGGCAACTTGTCAAAACAAGCCCATCTACATTGTGAGTAAATCACTTGCATATGCGACTTTTACTCTGGGCGACTAAATTATGTCTATTGCTAGCCATTGGCTAATAAATTCTTAGATTTTACGCGCCAATGTGTGTGTTTGAGGCTATTGTAAGATTAGCACAGATATATATTTCCCTCACTGAACACTGACTGAGCACTTCAGAGTTCTCTCCATTAAAGGATCTGTACTTTTCAGTTAATCTCAATGGACGCACAGCGCTATATTTGCTGAACTGTAAACTCTGTGTGAAGGTGCATGACTTGATGTCGCTTTACTGATATCGCTGTTTCTCACACATGCAGAGAGAGAGTACAAGAGTCTTACAACACCGAATCGACATGCTACATGTTAACTATATTCTTTGTTGTATTTTCCCGTCACAATAATGGAGTTCATTTAGAATTACTCCGCTTTGTAGAACAAGCAGAAAGATGATATGCCAGTTTCTGTGGTAGTGGGCCGGGCTAATGCGCAAATGGCAATTTCATTGCCTAGCACTCATCTATCAACATCCCTGTTTTGATTTCAGCAAATCAGTTCGACCGAACGCAGACAACGTGATTAATATTCATGAACCCAGCAGCTCATCAACCCATAGTGCATTGTATATTGTTAGTATGGTAGTAGACTTAGTAGTAGTATTATCTTTTAATAATATGATCTATTGCTTTTTTTTTTCCTACAGAAACCCAAAAATCACAAATATGCATTCATACTTGGTTATCAAGTTTTAGTTCTAATCACTAAAGTTCACAATATTTCTTCCATTTTTTAATTTTAATAGCAAATTCACTTAATTTACCAAAAAGAGTAAGCAGTGCGTCTGGGCACCGGAACAATTTTTATTTATTTATTATATTGAGGGGGGGGGGATTGGGGGGCACTCTCGGGAGTACCCCCCGGCCTGCGAGGGGCAATGGGGATATGTGGGGCCGAGAGCCGTGGGAACGGAGCGAGGCCGGTGGAGTGACTGGAAATCAGCGACACCTGCTCCACTCACCGGTCTCGAGTCCCACGGAGGAGATCGGAAGAATATAAAAGACGAAAGTGAAGGACGGCCTGGATTTTAGTTAGTTTAGTGTGTTTTGGTGGTGCACGGCAGTAGTCTGTGAGGGGCTGGTGCGCTGTTTTGTCTTTATTTTATTATTAAAATCTTATTTGATTGTCGACCGGTTCCTGCCTCCTTCCCGTAATTAGGAAGTTTGTACTTTGCTACAAAATAAATTAATCATTATTCAATAAAAAAAGTTAATAAGCAACTAGAACAGTTGAGTGATTTCTCCTTTTCCTTTTGTTCTTTGACTTACATCAACGACAGAATTTATCAGGTTTCACTTTAAAGGCAGCAATCTCTTTAAAACCTGATGTGGATCTGACACACACATTGGCTTTTCTCTCAACATGTTACGGTCATTCAGGACTTATTTAAGACTGTGTCTACCAGGTAACTTGCCATAACCCCACATTTTCACAATTGTGAGCGTTTGTGTCTGCTGAAGCAGCTCAGCAGCATTATGTGGAAAGTCAAACGTGCAGACTTTCAAACTCCTTTGGACAGTCAACTTTGTCTAGTCTCTTTGCCATTTCTCACTAGAAGATATGACGGACAGCGTAGTCAATATACTCATTTAAACTAGAGTTGCTGTTATGTCATAATCCCTTCACATGAGCACTTGTCAGGGGGTGTCTTCCTTCTCAGCTGTGAAACAATGGCCTGGGCCAGTGGAACTTGTGGACAAGCTAATTAGAGCAAAACAATTTGAGTCGTGTGTGACTCTTCCCCCTGTGCTGGCCGAAGGTGATTGGTGGGCAGGATTAGGCTCGCGAGCCACCAATTGAATAGCCCTGCTATAAAGCATCTCTCCACTTTGCCACGGACATCTTTTTTTGCCACGGACATCTCAACTCCATGGACTCGACAGACAAAATGACCCAGAGAAGAGTCCCATGAGAAAGAAGGTGGCGCCTCAGCACCGAGCGTCAACTTCCCGCTCTCTCTAGTGAAGCCAATAAGGAAGTGACTAAAACTGTAATTCATCGAATGGCCGCTTGAGGCTGGCTGCAAAAGAGAGTCAATCCCATAGACTCCCCATGTTAAAATACCCAGCTTTACAGCAGAAAAAAACATGTTTTCAGCCTGGTGCAAAAAATTATTTTGGTCTATATAGCTAATGACAACTGTGAGGGGGGTGAATTTTTTTTATAACTGATCCGTTTAAATTATATTAAGCCTTAAAGTTCTGCATGATTAAGGGCGTGGCCGCTTGAGTGACAGGTGGATTTCTACTGCTGTCACAGCCGTCGCGCTAGGTGGGCGTGGCTTCAGCAACCAGCTCCCGCCCTTTTGCCCATTTTCAATTGTCCGGGAGAGTCGCGCTGCCAAGATGGCGACGGCTCACTCTGCACACTTTAGGTTTCAAAACTTTAGGTTTTTAACCAGAACTAACTTTTGCTCAAGTTTGCTTTGGCAAGCCATTTCGAACTCCCAAAAAGAACACAAAAACTAACTTTGTTTTTGCCGAATTTTGTTCAAAATTACGTAACATCAGTTCATTCTTCGATTTGGCTTGAAGTATATCGGGGCCAACTTAAGTCCATAAAAAGTTTTAAATGCGTTAAATGGTATAAGAAATGTCAAAATTATAATTTCAAGAGGTTTTACAGTTGGGACGAAAAGACAAGATATGGCTGGATTAAACTTTAATAGAATGTCATTAAATAAAAGCACATTTTAAATCAAAACACGGCACAATTTTTTTTATTAGAATGTATCTGAAGGGAACCAACTGTCCTCAGAAACATGTCATTAGCAAATTTAATTAATTCCAAAAAATTACATAAATGTCAAATTCTTTTTAGCCCTGTACGTCCTACAAGGCCTTCTCATTTAACTATATAAGTTGCTATATACCAAGTGCCCTCATAATGCAGAGGAGTCCAACATAATTCAAAATAAGACACAGGGAGATATAAATATAATAAAAAGGTTATTTGAAATTAAAATTATTAAAAGGTAAGACAGAACCGGAGTTCTGTGAATGTTCCTCACCTCAAACTATAATGGTCATCATTGGATAGTGGGAATTATTATTTTTTATATATGATTTTTTTTTCATCAATTTGTCAATATAACATTGCCAATTTTTATTTTAAAATTTCCTGTTAGTTAATTAGTCATTTGGATTGCTGTCCACATACATATTTTGTGTTCTCTTCAGACCTAGGTGCATGCAGATATGACTACTCATTTTAATTGCACTAAAACATTAAAAAGGTTTTGAATAGGTCTGGGATAAACAATTATTTTTTTAAATATTAATCTAGCGATAATTTTTTCGATGCATCGATTAATCTAAAGATTAATTTTTTCAGACCGATTCGATTTCGATTATCTCCCCATTAATTGACTACTTACAATTTATACATGTTGATTTAGATATCTGAATGAAAAAAACCTGAATTCCTTAACATTGCAATATATGTTTATTGCTCTTAAAATTACAAAATAAAAGACTGACTAAGAATGTATTACTTTGCACTTGTAACCAATGTAAACTTGAGGGCTTTAAGCTAATACAGAGAGTGCTTTTCCAAAAAAAAATAAAAAATAAAAAAAAAAAAACTATTAACAATGGGAGCCAGCAGACTATCATGGAGAGAAAAAAATCTCTGAATGCTCCACGTGAAACTTTGGCATTCCACCCTTTTTCTATCGTATCTAATGATTTTTGTTAATATGCACGAGGGAGAGAGAGAGAGAGAGAGAGAGAGAGACAGCACTCGTGTAGTTTGAAGACTGTGAGTGTGCGAGCGCGCATGAAACTTTGGTGTTTCGCCGTTTTTATATCGTGTTTAATGATTTTGATTAATATGCACAAGTAAACCCCGAAGCCACCACCAGGCACCGCCATTTGCGCCATTTAGAATTTCAGCCGCCGCCAGCCAATAATTTCCTAAGTCAAATTGAGCCGCCATCTGATAAAGTTTGGCTGAGCCGGCTAGAATTATTTGCATCAAATAATAACTATCACACAGAGACAAACACACACAAAATATATAAACAATACACGAGATCTATTTTCCCACTGGTTTCATAACAGCACAGTCATGTGCTCGTTGCTACGATACACAGACTCACATTGAATTGACAACCAATTAAAATTGCTCGTTTTCCGTACAGAAGAAGCGATGCATTTTTTCTCGCACTGAGGTGAAATGGCGGAAAGAAGTAAGCAAGGTAATTTTGATCTCACTTCTCACATACTTTCCTAATTCCTACTTACTTTTTTTTTTTTTTTTTACTTCGGCCTACCAAGACTTTTGTTAAATCTTCAGGGCACGGTTGCACAAACACCTGAATCAAAGATTAATGTTATGAACCAAATATTCTGGAACTGAGAGATTTATAGCACTGAACGTGATATTACTGCAGTAACAAACCACCGTTTCCACATTGCTAATTCACGACGCATGCTTCAGTGTACATTGAAGTGAAATGTGCAAAACTTTGTCCAAAATAATACTGATAACAGTGTGTGTTTATATTAAGGCGAGACACGGCAGGCAAAAACATCGGGGGGTTTTTTTCCTGGTCAATTGTGAGATTTTTGGATATTTGTCTTCAATAACATGTCTTCTTTCAGACTTGTGATGAAAAAAGGTCCGAAATACACATTTAGGTCTTTATTTTACTACACTTCGTCTGTTTGCGTCTGTAGATTTCTCATAAATTCAACAAAAGTTTGCGTTCTTAATCAACATACTTCTCCGCGATCTCTGCCATCACCCTCTCAATCACATGCACCGTTAGAAAGCTCTCTCTCTTCTGTACAAACCTGTTGGATCCAAATATGGTCATTTCCTTTTTATCAGCAACCAATCGTGAAAGTAAAAAGACTGAATGCGCGATCTCATTGGCTGATGATAAATCTTTAAAGCCCGTTTTCTCAAAATGACCTTTCTCTACTCCAAGTCCGAAATCTCCACTTCAGTAGTAGCGGAAAGAAGTAAGCAAGGTAATTTTGATCTCACTTCTCACATACTTTCCTAATTCCTACTTACTTTTTTTTTTTTTACTTCGGCCTACCAAGACTTTTGTTAAATCTTCAGGGCACGGTTGCACAAACACCTGAATCAAAGATTAATGTTATGAACCAAATATTCTGGAACTGAGAGATTTATAGCACTGAACGTGATATTACTGCAGTAACAAACCACCGTTTCCACATTGCTAATTCACGACGCATGCTTCAGTGTACATGAAGTGCATGCAGCTTCAGCCATTTGCAGCTATGAAAAGTTTGGCGGCTGCAGAAGCCATTTAGGTTTTGGTTGAGCCGGCTAGCCAGCCAGTAACTTCATCAGCCAGCCATTATTCTCAAAACAAATGGCTTCGGGCTGTATGCACAAGGGAGAGAGAAAGCAAGAAGCGCTTGTGTTGTTTAAAGACTGTGAGTGTGCGTGCGCAGACGGGGCTCTCTCTGGTACGCGCCCTGTCAGGCGCAGAGATCATATAAGGCTTCGACAGCTGCCAAAAAAAAAGATCAATGCAGAAAAACCCCTGGATTGGTTATATAACGTTTGACAGAATGTTGATCCGGCCATCGCGTATATTCAGCTCACATAAGGTAAACGTTTTGTAAACGTTTTTTAGAGAAATAAAAACAGGTCGACGAATCGATGCGCATATTTTGCGTCGACGTCATCGATGACCTCGACGCGTTGTCCCAGCCCTAGTTTTGAATTTAAAAAATCTGTAATCATTTTACACTTTTTGCGTTATTCAAAACTAGTATGATTGTTTATTATCGCCTGTTAAAGTCTAACAATGTTCCTTATTCACCATTCACTTTGAACTACAGAAAGTCAATGGTGACTAAGATTAACATTTTGTATAACACTTCCCTTTGTTGGAAAATAAAGTTTGATCCCGGCAAAGTGATTGGATTATTTTCTTTATTTTACGGTGAAATACAGCTGCAGTTTGGTCTTGGTATATTTTAGAAGTACACTACTTAAAACATACCAGTTTGGTATTTTCACATTCTGAATGCTTTATTTGGTTAACATTATTACATAAAAAAAAAAAAAAAAAAAAGACATTTCGTACTACAATATCGCCTAATTGCAAGCAAAATATAACGTTGTGGTTGTAAAAAGTTGTACAAATATTTTGTATGCGTTTTGTAAGTAAATACAGTGATTGACAAAATTTGTGTGTAGTATAGATTATTAGTCCTATATATGTTAATATAAGCTTATAAAATGAACAACAACCAGATGTCAGCACTACAGATAAGGCGAAATGTAAAAGAGCGCTTGTAATAAGACGAATATTACGATTAACGACGTTAATTAGTTGTTTGTTGTTAATTACGTCAAATTTTTTAACGCATTTCACGCATGCGCAGTGTGACAAATTATTCAGGTCAGGAAAGTCTCGTCGATCTCTGAATTCTCAAGATAGTAAAAAACAGCGGCGAGCGCCGCGACGAAAACACAGAAGAAGCGTAAGGTTTTACCCCAGTTACTCTCAAATACATTCATGCCAAGCTCGATAAACAGAGACGACTTTGGTAGTTGATACGCTGGAGCTTCTTCCTGTTATAGCGTCCTGTGTTTCACACTGCACATGCGCAGAACGCCTACATGCAATGCAGCGAAAATTACAGCTGTTTGGAAAAGCATATGCATTTTTACTTGGTTTTACTGGCACTTGATCAAGCCTTCAGAACGTGAAAATATTGATCCTAAAGTATTGTGGCAGAGCAAATGAACACCTCCCAAAAACAAGAGTGCCCAGACAGAGTGCTGCTTATGTGATGGTGGTGCATGTTTGTGTTTCTGAGTTCATTCTTTCGAGTTTCTCTATGCATAATTTCATAGATATGTGGCTATATTTAACCACTTGTTCACCTAAAACTCTTACACTATCTGTATTTAAATGGCATGGTTTGATATAGTGCTCAGGTAAATTTGATCTAAGTAGATGTTAAACTTTTGAAATTCAGAAAAAAAAGAACCACATATTGATGAATCAATACATGAAAATTATGTATCTGTGTCCTGTTATTTATCTTTTGGGTAAGCATTTCAGAAAAAAAATGGTTAGGATTCAGGTGTAATTGCAAATAGTGATTAATCCTGATTAATCCACTGAAAATTCTGATTAATTTGATTAAAAATTTTAATCATTTGACAGCCCTAGCAGAAATAAATGTAACCTATGACAGTCTACAACAAATTATAGAGAAAGATAAAAAAACCACTTAATCCATTTCTTTTACTATACAGGTATAATATTGTTTTATATTAAAGGGAACACTTTGATGGCAGCATGTGCAATACCAGTTAGGATGTGGTAAGTACTTTGCATTATAACTAACTGTAATAAAACGGAGTGTTAAAAATTATTTTATTTCTTTTTTTACTTTGCAGCCTTCAAACGCGACTTTCTGTCGTAATAAACACGTCGGATAAAAACGTTTTCACAACAGTTTCACAACGTGAAAACCAGCGTTTTTACAGCGCAGTTGTGTTTGCTGTCTGTGGACGCTCTTTATTCATTAAACAGCGCTCAATAACGCTATTAGATAAAGCACTACAGGGTTACATTCTCTAATAATTGCATCATTTCACAATTATCGGTCAATTTTAACGCGCTGAATTGATTCGCACACTTTAAATGTCTTGAAACAAACCTTCAGGAGAATCACAGACGAAGGAGCGCGACGCAGTCTCAATGACGTCACGCCGTCCGGTCAAAATAAAAGTCCTGTCCATTTTTTTTAAATCGGCAGTGTACGAAACATGATCAGTCTTTTTTTTATCTTATTGTAATCAGTGTAAATTAATTTTGTTTATAATACAATGTTTTTTTGTCTGTTTTGTTTTTTGCACTATAAAGGATTATGAATCACTGATTAAAGCCTCATCTTTTCTTCCAAATGTTTTTTTTTTTTTGACTGACTGACTGACTGACGGATAAAAACATGACAGCTCCGTTGTTACTCTTATTAAGAGAGAATGTGTTGGGTTTCTAAATACAAAATGCAATGAACAGTGTATTAGTATGACACTTCATAGATGTCTAGAAGCATTTCCATTACATGGCTAAATAAATATTATATAAAGAAATATTATGATATTAGTGAAGTTTCGATAACAAAATACCTGCGATATCCAGTTACACCTGTAAGAAACTGCAGAAGTGAAGATCAGGAGACTGAGTGAATTTTCAGCAGATTCTTGATTGAGATTTTACTGTAGCACTGCAATCATAAAGACTGACTAAAGCAGTCAAAAAAAAAAAAAAAAAAAAAAAAACAGATTTCAGGAGGCCTTCCTTGCAGCTGATGACAAAGCACTCAGATCACCAGCTTAAACACAGTATGCAACGTATGTGAGCAGTTCAATCAGCAGCTGTAAAACAATAATCAGCAGAACTACAGCACTCATTATCAGAGAGATTTAGGAAAGGCCAATTCACACTCAACTCAAGTGTTGATTAGCATCAACAAAGACAGCACTTAAAGAAATTAGGCAGATCAAATTCAAAAGATTGTATTTACATGCATTTTCACAAACATATAGCAGAAGTGATTCTTTTAGAAATGTAATCAACATCTGACTGTTCTTATTCCTACTGCAGTGTCAGACTACAACAACGGAGTAGAATTTAATTAGTGGGTCAAGCAAAAAAAAAAAAACATTAAAAATTTTAACTTCCCTGTTGCATTCAGGAGAGGAATAGATGTGTATGATGGCGGCAGTGGCTACAATTCAATCCTTCATTTTATATCACTTTGTGAACATTGCGGTGGTTAATGCATCATCATAATCATAATCCACCAGCAGCTGACTGCAAAACAGGGTGAATTCTGGGAAGCTGTAGTTTTTAAAACAACTAAGATTATTCAATACATTTTGCTCCTTTTATCATCAATTCATCACTGGCTTTGCTCAATCAACTTCCTGACAGAAAACTGTTAATACAGTTTTGGGTGTCAGACTGGCTGTTAACAGGTTTTGGGTATTAGACAATTTTGCTGACTAGTTGTTCTGTTACCAGACAAAACTGATATTTTCTGACAGGATCTGGCATCCAGGGCTGAATCTGATATTTCTGGTATGGAGGCATGGTGTAAAAGTTAACATAAGACCTATATAAACCTACTTAAAGAGTAATCTTAATATACATAAATACATTAAAAACATTGGACGTACCTGAATTTAAAAATAATTTAAATATTATAGCTTAACATTTTAATATTAGAATCAAATTTTAGCACAGATTATATAAACTAGTGCCAATTTTAATAAAGATAATCTGGGAAAATTCAAAGCACATCTCATTAACATTTAGAAGTTATTTTAACCATTTCCATTAAAACTACATTTCCATTAGGAATTTTAAAATCAACTGTTTTAAACACACTGCCAATGTCATCCTTTACAGTCATAGACCTTTAATGAAGTCCACTTTAAACAATTAAAGCTTAAATCTGATTTATTGCCTTTATATTCTGGGGAGAAACCGAGATCTAATGAGATGAATATATTGTCATAAGGATTCAGTTTCAGTTATTAAATTAGTTAAATATTTCTGTAACCACAAATGTAATTTTGATCCACAAATTCATGATTTCGAGGCCTTCAGGAGTTATTTTCAATCCTGTAATCAAGATACTGGTTTAACAAATGCTCTGAAATTTATCATGAATTGAAGACAGTAGCTTACATTTAGATATGCAACTAGATATAAACCTAAACCATATTATTATTTAAAAAAAATTCTAATGTAAATCCCATGGTTTTGGCAAAAGATTATTTTATTTTGATTTGGTGATTTTATGTCATAAGGCTGCGCCACACTCCTACATCTGTGATTTGGCTAAAGAAAGGTGTGTGCTTTTAATAGATTAAAGGGTCTAAATCAAATAAACTAGCTTAGAGAATTGTACTATGTATAAAACTGCAAAAATATAAAATTACATAATGTTAATGATTTAATGCTTTATATGGTGACATTTTGTATGAGTAAAAGTGCATCCGCACATGAGTAACAAAAAAAAGATTAAAGAAATAATCTTATGGAAGGGCCTCACCTATTAATTTTGCCTGGGGCCCCCACTCCATCTTAGTTTGCCTCTGCTTGTATTCATGTTTAAGCCCGTTCACACTAAAAGCAACTCGCAACAGCAAAGCAACACAATCCCATTAATTTCAATGGAGAGCTGGCAATAATAATTTGCCAAATCCCAGCAGGTTACACAGTTCGTCAAACATTGGAAGGTAGCAGGTGTGTTTCTAAGGCCAAAACTCATTACAGAATACGAATATAGCCCAAAAGGGGTAATGAATGAGGCAATCTCCTGTGCACGAGCGGTTAAAGGCACTTGCTAATATCCTTTCAATAAATCAAATTTACTGACATATTTTGCTGAACAGACCGAATCTACACAATCTTCTATTCGGGCAATGGAAATGAATCTGGTTGACACATTATTCACCTTTCGGTAATCTGTACAGAAATGGTACGATCCATCTGACTTCCCCACCAGTAAATAAGGTGATGCACAGCTTGAAATCAAAGACAACAATTCAGCTCTCTGGTGTAGGGAAAAATGTTGCACAAAAATAACTTTTAAACCAGGGCTGCAGCATACATACAATCCTCAGGTACTTTAACATCCTCAGCAACTTCCACAGACGAAGCTACAGCAACCGCTACATGAGCCTTCTGACACCAACGAAAAGGGTTTTAACAAGTTAACATGGCACAACTGTGCACGTCTTTTCCGCTCAGGTGTCGAGATAAAGTAATTTTGGTCACCAACTTGACGTAGCACTGTATATGGACCTGAAAACTTGGCACAGAAAGGAGAAGCAGGAAGAAGCAACAAGGCCAACACCTGATCCCCTGGACAAAACACACGAGTCTCTGCGTGTCGGTCAAACAACCGCTTCATCTTTTGTTTGTTTAACAAGTTGTCTTTAGCCATTTGACCAGCTAAGAGTAAATGTCACGGAGTGACTTTGAGGGCGGAACCAAAGTAAGAGGAGAAGTTCCGCCCAGACCGAAATGTGTAAGCCCTTGTCACTTCCGGAAACCCCGGACGCCCCAAATCAAGGGAAATCTTCAGCAGGTATGTTCAATGACGTGGCGATTGCAGACGGGGCAGTTTGGGAGTATAAAGAGAGCGTTGAGGATACAGGAAGGAGTGTTGTTTTGCTTCCCAAGGAACGCCACGAGTGAGACGGAGTGTTGTGGGCGCTGGAGTAGGGCGAAGCAGATAAGAACAAGTGTGGAGTCGCTAAGCGAATTGTAGGATTTAAATACGGCTACTGGAACAGGTTTGCCAAAGCGAAGTTTTGTGGAAAGAAGCCATACTCATCCGTGTCTGTTGTATGAAGGTCCCGCAGGAAAATAGCGCTATTGTGGAACAACGATAACACTTCCGGGTGTCTGTAAGAAGCTGAGGAGAGAAAGAGAGCGGGAGAAGATCAGCATCACGAAGACTGTGAGTACATTGGATCGCTTATATTACTGCTTATATCTGGATGAGAAAGCGAGCAGGAGAAGATCAGTATCACGAAGACTGTGAGTACATTGGATCGCTTATATTACTGCTTATATCTGGATGAGAAAGAGCGGGAGAATATCAATATCACGAAGACTGTGAGTACATTGGATTGTTTACATATCATTGTTCATACTTAGATATGGATAACCAATATCTGCTGGAGTGATTAACAGCTTGAGCGGCCCCATCGTGGAGGACGAGACGAGTGGGTGAGCCGAAGTAAAGTGGGGGTGAACGGATGTTATTTGGCTGTGGCTACACCGCAAAGTTTGGAGCACTTACCGTGCCAGCGACTGTAAACTCCTCCAGGATGAAATCCAACCGGGTGTGGAGTACCGACCTTAAAAATCACTGAAGTGTGTGTAGTGCAGTGGGTGAGTCTGTCTTTGACGTGTGTACACCTGAAGTCTTGCAGTGCCCCTGTTGTCTGTACTCGCCCTCCAGGCTGGGAAAAGTTCCTGTTGGAGAGAACGTAGGCTGCCGTGGCGGTGCCCACCTATCCCACCGACGCCCACCTATAACTCCGTTCCTCGTATCCAGCCTGAAGGAGGTGAAGTGTGAATGCAAGACAAGGTATTGTGCGGATATTGTGGGGAAAGGTAAAAGCTACTGACTTTGAATACGCTCTGTAAGCCCAGCGTGAAGATAGTCACTTGTTGAATACTTACCCGTCTGCACAAGCTAGAAGCTATTGACCTTGAATACGTTCTATAAGTCCAGCGTGAAGAGTAAGTCACCTTGTTCAATACCTATGTGTGCGACGAGTAGAAAGTTACTCACTTCAAATACACCGGTGTACGTCCAGGGGAAAGACCCAGTCATCTTGCTGCTTCCTTACCTCTGTTACTTACCTGTGCCCCCAGGGGCTTGTGTGTTACCTTGTACTTACCTAGGAGGTCTATTGGAGTGGAGGAGCTGTCCAGACGCTGGTGAAGTACAACTTGAAGAGCAACGAATAAAGGAACAAGGCATTCTTCTCCGTCTTACCCATTACTCATCGTGTGTTTCTGTTGCCTTCAGGAGAAGGGAAGGGCGCAACACCTGTGGTCTGCTCCGACCTGTGACATAAACATCGTCTAAAGCAGTTAATGTAACAAACAGGTGGGCCCTTTTTTCAGTCCATCATGAAGAACAGACAATGGTCCACGCACTTTATGACCAAAGATGAACGCATTTGGACTAAAACCTAGACTATCCTGAACCACCTCCCGAGCTGCCAACAACAACCAGGGCAAACCATCCTCCCAATCATGCTTCAATTCCACACAATGTATACAGTAGTATACATGCCAGACTAGCATGTGGCGCTGTAATTCTGCCACAGAGATACACTTAAAACGGAGAAGAAGACATGGATTTGCTGCGCGTGGTCCACAAACGAACATGGAACAATACAGTTATTAATCAGTGTTAATGTTATCGTTCAGTGTTTGTTCATGTTTTTGTTGCTGTTACGTGATGTAGTGGTGTTTGACTAGGGGCGAGACGTGGGTGTTTTCAAATATATCCACTCTGGGACCCGGTTTCAAAACATCGGTTTCACTCTTCCAAAACGCCAGATCCGTGTGGACGAAACCGCCTATTCGCCAAAAAATTTGTGCGGCAAAAAAAAAAAGAGGAAAAAAAAAAAATCTCGGGACACCCTATCAAATGTCATTGGATAGTGCAGGAAGGAAGAGGAAGAGGAGGAGGTGGCGGAGGAGGAGGATGATGAGGCGCGCCATGACAGACCTTCAAAGAATAATACATTTTTTTTTCTGTTGTTTTTTGTTTTATTTTTGTTCTTGTACTATTTAATTGTTCTTGTAAATACATAAGGTCCATTTCTACATTTTGGAGAAATAGGAGAGAGGGTAAGACACAGAAAGAAATTTACGTCTGGTGGCACGTTGGACAGATTCACTGGCTCCTCCTGCAACACAGAACAAGAAACAGACAGACCAGCAGATGAAAGACATGAGGCACAACATTGATTACTCCAACTGGACACAGAGTTCTGACCCCACTCTATCTTGGGTCCGTGTTTAGCCAACCAATGATGACCCAGGACAATGGGGGTGTGAGGTGTGAGGCGTGAGGTGACTGGGTGAGGTAGAGTGAGATCCTCTCAGTGTGGTTACCCAAGGTGATAAGTGTGATGAGCCCAGTAGTGTAAGTATTGATCGGGAGTTCCTGTCCATTTAGTGCGTGGATGGTGTTGAAGCATTGTGATAGGGAGGTGAAGTTTGTGGGCCAATGAAATGTCCATCAGGTTACCTGCCGCTCCCGAATCCACCAGTGCCTGGCAGTTGAAAGAGCTGCCTGCCCCCTGGAGTCTGACCGGGAGGAGGGTGGCGTTAGAGGGTTTAGTCATGGAAAGACCACCCGACAGTATCCTCCGTCCTACCGCCGGGCTTGGTCTTTTAAAGGACAGGTAGAAATGACCTTGACCTACCTGCATGGGTTCAGGATCGTTAGAGGGCTGACCGTGTTCACTCTCTTGTAACCTGAGAACTCAGCTAAGTCACCCACAGGAGTCTGGTACAGTTGAGGCTCTCTCTTTTGTAGACGTGCATCGACTCGTAGTGCAAGTTCAATCAGTCCATCAAGCATCTTGGGTCATTCCAACGTGTAAATCTCCTTTTGAACACGGTCAGCCAACCCATGCAGGAACATGTCCCACTGCGCCTCCTCGTTCCATTTGCACTCGGCGGCCAACATTCAGAACTCTATGTAATAGTCTGAAACAGAGTTGTTGTTCTGTCAAAGATCGGCCAGTTGGTGGGCCGCCTCGCATCCAGCGACTCTGCGGTCGAACACGCGCCCCATCTCCTGTTCAAGTGCTCGGAAAGAAGATCAGCAGTCGTGTTGATTCTGCCACACACCGCTGTTCCCCAGAGCCGTGCGTCATGACAAGAGCGTCATAATTCGTGCCACCTTACTCTCCTTGGAAGAAAATATCATGGGCTGAAGAGAGAAGTAAATCGAACATTTGGTTAAGAAAGCCCTGCATAAATTCGGTTGACCCGAATACCTCTCAGACATTGTAATTGAGAGGTGAGTTCAGTCACCTGCGTTACCAAAGCCTGTATCGCCCGACCCGAGGCTCCGATCTGCTCATCCTGACGATCCATGCAGGCGTGGTTACTGGTGAACATCTGTTCGAAACTGGCTGCACTCACTGAATCCATGGCACCCGATGTGACCTGACGTGTTCAGTGGGGTATGGGCTTAATTTATATCATCTTACACGGGCTCGGGCTTGCGCTCCGGTTTGGTAAACGAGCGGTCATGTGATGTGTTTCGATTAGCATGAGAAAGATGCAGAAATGAATGCTGAATAGGTAAAACTGAGGCTTGCCTCTGGCGATTACGTTTTGGTTGCACCAGCAACTAAAGCGAAGTCTGAGGAAAAGTTTTGACCATGTTTATAATGAGAATAATGAGTGAATAATGACGCACCATCAGTGAGTGTAGGAACGCGCTGAAACGATCTACATTGGATTCAATCATTTTCCTGGACAAAAACATGTAAAAAATTAGTCGTAGTCAGCCAGATGATGAACATTATCAATATTATTAATAATTAACATATGATTCAGTCACACCTGTAGCAATATTTGTTAGTTCTTTTGTTGATTTAGGGCTAGCATCATCTGGGGTCCTCTGAGGGTCAGCATCATCTCTCTCAGGTGTTCTGGATCCAGACTGGAGCTTGTGTAAATCCCGTGGCAAAACATAGAAACAAATAGAGACATCATTAGCATAGCTGCTGTTCCAACAAAGTAAAATTAATTATTTTAACCCAAGCTAAAGAATAAGAATGCACATTTGATCAGATACAACTATACTCACAGTTTAAGATACTTTATTCAAATGCTTGGTGAAAGAGATGCGTTTTTAATCTAGATTTAAACAGAGAGAGTGTGTCTGAACCCCGAACATTATCAGGAAGGCTATTCCAGTTTGGTGGAATCTCCTTTAGTGGACTTTGCTATCCTAGGAACTACCAAAAGTGCAGGGTTTTGTGACCTTAGGGAGCGTGATGGATTGTAGTGTGGTAGAAGGCTAGTTAGGTACGCAGGAGCTAAACCATTTAGGGCTTTATAGGTAAGTAATGATAATTTGTAACTGATACGGAATTTAATAGGTAGCCAATGCAGAGACTGTAAAATTGGGGTAATATGATCATATGTTCTTGACCTTGTAAGGACTCTAGCCGCTGCATTTTGGACTACCTGTAGCTTGTTTATTGAAGAAGCAGGACAACCACCTACAAGTGCATTACAATAGTCCAGTCTAGAGGTCATGAATGCATGAACTAGCTTTTCTGCATCAGAAACAGACAACATGTTTCGTAGCTTGGCAATGTTTCTAAGATGGAAGAATGCAGTTTTTGTAACATGGGAAATATGATTTTCAAAAGACAAGTTGCTGTCTAATATAACACCCAGATTTTTGACTGTAGAAGAAGTAACAGTACATCCATCTAGTTGCAGATTGTAATCTACAAGATTCTGTGTAGTGTTTTTTGGTCCAATAATTAATATCTCTGTCTTATCCGAATTTAATTGGAGAAAATTATTGGTTATCCAATCTTCTACATTTTTAACACACTCTTTTAGCTTAGATAATTTAGAGGTTTCGTCTGGTCTCGTTGAGATATATAGCTGAGTATCATCAGCATAACAGTGGAAGCTAATTCCATGTTTTCTAATAATATTACCAAGGGGCAACATGTATATTGAAAATAGAAGGGGACCTAGGACGGATCCTTGTGGCACTCCATATTTTACTGATGATAAATGAGATGACTCCCCATTTAAGTAAACAAAATGGTAGCAATCGGACAGGTAGGATCTACACCATCTTAGAGCCTGCCCTTGAATACCTGTATAGTTTTGTATTCGATCTATGAGTATGTAATGATCTATGGTGTCGAATGCTGCACTAAGATCAAGTAAAACTAGAAATGAGATGCAGCCTTGGTCTGACGCAAGGAGCAGGTCATTTGTAATTTTAACAAGTGCAGTTTCTGTGCCTGACTGAAATTCTTCATACAGATCATTTTTGTGCAGGAAGGTGCTCAATTGAGCAGACACAACTTTTTCTAAAATTTTAGACATAAATGGAAGATTTGAAATAGGTCTATAATTTGCCAGTTCACTAGGATCTAGTTTTGGATTCTTAATAAGAGGCTTCATAACCGCCAGCTTGAATGGTTTTGGGACGTGACCTAAAGATAACGACGAGTTAATAATATTGAGAAGCGGTTCTTCGGCTACAGGTAACAATTCTCAGTAATTTAGTGGGTACAGGATCTAATAAACATGTTGTTGGTTTAGATACAGTGATAAGTTTATTTAGCTCTTCCTGTCCTATGGTTGTAAAGCACTGCAGTTTATCTTTGGGTGCGATGGATGAAACTGAAGTGTTAGACGTTGTAGAATCTACATTCGCTATTGCATTTCTAATGTTATCTATTTTATCAGTGAAGAAATTCATAAAGTCATTCCTATTTAACGTTGGTGGAATATTTGAATCAGGTGGCGTCTAGTAATATGTTAATTTAGCCACTGTGCTAAATAAAAACCTTGGATTGTTTTGGTTATTTTCTATGAGTTTGTGAATATGCTCAGCCCTAGCAGTTTTTAGAGCCTGTCTAAAGCTGGACATACTGTATTAACATGCAATTCTAAGTTTGTTTTTCTCCCTTTGTGTTCAAGACTACAATTTACTTTCTTGAGAGAGCGAGTATTACTGTTATACCAGGGCACAGTACGTTTTCCTCTAACATTTTTCAATTTGATGGGGGCAACAGCTTCTAATGTATTAGAGAAAATAGTGCCCATGTTGTCAGTTATTTCGACTAATTCATGTGTATTTTTGGGTACAAATAGCAGTTGAGATAGATCAGGCAGGTTACTTGCGAATCTGTCTTTGGTGGCTGGAACAATAGTTCTGCCCAGACGGTAACGCTGAGACATATAGTTAATATCAGTGATATGCAGCATGCACAATACAAGGAAATGGTGTGTAATATCATCACAGTGAGGTACAATATTTATAGAATTAAGATATAATTCTTAACATGCAATATAATTAAATCTAGTGTATGATTAAAACGATGAGTGGGCCCGGTGACATTTTGCTTGACTCCAAAGTTGTATTATCAACGTGAATGTTAAAATGTCCCATGATTAGCGCCTTATCAACTGTAATCAGAAGGTCTGAGAGGAAATCTGCAAATTCTTGTAGGAATTCTGTATATGTCCCTGGTGGTCTATACAAAGTAGCCAGAGCAAGAGATACATTCGATTTCTTTTGCATGTCTGACAATGTAACATTAAGCAGAAGTATTTCGAATGAGTTAAACCTGCATCCCGTTTTCTGGGTAACATTGAGAATATCACTATATATTGTTGCAACACCTCCGCCACGACCAGTCTGACGGGGCTCATGCTTATAGCAGTAGTTTGGTGTAGACTCATTTAGACCAAAATAATCATTTGGGTTTTAGCCAGGTTTCAGTCAAGCAGAGTACATCAAAACTATTATCTGTGATCATTTCATTTACAATAACTGCTTTGGGTGTGAGTGATCTAATATTTATGAGCCCAAACTTTAAAGATTGTCTAATCTATGTGATTAAAGGTTTGTCAAATGATAACTAAATATTTATTGAGTCTTAAATGCATAATGTGGACATTTACGCTAATGTTGGCATTATTCTATTATTAAATGTCAGCTGCTGGCGAAGCAAATCCAGCGTAGCCTTTATCTTAATTTAGTTTATTACCAAATACCCATCTGAATTTAAAATTTATCTTAATTTAATTTGTTAAAAAGACTCGTTTTTGTTGGTGCGTTGGTCTATTTATAGGCTAAATGAGCCTATGCCTATTTATAGTGCTGAGATGTTACAGAGGACTTATTTTATTTTTTTATTCCAACTTCCAAGTGGTCTAGTCTATGTTAGTTATGAATACATTATGTTAAAACGTATAAATGACTCATTCTTGACAAAAGGCAAAAGAGCTGTGTGTGTGCACACATATGAATAATGTCAGGCTGTAAACGGGTATGGGCTTTTAAAAAGCTGTCAATCAAAATGAACTTGTCAGGCTCGTGCTGAAACCTGTCGAGCTCGGGTCCAGTCGGGCCTAACTTTTATGGCCCGATTACTGCTCTATACTGGTGTTTAATGACACAAAATAGAACAGAGGTAGTGTAGGTCCAAACAACAGCAGGCAGAAGAACACCAGGCTCGGCGACGCAGGACTCAGGGGGCAGACGGCAAGCTAGAGATCCGAACATGATCCTCCAAACAAGCCAGAATTCCAAATGAAAACCAGGAACTGGAGTGAGGAGAAATGACGGTGAGAATCGTGACCAGAGAACCTCCACAACCATCTGAAAAAGACAAGACGAAGTGACAAACAATATATAGGACATTCGGTCAGGGTATATTCTGGCAAACCGTTTGCCAATCACGTTTCGCAATCGGCAAAGCAGATCATAGCTCACGCCGTTTACCAACACGATGTATAACTCGCAAAGCAAAACGTTCCTACATGTTTTCCCAGCACATCACTATCAATACACATAGAAAGCAAGAGGCTCGAGACGTAAGAGGCGGGGCAATCATTTAAAATTTTCAAATTAAAAGTTTTAAATGTACGAACGTAAACAAATTGCAATGGGAAATTGTTATAAATGTGGACATCCACAAACAGTACAGTATGTTGTTTTGAGTATGTTGCATAAGGGAGAGACGTCAATTCTCTCGACAGTTAATTCATTAATTAAGATTGCTGGGAATTGATAAAGTTATGGATATAATCTAGTGTTATTTATTTTAATTCTTCCTCATCTTTCTTACTGTCTCTTGTTCCATACGCACTCCCACTCAGATTAGTAGGTGGCGCTAATGTACCTTTATACGTTGGCTTGCCAAACCATCATAAAACACCAGAAGAAGAAACCCACGGAAGTTTGAATGCATGCAGTATCTTCCACTCAGCTGTTGCCATGAGTTTAAGGACACATGAAGACCTTATAATGACTATGTATGAAAATGGACACAGACACAGAAATATCATATAATTTATCTGAGCTAGGAATGCAGAGGGGGAATTCAGAGCGAAATATAAGAAAATTCTGTTCTGAAAGAGGTCTTAAGAGAAATTGCATCTCCTACAAGGAATTAGAGTTGGCGGTTTCACGAGCAGTGGTAGAGGTAAGCATTTTCCCTAAATTGTTTAATGTAATTTTATGCGCAAGTGGTCATTTTTCAGAATTCTTATAGATAATCTTTATAGATGATTAATAAGGTTGTTGCAAATCACCCTCAAAGATGCTGCATGATGATGCTGTAATGTGATAGTCCAGTAATACTCAGAAGTTTACCTAATCAGGGTCTATACTGTGTATGTAATATGTCTATATTTTATATACTTTCAAATTTTAATATTTAATATCATTTGAATATTCTTTCAAATGTCACGAGAACCGATTGTCTCTTTCTACTAACACAAAATGTTCATGAATGAACATGATGATATTATTTAAACTGCAAAAAACATGTCAATATCGACCATTTTTCGAGTTCAAGTCCACTGATATTAATCCATTAAACTCCTGTTTGATTTGTTTGGTGGACAAATTTCAGCATTTGATTAGTCAGATTGCCTGTCAATAAAACTCAAATAGTTAATTGAATAACAAATAGAGATAGGTTAAATGCTGTAAAATGCATTAAAAAAACTAGCATCTGAAAAATATTTACTACTTAACTGCTAAATATATATATATATATATATATATATATATATATATATATATATATATATATTGTTGCAAAGCTCTCTCTCTCTCTCATATATATATATATATATATATATATATATATATATATATATATATATGAGAGAGAGAGCTTTGCAACAATAATGCATTGTTTTTATGTAATCTTTTATCTTAATCTTTTTTTTTTTTTTACTGACTGGACCATATTACGGGCGTAAAATGATGACGGGCTACCTTGCTGCACAAGGTGTTAATGCATCAGAGGTCAGAGTGGGACAGACATTGGCACAAATGCATGAACCATGTCACCGGGCTCGATGCCAGGTAGAGTTGGATGGGATAAAACATTGCTTATCAAGTTAAACACATCATCATGTCTTTGCATGTAAATAATTATACATTGTGGAATCAAACATCAGTGTCTATTTGGTCATCAGCCTTTATACGTATAGATAATACCTGAGAGTGGTGTTGCAAGTTTTTGCTGTTTCCATTGCATTCTGTTGTAAGGGGGAACAAAAACTATTACTAAAAACTAACTAGTGCAGAATGTTAAAAAGTCTTACTACTTCCATACTTTCTAAAAGAACTGTATGTAACCTAATAAAATTTTATTTCAGGGAGCACGGAATTTGAATCTGGTCCCATACAATGAAAAGCTTTGCATGTTTGGTGTCACACGTTATTGCAATTGATGGCTTCAGCACGAAAATTGTTGGCCATTCCACTATGCCAATAAAGAATAATTTAACCATTTATGAAGAGGTGTACAAGTAAGATGAAATATTATATTATTATATGTTCATAGTTTTTGTGTACCTTAATGTTAATGTTAAATTCTAACTTTATTTTTTTATTTCTTCCTAGAAAAGCTGTCCTTTCCCATGGGATGTGGGACCAGGTCAGAGTGGACCATGGCACAGGATTTAACCTAACCCTCTTCATGCAGGAAATGTTGGCAGAATACAGACATAACCAGCAGAGACTACCTTAGACACTTTTTCCACACACACTGCTCTGTATATACCTTAAAAGGCTCAGTAATATGTAGGTGTTTACATGCTCATGCACCACAAATCATCTTGCATTGGTTCCCAACCAGCTGCTTGACTTACAATGTTTCTCTTTGCACATGTACAGTATTATGTGAAACATTCATATAGTATGTTTTTTTCAGTGTATGTATAGGTAAATACTTATATATAGTATATTTATAATCAAAATTGGTCAGTAGGTTAGTTGTGTATAGGTTTATACTGTTTTACTTCATTGTTGTTTGTCTATGTTCATGAAGCACTGTGGTCCTGCGAGGCACGACATTTCATTGCAATGACACGGGTAATACAAGGAGAAGGGTGACTTATGAGGACATAACCCATGTCCCCATTTTTCAAAACGCTTATAAATCATACAGAATGTGTTTGTTTTGAGAAAGTAAAAATGCACAAAGTTTCCTGTGAGGGTTAGGGTTAGGGTTGGTGTAGGGCCATAGAATATACAGTTTGTACAGTATAAAAACCATTACGCCCATGGGATGTCCCCACTTTTCACAAAAACAAACATTTGTGTGTAAATTTGTACTATCTTAACTCGTGGTCAATTAACCAAGAATCTTGTGCATTTTTCTAGGGAAGGAACATTTTCTTTGCCAAAATAGTTAAGTCTCGCCCCAACATGCCACCACTACTTGCTAATTCCCCCTGGCACATCATGAGTCATTTCACTGATTACTAGCAGAAGAAACACGTTGGTCTTTGTTTCACTCTCATGGTGCTTTAGTCTCTCATCACTTTACTCAGTTAATGTAATGTAAAATGTTTCAGTACATAGACAACTCTTTAATATTTTTTGATAGTCTTTTTGCAGTTGAAACACTTGTAGATCACCTGCATTCTCTGCTTTTAAATCACATGTCCATTTTTTTTATGAAAATTTTTAATATCATATCTTTAACCCCTTATCTGTCACGCCCCATTTTTGAACATAGATATGAAAGTGCACTATCAAAACTTTAATTGTTTTAATTCATGAACACTTTAAAACTAGACCAACCTTAGGTCTGTATTCCAAAGACGACAACCAGCTGTTTTATTTTACTGTAAAGAAAATGTACTGTACTATTTTTTTAAACAATTAATAAGTATTTAAAAATTTATTTTCATAAAAAAAATTTTTTGTTTGTTTGGGTGTCAAACCTTTTTGGACCTTGAACAACCAAATAAATAAATAAACAAATTTAAGAAAATAACTGAGAAAGATGTTTAATATTTAATTTAATTATTTTCATCTAAAATTGCCATGAAATCAAAGCCGTATGTCTAAATAAGTTATGTATGTATAATTTGATATAAAATGTCATATATAAAAAATTGAGGTTTCTAGTAAACTGTTTAGGCATTATACTAAAAATAGAGTGACACTCTAAATTCTTTAAATGCAATTTTATGTCACAAATGTATACATTTCTCTCTTAATATCACTACTATCACAAAATAACCATCAAATATGGAATCTTAAGACTTAGACCTTCCCAACGATAAGATTGTAAAAAGTTTTGATTGTAAAATACCATACCTTTTATAATATGACTCTTGAAAGCGCCCACAAAGGGGGAGGAGACCACTAAAAGATTTGAAAATACAATTCAATATTTGAAAAAACAAACAAAAAAATGTAATTATCCGATTTCAAAATGGTTTAGGATTAATGGTCACAGGATTAATATTAAGATTTTTAAGGTCACTATATTGTTTGCAATTTCCATGCGCATCTGACTGACAGATGAGTATATAAGTTTATGTTCATGTTGTGGTTATTTCAGCAGACAGTTTGCTTCATAAATTCACATGCACTGGAAAAAGGTCAGAGAAGGGTTACAATCAGGCAAGAGCCAGGACATTTTTTCATAATTTATTAACAATCTTGAATACACCTTTTGTAACACAAATAGCTTTACTATTTGCTGTACTTTATTTATTTACCTAAAGTGGCTAATGAATTGCAAGTCATTTACTGCAAATAGTGAACT